>NC_139629.1:17044432-17049432 GCF_964638095.1 Poromitra crassiceps | reverse complement strand
AGCACCATATTTTTTGATGTGAGTTAATGAGTGAGAAGACTGTGATTTGATCATGACAGTTGGGCTTTTGGTGAAAGGAAGAAGAGGACTCCTCAAGCACCCTTGAGGAGTCTTTAGGAAAACACCTCTACCTTTAGTATGAGAGAAGAGAAATGGACTTAGGCAATAACTATAAATTGCTGGTTTTGATGTTTCACAAGTTCTCTCGCAAAGTCTTTGGCTGTTACTTATATGTTGTTGTTTTTTTTAACTATAGCCTGCTAATCACTATTTAATGTCCCAGGAGATGAGTCTAGTAAAAGGGACAGCAGCTTCCACTTGCATGGAAGGATATTTTTTGACAGTGCTACATGTGGTCTTTTCAGGTAGGTATGCTCTTGAGGTACAGTGACTAACTTGTACAGTTGTCATATTAGTGTATTATCAGCATTTTAATTTGTGCTTTTGCCATTTAAGTGGATAGTTGATAGTCCTCTAGGCTATTAAATGTTTTGTTATTATTTTTATTTTTTATTTTTTTTTGTCTTTTTGTAGTGTTATTTTTCCCATGAAGTGGGAATGAAATGAGTCTTGCACTGAAAGCATATCCTACATAGGTGAACAGCAGTATTATCAAAGATCAAATTGGAGTCTCTTAAGTATGTGCTTTTGTGGCAAATTGATTCCCAGATACACCGTCCTCGTCCATGTCTCCCTGTCATATCTATGATCGTTCCCGTTTTCCCCTCGGCTATTCAACACGTCCTCACCGCCCTCGCAAACTGATCGATCATTTCCTCATTCCTCCGATGATCAAACACATCTCTTGATCACTTTCTCCCGTTTTCTCCTGGCTGGCACAGAGGAAGGCGACTCCAGCTCGGCGTTTCAATTGCGTTTCTCCTGTCTGCACAAGGAAGCGTTACCCGTTCTCTGCTTTCCCTCTGCTCAATTTCAAAACAACAGCTGCGGTATGTGTTTGATCGCGTGCTGTCGGCTACCCTTTGAAGGCAGGGACCTGTGTCTGTGTGACAGGCTGGGCAAGTGTTTGCTGCAGGCGCTGCACCAATAAAAACAGCACAGAGGCACGCGCAGGCAGACGGGGAGCAGAGGGGACAGAAAGATGCGATCTGAAGCAGGCGATTGGTTGGGGGGGAAAAAAATATTATCCTCTCTCATTCTCCCAAGTCGCACGAGTGCGACCTGATTGCAAATTAACTCGCACATTTTGAAATTAGGTGGCACATGCGACCTAATAGGTCGCACTTTGGAGCCCTGCCTGGCGGGCCCGCCAGGCCTGTAGAATGGTAGGGGAAACACTGCAGATCATGAAAATATATTTCTTCAGTTTAAAGAAGATTGGATTTGTGTGTGTGGTTTTTTTAGAGGAGGGGGGGCGGCGCACCATGAAGCAATCACGCTTATTATGGCACCCGAATGGCCAGCAGGGTGCGCTGCTGTATCTGCATCGTCTCGTGAGAAGAGTTGTTTCTGTCTCTGTCTCTACCCGTGTCGGAAAGACAACAGGCCGGCGAAAAATTTGTCTTTGTGTTTTTCTGTCTCGATTTCGATACATGAGTCCGTTGTGTCTGTTTTGAGTCTGTCAGGACTCGGACAGAGAGCAGATGTTTGAGAGGAGGTCTGGCTCTGTGCAGGGATCCTGTGCACAGAGAAACACTACTTGTGTCTTCACACTCCAAAGACACTGCACACCAAAGTCTCGCCAAGGTTTTGAGTGTCACTGAGGAACATGTGATTGAGTTTTTGAACGCTCTGCACTACTAGGGCTGCACAATATATCGTTTCAGCATCGGCATTGCAATAAAGAGCCGCAGGGATGACGTATTTGTGTAGTCGGAACGCGGAAGTCCCAGACTTCATGGTTCTTCACTGTTTCTGCCTATGGGATTTTTGAATGGGTTTTTGGCGCGATGCTTCAAATAAGGTGTCTGGGCAACGCAAGCTTAATCAAATGCGAACCAGAGTTCAGTCGGATAATCTTCACACATGAGGACCACTTTCATGAGTTTTGAAGCGTAAATGCGAGCCCTAGAAGTAAAAAGCGTGTGCTAAGCTAATCCAGAACTACACAGTGTCGCATAGGCTTCCCCACCACATCACCACTCAACCTGGAGTGTTGTTGATGTGTGCGCTGCTGTGCACGGTTCGCTGGCTTTTTCATATTGGAATTCACGCACCTGTGGTATTGATGGACTCGTGTTTGTGCAACTGCTCCCGCTATTTATTGAGCAACACAAAAGTGTGGAAAAGCAACAACAGTGACATCATGGACGAAGTAAATAAGGGAATCTCGGCACACCAATAAAGGCATTACGTCTTCCAAAATCCTCTCTCCTCTGAATGTACCAGAGTTGCAATGGTGCATTCTCTAAGGCCATATGGAATCAGATAGCCTCTCCAACATGTCTCTCCAAGTGACAATGAAGTTGTGAGGTGATGGAAGGCAAGACCGACTCCACTCTCAAGACACCCCAATCGAAAACGCAATTATTTCTCTAGGCCTATTTTAATCCATTTCAGCCAAATTATGGAAAATTCTGCCATATTCCGTGTTTCCATTTTGATTACCAAATTCTGTGATTCTGTCTGTTTCTGCGCACAAAGTGCACGCATAGGTACTAGCTACAGCAATATTCAATGCCTTCACAATATATTCATATGGTTTTATTATTAGGTGATTGCAAACTTTGAGTTTGATTTTGTATTTACCATTCACTCTAAAGTTAGATAGATTGTATGTTATATATAACTCATTATTCTTAGATGCTTTGGCAATATGGCTCAGTCTTTTCCCCCCAATATTTTATTCTCAACTTTTTTTGAATAACACACGAACAAGACAAACAGGCTCAGACATAGGGAAAAAAAAAAAAAAAACATACATTATCGACATTCAGTATTACGTCATGCTACCAGTCGCATAAGGTGCTTATATGCTTGTAAAAGACACTGTGCCCGGGATCCCACGCAGGGGGTCTATGAGAAACCGACCGGGCGAGTCGCCCGTCGCCCCCCAACCTCAACGAGGTAGGCCAGAAACGGGGTCCCAAATAGCCGAGAACTTTCTGATTTGGTCCTCAGGAACCTAAGTCGCTCCATCTGTATAACAGAGGTCATATTCGTCAGCCACAATTGAAAAGAGGGTGAAGAGGGGGACTTCCATTCCGTCAGGATGAGTTTCTTGGCAACAGTTGTCCCCCGTGTCAGAAGACTGTTGCACAGCTGCAGGGAGGTTCGGAGAAGACTCCGAGCAGCCGAAGATGGCGGCAAATATGGCTCTTAAACTCACGACTGATCGAATCTGCTGACTTTCATGCCAGTAAAGCCTGTTGAGACATTGAACTGAATTGTTGTCTGATGTTGAACTGACAGTATCTTGTTTCTCTGAATCCATGCCACTCATTCAGAAACTCTGTGGCAACAGTGAACAGAGGAAGGAGAAAAATAAACTACTTTTGACAGTTACCTCAATTACCTCTCCACCAGTCTTTCTCTGCTCCAGAGAAATGTCCATGTCCATCTTATCTCTCTCGCCCCCTTATCATGCTCTCTTCTCTCTCTCTCTCTCTCTCTCTCTCTCTCTCATGTTGTTGCTCCCCTGTCTCAAGCTTTAGTCTCGGACTTATGGCAGCTAGCCATAAGAACAAACCATGCCTGAAGGCTGCAACACACACTCTCTAGCCTGACATGATCCAGATTTTATGTTTAAAAGGCACTACACAGTCACACACACACACACACACGCGCGCGCGTAACCGCGCACACAGATTAGCGAACATCACACGTCAGTTTTGACAACATCTGATGTAGTTACACACAAATGAGGGATTTCACACACGGCCGCAGAATCACAGTGGGACTTAGATGAGCGTCACAGAATAGAGTGAGGGGAGAACTGTGCTCAGGAGGTGCCGTCAAACACAAACATGGATCCCCCGTTTTGCATAACAACACCACACTGTGCCTGTCCCAGAAACCCTCCGAGAGAAAGGAGAGCACAGCTTAACTCCTGGGGGGCTACAGATCTATGGCAGGGGGGGGGGGGTTGGCCGGGCGTTGCTCTGTATAGACTTGTGTGTGTTTGTTTGTGTGTGTGTGTGTGTGTGTGTTGTTGGGGGGCCGGGAGGTTATTTGGGGAAGAATGGTAGATAATAGGGGGCATTGTTTTCACTTTGTATTGATGTTAGCTAAATAGCAGATGTACTCCAGCGTAGCAGGTGACCTACATGTGTGCTGGATTAGGTGGGATCCAGAGTACACTTGCCTCTTGTTTATCCAAACCCCCCCCTGGTGGAGGAGGCGGATTCATTGTTTCTCTAAAAAAAAAAAAAAGCAACGCGACGCTTGAAAGACTATTTCTGTGACCTGGGCTCTGGTGGAACCGTCACAGGCCTTTCTCCAAAGAGCTTTTGTTCAGGTGCTGCCCCCCCCCCCCCCCCCCCCCCCCCCCCCCATTGGAAGGGGACCTGCTGACATTCAGACTCATTTACACTGAGGAAGTCTTAGATCAGATTTAACCAACGGACTTCTGACTCGTAGAAGCATAGCCACAGCATTGTCTCTCCATGCTACTGTGGACAGTTGTGTTGTCCCCATGCTACTGTGGACAGTTGTGTTGTCTTCATGATGTCCATCTGCTGCCGTTTTGTGGTTCAGTCTCTGTGACAGTTAATCTTTTTGAGTTTTATTGGGTTGTGTTCTCTGCTTTGTTAGCCACCATGTGCCATCATCATGATGTTAGGTTGGATAGGCTATATTGCAGGGATATATAGGCCATACATATATAGGCCGAATAGGCTATTTGATTCCCCCCAAATTCATTTTTTTATTTAGGGGTTAACAATCAATATATGTATATATATATATATATATATATATATATATATATATATATATATATATATATATATATATATATATATATACACACACACACACACACTGTATATATACTGTATATATATAAATATATATATACACTGTATATATACTGTATATAT
>NC_139629.1:16991932-17041932 GCF_964638095.1 Poromitra crassiceps | reverse complement strand
TCCACCGATATTATCGGCCGATATCGGCCGATAACCGATATATCGGTATCGGCCGATATGTTGGCCGATATGCCGATATTTTTTTATTTACCGGTAGTAGTTTTTTAAGTTATAGACAGCATGTTGTGTATATTTGATCTTTTTTCTTAACTCAAGTTATATTTTATATTTGTTCTATTTGTGTTTTTGTATTTCTAGTTATTTATAATTATTAAATTCCCAGTTCAGTTTACTGTTTCATTGCATTGATGTCATTTTGGACAATAAAGTTGATTGATAAGCTGTAAAATATCCTCCCTACATTACATATCTCAAGTCATGTCAAGTCATATCTTTGTCAAGTGTTTGATATTTGAGGGATCATTGCAAAAGAATTGTGTAATATAATGTGTATTATATAATATAAGAATATCGGCCGATATATCGATATCGGAATTTCTTTACTCCCTAATATCGGTATCGGCATCGGCCTCCAAAATCCAGTATCGGTCGGGCTCTAGTCATGATCGATATTTCTGTCACCAAAAGCCATAGAAATGTACAGCGAGCAATACCATACAGACTGCAAATTCCAAAACTCTGAAGTCTAGCCAAATTGCTGAACGCACACAACTTTTGAGCACATTGTAAAAGTAAACGTTGATATGCTGCAGTTTCCTTTTACATTACAGTCAGCTGTGGTATTGTTGGTTATTGTATAATTCATTGTGGGGAACAACAGCAACATACTAAGGAAACATACCCTCAGCCTATCTATTTTTTTTGCAATTCCAGTGCGGGCCGCACAGCCGTAGCATTACGCTGGCCGTAATTTGCCCATGTATAATAGTATCCTTCTTTGCCTTGTATATTTTCTTAATAATTTTGTCTGCTTTTTGCAAGGTATATTTAAAAAAAAATCTTTAATTGGCCAAATCTTTGCCTATAGTGTATATCCAAGAAAAATATTGGCGTGTCGGCATAATATCGGTATCGGCAGATATCCAAATTCAGGTATCGGAATCGGATCGGAAGTGAAAAAATGTGGATCGGTGCATCCCTACAAATATTAATATAAAATTTTCTGTAGCGGATTGTAGGTTTTTAGGGTGTCAGCCAGAGTTTAGTCTCACAATTTTGTGCACACAGGATAGTTAGTTAAGTTAGTTAAGTACATACTTAGTCCCTGGGCAGGGCAAGATGAATAGTGGAGTCAGTGTTGCACAAAAAGCTGTCATTGTTTCTGAGCCATTGAGTTGACTGTAATCACCGTTACGCACGGTGACTCACAGTAGAGTCTCGCCAAATCAAGACACAGTCAGCTACTTCCTTCATTCATACAATTCAATTCAAGACAGGACAGGTCCAGTGTCTCTTTCTTTCTCTCCTCTCTCTGACTTTCCTCTCTGCCTGATCCACCCGAGTTACATTGCAGTCACGCTTTGCAGATTTGTAGAAACATGTTATCGATCATTTTACCATGATTTCAACTCAACTAAGAACTAATTGATATATTGACACTGACAAGCATAATGATTTAGGCAGGGGGGGGGGCGTAGACAGCAGTGGACTGGAGGTGGCTGTCATCAGTCAGTGAGTGGAGCATGTGGCGCCCCTCAACCTGCTGTTGTCATACAAGCTCACTGCTCAGCTGGTGCAGCAGGCTACATGATGAGGTCACTGCTCAGCTGGTGCAGCAGGCTACATGATGAGGTCACTGATCAGCTGTTGCAGCAGGCTACATGATGAGGTCACTGCTCAGCTGGTGCAGCAGGCTACATGATGAGGTCACTGATCAGCTGGTGCAGCAGGCTACATGATGAGGTCACTGATCAGCTGGTGCAGCAGGCTACATGATGAGGTCACTGATCAGCTGGTGCAGCAGGCTACATGATGAGGTCACTGATCAGCTGGTGCAGCAGGCTACATGATGAGGTCACTGATCAGCTGGTGCAGCAGGCTACATGATGAGGTCACTGATCAGCTGGTGCAGCAGGCTACATGATGAGGTCACTGATCAGCTGGTGCAGCAGGCTACATGATGAGGTCACTGATCAGCTGTTGCAGCAGGCTACATGATGTTTCAGACAAGGATTTAGGCTAAAATCACTTAAAGCCTCTTCCAAGGGGCTTTTTGGGACATGTTTGCATGAAAGGGACAGATGGCGCCCCTGATTAGCACCCCATGTCTAGTCTACCCCCCCCACCCCCACCCCCCCAAAAAACAAAAACAAAAACAAAACACTGGCTTGCCTTAGGCCAAGGCCATGTGACTTTAACTTTGCACAATGTGACATGTGGTCCTAACTAAATATTTCTGCCATTGTCTCTTGCTTGCTCTGTGTTGTTTAGGCCTCCTCCTCGCTTTTGCATGGCTTGCTCCTTAATTGATTGGTTGATTGATTTAATTTATTTGACAAATTAAAAAATACAATACACCAACATGCATACAGTATAAATAATTCATCAGCATGTCACAATAAAGTCGTTAAACTTATTTCCATTGTGGTCCTGAGGTCGCCTATCGGTGTCCCATTTTACAATAATACACATGAGAAAACATCAATATAGAACAATCAAGAATAATAATAAAAAAAAAATATACAAACACAAGTTACTATATTACTGTAGCTTACTCAGCATGATTTTTAGAAGGTTTTTAAAACCATTCAGAAAACTAGCAGATTTAATTTTGTAGGTGATTTTGTTTCACGATATATCGGCAATCATATCTGTATTGATATCGGTATAATTTTTTAACATATCGCCATCGGTCCGATGTTGCAATGTTAATATCGGTTATCGGGTAATTCGGCAAATCTATGATTTATGGGCTTTTCCAAATGTTTTGGAAATAAAGAAATGCATTACTTTTTCAAATTCACAGTGTTTACATGCATTTTTCAGTACAGTATACAGTACAACATTTGATTATCATAGAAAATGTGTTTTTATACAGATCATATCGACATCGGTAAACATCGCTTATCGGCCATAACAGCAACGGTAATATCGGTTATCGGTATTGGCCAAAATGTTCATATCGGGGGGCATCACCACCACAGTAGCTCCTGGTCATATGTTTGTAGAACCTCCACAGTATAAAGTCCACCACTGCCCGTACCTGTGGTCACCAGGCTCTCCTGCTGTATTGTAGAAACATGTTGAGGGGGTTTCGGGCCTTGTGTGGTCTGACAGGCTTGTGTTTCTCTGCCAGACCCCGTGTGCTGGACACCTCCTCCATACATATATCACCATGTACATGTCCCCATGTGACTTCTCTCTGCAGGATGCTGTGGGCCCCTCTTTGTCTCCACGTCTAACTCCCCCCCCCCCCCCGTATCCCTCCCTCCCTCCCCCCGTATCCCTCCCTCCCTCCCTCCCCCCCTGTATCCCTCCCTCCCTCCCGTGTGTGTGTATTTTGAGCAGGATGACGGTAATTTTAAAGCAGGCAAATATGCAGATACAGTCTGGCCGTTTTTGGACGGACGGCACTGGAGTTGAATTCATGCTTTCAGTTTTGACCCGTCTGTTAAGAAACGGGCCCAGAACCAATCCAGGCGTACTGCAGGGATGTTAGCCACTCATTACAAAGCAGTGCAGGAAAAGCCTCTATTCACCTTATGTAGAAGAGACGGTCTGGCTTGAGAGACTAACAGGAAGTGTAAAGTTCTGATTTGGTTTACACTTCCTGTGACTCATAATCCAGACTAGGTTTGACCAGGGGAGTCAGACTGGTTTGAGCAGGGGAGTCAGACTGGTTTGAGCAGGGTAGTCAGACTGGTTTGAGCAGGGTAGTCAGACTGGTTTGAGCAGGGGAGTCAGACTGGTTTGAGCAGGGGAGTCAGACTGGTTTGACCAGGGGAGTCAGACTGGTTTGACCAGGGGAGTCAGACTGGTTTGAGCAGGGGAGTCAGACTGGTTTGAGCAGGGGAGTCAGACTGGTTTGACCAGGGGAGTCAGACTGGTTTGAGCAGGGGAGTCAGACTGATTTGAGCAGGGGAGTCAGACTGGTTTGAGCAGGGGAGTCAGACTGGTTTGAGCAGGGGAGTCAGACTGGTTTGAGCAGGGGAGTCAGACTGGTTTGAGCAGGGGAGTCAGACTGGTTTGAGCAGGGGAGTCAGACTGGTTTGAGCAGGGGAGTCAGACTGGTTTGAGCAGGGGAGTCAGACTGGTTTGAGCAGGGGAGTCAGACTGGTTTGACCAGGGGAGTCAGACTGGTTTGACCAGGGGAGTCAGACTGGTTTGACCAGGGGAGTCAGACTGATTTGAGCAGGTGAAACAGTCTGTGTTTTGAACAGGAAGTCGTGACACAATAGGTCAAGTGGGCGGGGCTACATAAGGTGAATACCCTAACACTCATGTCTCAATAGAGATTGAGCACATCTTTGTTAGTGAGTGAATCCTGACTGATGCCCAGACAGCATCGCTTGTCATGCCAAGGTAAAAATGAGCCCATCTATAGTACGGTGGCGCAGTCGGTAGCGCTGTCGCCTCACAGCTAGAAGGTCCTGAGTTCGATTCTCGCTTGGGACGCTGTGGGCGCTGGAGTTGTGACCCCCCAATATCTTCAGTGCCTACTGCCCAGGTGGGCTATCTCGTCGAAAGGGCCTTTCTGTGTGGAGTTTGCATGTTCTCCCCGTACCCCCCAGGGGGTTCCTCCGTACATAACCCCCCACTAAAAACATGCAGAAGATCGTCATACGACCAGTGACGACAACATCTGAAGTTGGTCCAATGATGGTCCAATGAAGTTCCCCGGGCGCTGGAAAGAAATAGCGGCCACTGCTCCTGGCCTGCCCCCCGGAGGAAAGGACAAGCCTGGATGGGTCAAATGCAGAGGACATATTTCACCGGCCACCGTCAGCATGAGTGTGTGTTGTGGCCACATGCATGTGTTGTAGTAGTGTTCGTGTGACAATAAAGACGGGCTTCCGTCTGAAATCGTGTTTAATTGTGTTTTTATTCACCTTTTTCCTGGGCTTACATTTCCCATGATTCTCAGCGGTAGTCGGTTGTCGACTTCCTGTTTATATTTTTTCCACTAGCAAGGAGGTGCGCGCCGCTGTCAAAGAGTGGGAACGTTTGGCTTATTTGATCCGAAATGGCTAAAAATAGTAACGTTGTGTGGTTGCATAGCGGCGATATTTTACAAAAACGAGGTGAATGTCTATTCACTCATACTGGATGGGCTTATTTTAGCCGAAATTGCTAAAAATAGTATGTGGTTGCATAGCGGCCGCTTTTATTCTGAAGGCTAAACATCCAAACCGGAACTCTTATATTTGGTCATTGAACGGAGCTTTAGCGGTCTCTCTCTTTCAAGATTCAAGATATTGTCACTCCGTTGTACAATTATGCACATGTGAAATGATTGTGGTGGGGGCTCCATTACAAGACATAGGTAGGTACAAAGTCACAACAATTATTATGATTATTTTCAGTCTCTTTCGCTATGAACGGTCCTGGGCGGAAACAGGCAACCGGCAGCTGGAAACAGGGAGGGAGGGTGTCATGGAAGCGCCCACGGTCTCACCAGGAAAGTGGTGAATAGAATGAGTGAGTCATGCATTGCCACCTTGTGTAAGCAAAACACTCATCTCACTCACTGGTACCTTTTTGACACATGTACTTATGGGGTTGTCAGTCAGGTTCTGATCAGATTACCCACAGACCATGAAGAGCTGCAGCTGTGGTTTGCATGTGGTTGGCTTATTAGAGTGTGTTGTGGGGAGAAATATGATGTTTCAGTTTCAACACGTGATGACAATCAGTTGACAGTACTTTGGTGTCTCGTCATCACTCATCAGTCACGTTAAACACTGGGGTGGTGATGTAAGAAGGAACAAAAGTACGGTTATTACTTCACATAATGAAAGAAATGTTACATGATCACCCGATTACTGTCAATTACTGTAAACCAACTGTTTTCAGATTCCCTTTGTTACAGGATATATACAGTTTGTAAGTCCAAATGGCCAAAACTTAATATTTTTGCTCATAACATAAAATATCCGTTTTTAAAGGAGAGACTAGTAGCGTGGTCTGTGTCCTTTCTCCATTACTTGCCTCCACCCTGATATGTCCTGTCAGGCTCTATAACATAAAAGTTTAAACACATCATGTCATGTCAGGACATAAAACATCAAAGTTTAAACACATCATGTCATGTCAGGACATAAAACAGAGACGCTTTCCATAGTAAAAGAAAAGAAAAAGAATGGTGGGAGGTCTGCCTCTGTCCCAGCTGTCATGACTGAAACACAGATGGCTTTATAAAGATGTGTTACAGCACTTTAGGGTTTGGCGTTTTGTGAAAGTGATGAAATAATGAAAACAATTCCCCCGTGACTCTGCCCATTCATTCTGTGACATCAAACCTCTTCTGCGTTTTAAGTGCCTTTGTTGTTTGTGTGTGTGTGCGTGCGTGCGTGCGTGCGTGAGTGCGTGCGTGTGTGTGTGAATGCATGCACTTTGTGTGTGTTTCTGTGTGCCGTTTTTGGCATGTGCGTGTGTCACTGTGTGTGTGTTTGGTACACTCAGGTTGCTCCTTGGTACTTCCTGTGCGGCCCGTGTGAGTGACTCTTGAGTAGCCCGGAGTCAGCGCTCTGGGACGGGCTGTCGCTTCACGGCGCCCGTCAGAGAGTCAGTGAAGCGCGCCTCCCGTTCCCGCTGCAAGGACGCAAAACACTCAAGGAGCTGCTAGCCTGACTTAGCTAGCTGCTGCTAGCACTGCGACGTAGCTGCATTCCTCTGTCCAGAGACTGCTGGACGTGTTCGATGAAACCGCTACGGCTTGACGTTGCTGCAAATCATGTTTGTTGTTATGTTTTATCTGTAGTGGCTTTGAAAGGACTTTATGACGATATCTTTTATCACTCCTCAGAGTGTACCGTCAGTTGTATCTCCCAGATGGAGCTGAGGCAGGGTCAGTGCCTGCGCTGTCTGTGCTAGCCTGTTTGTCTTCCAGAATTGTGTCACAAAAATGAAGAATATAAATACACTGAGAACCAAAAAAAACAAAAAACATTCTTCAACAAAACAGAAACAAAAGCTTTTTGCACACCACAAAATGCAATCAAACAACAAATTAAATAATCAGTTAAAACACACACACACACACACACACACACACACACACACACACACACACACTCACACACACTAACTTTACTCCACTCTCTGGGCTGCCAAGACCAGAGCCAGGCAGGAGTCCAATCAATAGTATATCTGCATTGATGCGGAAGTTGCTCACATAGGCACAGACAGACAGACACACACACACACACACACACACACAACACGTGTGTGTGTGTGTGTGTGTGTGTGTGTGTGTCTCTCTCTCTCTCTCTCTCAGTCTCACACACAAACCAGCCAGCATAATGTACAAACACAATCTCCAGATTGAGGCCAAGGTCGTCCCCCGTAGTGCCTGCTGGAGGTAATTGCTCCCTCAGACACTCCTGCTGAGTAAATAGTGAGACATGAAGTTGACTCAGGAGGTTTTTGGACCTCTCCTACATCACAGGATCCACTCAGTCCTCCCTCCTCAGCCCGGGAGAGAGAAAATACCACTCGCATGGAGAGAGAGAACGCTAGTAGCAACTGTCATAATAACTCCAATTCCCTGTTAAACTAATGGGACATTGTAAAGATGTATCTGCTTTATTGGCAAAAACACAATTTCTCTTCCAAGTTCAGCACTCACTTGGAGTTTTAACGTAGTAATAGAGAGGCAAAGTGACCGCCTTCTTCCTGCTTCAGCACTGTACCAGAGAATTTCATCTGCCATTTATTTTCCCATAGAGACAGTCAGCATGTCTGGGAACGCCCACAAAATGTTATACGGCTGGCGCGCGAGTGGGGTAAAACCGCCCATATATCTCATGGGCTGACTCACCAAAAGACGGTGCTGCGGCTCTAAACTACAGGTTTGGGGGTTCTAGAGCAGAACACAAGACGTCTGCTCAGATGTGCGTTTACTGCGGTGGTTAAATCCCAGATCGTGTCTGCCTGGGCTGGGCTATCAGCTAAATTCTAACTTTGCTGAATGGATAGAATGGGGGTTTTTACCCCACCCTGACCACGCCCCCAGCCAGGCTGAGCCAGCTAAACCAGCGTCTATGACGAGACGTGGCCTCAACCTATAGACATTTCGTAAAATGTTTATAAAAAGAGTTTTACTTGGTCAAACCAAGCGGTTCAGCTATATTTAGCATCGCGAGAGACCAGAACATTTCACTCGGACCAAAACTTAAAAAGACCCCCGCATTTTTTATGCTTTGGTCAGAGTGAAATGTTATGCAATCTCTCCTGTTTCTAAATATATCTGAACCATTTGGTTTTGAACGGGTTTTACGAAATGTCTATGGGAAAATAAATGGCGGATGAAAATCTCTGGTACAGTGCTGAAGCAGGAAGTGACGTTCCACTCTGGCTCTCTATAAACGAAACCTGTTGATTTAATTTTGGCGTTTTAACGTAGTAATAAACGAAACCTGTTGATTTGATTTAGGAGTTTTAAACGTAGGTAGTAATAAACGAAACCTGTTGATTTAATTTTGGAGTTTTAACGTAGTAATAAACGAAACCTGTTGATTTAATTTTGGCGTTTTGACGTAGTAATAAACGAAACCTGTTGATTTAATTTTGCCGTTTTAACGTAGTAATAAAACGAAACCTGTTGATTTAATTTTGGCGTTTTAACGTAGTAATAAACGAAATCTGTTGATTTGATTTCAAATTAGTTTGCCGGCACTTTGATTTCCAACTCTTTGGATCCCTCAGAAGTCTCTTTTCAACTGAAATGCCACCAGGCGGTTGGACAGCTGCTGCGTTTCTCAGCCTCTCCGTTCTGCTCTCAACAGGCATCTCTTTGTATGCTCACTTGAGGAAAAAAAGAATGAAAAAAAAAGTGAAATTCCTTGAAACTCCCCAATCCTGAGAATTGTAATGAAGTGGTTGCTAGGATACAATCTATAGGGCCCATTGTGGAGTCCTGTATGGATTCAGTGCTACTACAGAGGGAGCATCAGCGACCCACAATGCACCCTGCATTCCGCCGCCTTTCAGCGCCGTCAAAGGGGCTTGGGGGGTTTGTCCATAATTTCTTATTCCATCATCTGCTTTGCAAAGCCTAAGTCCCGCCCATTGATTTCACTCTAAAATCTACTAAAACAAAACTGTCCCTTTTAGGGTTGTCAAAAGTATAGATACTATCGAAAAGTATCAATACTGACATTTTGAAATGGATACAATACTCATTTGCAAGAGGTATCTATAGTATCGATAAGTATCAATACTAAAAAATTTGAAATGGATACAATACTCATTTGCAACAGTTTCGATACCAGCAGTGCTTTCTTTTAATGAAAAATCACTGATTTCTCCCTCCCTATGTATCATTGGTGGGTATCTGTTGCTTCAACGAGCTAAACGTGTTCTGATAGGCTGATGACTAGAGCAGGGCTAATCTGCTGTCAGTGCAAAGTTTTAATGAGTTTTATCGGGCCTAGATTATGGAGAAGTTTGCGTCTGTCCGTCCATCTGTCTAACTTTAATGTTGATGTGTCGTCATCACGTGGTATCGAAAATGGTATTGAGTACTATCGATATTTTCCTGGGTATCGGTATCGAAGTAGAAATTCTAGTATCGTGACATCCCTAGTCCCTTTCCACCTTCCTGTTCTAAATGTCCTAAAGCCAGTCTATCATCCTGGGAGCAAATGACGTTAACGCTGACGACCCATGTGAGACTCTCTGGCCTCTCATTAAGGGCTCGTTGACAGGTATCTTTTGAGGTTTTATTTAGGCACAGAATAATGACTCCTGCCTGCGTAACGTGCCGGGGGCCCCTCTCTTCCCTGCACTAACACTCCCTGTCTGTCTGTAGGCAGGAGGACGCTCAACACCGTACCACTGGAGTCCAGTGTCACTGTGCATGTGAAATGCTACCTCTGTTTTTCTGGGGTCCCTCTACAATTGGCCATGAGACCCGGGGGACCCCTCGTCTGCGGACGCAGTCAGAGAGCCCTGTGCCTGTCTGGAGATCATGGATCTCAGCCAGAGCTTCTGCTAGACTCAGGGTCACACTGTGGTTAGCATTGGTCCAGGCAGGACCCCATGGAGGTCAACAACAGACCATTCACAATCTTACCTGCTGGATCCACTGGAGACTGTGGAGAGGGATAGATTAGTAATATATATTCCTATTATATCTAGAGTTAACCTACTGTACTGGTTTCATTCCCAAGTGGGCATATAACCTATTTTATACTGAAGTGCTGTTTCTTTTTCATGTTCCTCCTTGTTGGAGATGATCTGGAGAAGGCCTTTCTGGTGACATAAACCAATGTGGAAAGTAACGGTTTTGTCAGATCTTTAAAGAGATATTGTAGATCTTTTCTACATTTGCCTTTGTGTTAACCTGCTGTTCTGCCTCCAATTTTCAGCATCTTTTTGTTGTAAATAATTGATTTGCTGCTGCCACTTTCAACCCTTAATGAGTTTCTGTAATTAAAGAGTCAACGATTATATCACATTATTGATTACTCATCGTGCCACAAAGAGACTTGTTTGAGAATGTCACAGCAGGTTATATTGTCTTTCCTTGCGCAGATAATAGCATATTAACAAATACAATTGCTTCTCCTCTAGTCTGATCTTGTCATATCTTTCTGTCCGCTCTTGTTTAAAGGGGCGATTTAGAACACTTTCACTGCTAAAGTGATAGTGTCACAAAACAAGATATGCGTTCAGTATATAAGTACTTATTTGACTTATACATGTCAGAATCAGAATCACTTTTATTGCCACAGTATGCAAGTTACATACGAGGAATTTGTCTTAGTGTCTGTCTGTATGCAGCGTAGCGGTCACATCAATATACAGAGATAAGAAGTAGGAAGATAACTAAAGACAATCACAAAGTTGCAAGTGCAATCAAATCGAGTAAATATATACAATATGTACATGAGTGGTGAAGTGTTCTGTGGATGATAAATATGAATTTACGTTGAATTTACATGAGATTTACAGACTGAGTTAAATAGAGGTTAAATAGGCAGTGGATTTACATGAATTTACAGTCGGAGTTAAATAAGAGTTTACATTAAATGTACATGAAATTTACAGGCTAAGTTAAATAGGCATTAAATGTGCAGGGAATTTACATGAATTTACAGTCCCAGTTAAACAGGCATTAAATTAGATATGAGTTCCAGTTTTATGGGGGGGGGGGGAGTTCAGTTGAGTTTAGAAGGAGGTAGTGAGTTTGTGTGTGGGGGGGGGTGTTGTTGGTGAGGCCCTTGGCGGAAGGGGTTTCCGGGCCTTGTTGGTGAGGCTGATGGCGGTTGGGGAGAAGCTGGTCTTGTGGCGGGTGGTTCTGGTCTTGGCAGACCTCAGTCTCTTGCCGTGGGGGAGTGTCTTAAAGAGTTTGTGGCCAGGGTGGGAGGGGGGAGTGTCTTAAAGAGTTTGTGGCCAGGGTGGGAGGGGTCAGCCATGATCTTGCGAGACCGATGTCATGTATAATGTGATGCAATGAGCTTTTTTTTTTTTACCGTTTAATTACCATTATGTGTGTTTGTTATGCATTTGTCAATGACAATGTCATGAGAATGTCAGAGATAGGGAGAAAAGAGACTGAGGTATATTCACCTTATTCTTTGCCCACACATGGACGCTTCCGCATTACGTCATTTTGTAATAGTATTTCCGTTTTGACTTGCCAAAAACCCCGCAGGCAAAATGGCCGCGCACACTCCGCTCCTAAAGTGGCAAAATTACTCCCCCATAAACTAACATATTTTGGCCAATACGTATGTAACATACAAAATAAAACAACCCGTAATATCTTAATTTTATGTAGAATGCAGAGGACATGTAACTGTTTAGTTAAACTTGCATTCCAGGAATATTGTGCTCTTAAGATGACGTTAGTGGAGTCGAGGCTGTTGCGTCCTGAAACCCACATAGGTTGCGTGCGATTCGAGGCGTAACCTATGTGTGGTTTGGCGTAACCTATGTGCGATTCGGCTTATTAAATAAAGTGACGGTGCACTTCCTGCTGTGTTGCATTATGGGATCAAAGCTTGTATTGAGAGAGCCAGCTTTCCTCCTCTTCATCATTTCCCCAACACAAACGCACAGTCATCAGTATTCCGTCCGACACGTCTCTAATAGATCACAGAGTGGACCGGCGCTGACCTAAATGGGTTTGGGCGTCTGGGAAGACTGATGAGGCGGACCGGACCGCTCAGAACCGCCCGCGTCCAATCGGGGGACCGATTATTTTTGAACTTTTGCTTTGAGCTTAGATTGTGCTCCTCCAGCAGAGGTGTCACTCACCAATGGGCTTATCGTTTCGAGGGTCTTAAGACACATTTTCTGCAAAGTGCATCTTCTAACTTAAGCCCATGTCCCTTGCATGACTGTTCAATACATATATTAGTCATGCACTTTTCCTTAGTGCTCATGTATTATTCTCTGCAGAGATCTCCTCGGTGCTGACGAAGACCAAGCTCTACTCTCAAATACATTTGACGGGTTTTTAACGACTCGGGGGGGATCTCGCACCATGAGCGTTTCATTGTTTGTGCCACCGTTGATCAAGAAGAAGGGGAAAAACAGAACAATGCAAAGTGCATTAAAGTCTGAATATTTCACAACACGTTTTTGCACTTAAGCAAAAGAAAAAGATTTTCAATTTTCATACGTGGATGAAGTCGCAAAATCCCTTTTTGCTCCAGCAGAACGCTGGCCATAAACTGAATTATAAAAGACCATACTGTAGGTGTTTAAGTGTTTTGACGCAAATAGCGTTGTGTAACAGAAGGTGTGCATTAGGGCTGTCAATCTCCCTCTATAATCAAATTCGAATTTCAGTGCTTTATACATTTTAATATTCGAATTATATTCGAATATTTTAATTAATTTTTAATTGAATTAAAAAAAAAAAAAAAAAAAAAAAATTTGGTCTGAGTGAATTGTTGTCTTCTCTTATGTTATGTTCTGATTCTAAATATAGCTGAATCTTTGGGTTTGACCAAGTAAAACTTTTTCTAAGCATTTTACCAAATGTAGATGGAAAAGTGAATGGTGGATGAATATTCAAAATAATATTAGGCTTATCACAAATAGTCCAGCAATGATGTTTATTTAAGAAAACATGTTCCTTGTACATTCATTGCATTAGAAAATAGGTCAGATAACCAGAGCTTAGTTAATATTCATCAGTGATGTATTGGTGCTGTCTGAAATGCTAAAATAAAATAATTGATAATAAAAAAAGACACAGCCTTTGTTTGAGCTCCTATCCATTAAACAAATAAGTAAACTTTGCCAAAACAACAATGAGCCATGAACAAAAAAAAAATCAGTCACGTATTGCACTTAAGAGCTACATGTTTACATTCAGTATAGTAGCTTCAACAGTCAACTTCAGTTAACAATGAATGAACATACATTTTAAGAGCTACAGGTAGGTTTACATCAGTATAGCAGCTTCAACAGTCAACTTCAGTTAACACTCTTTTCTTCAAGTATGTTGTCAGAACTTGTCACTCTTCTAGTGTTCTAAAAAAAAAAAAAAAAAAAAAATCGTTAAAAAAAAAAAATTATAATCGAATTTCGTTCATAATTATTAAATTCGAATAATATTCGAATATCAAAATTCGTTTCAACAGCCCTAGTGTGCATGGTGTGATTTTCGCAGTTCAGTGTATTAGCCGTTGTGGATGTGTGTGCGTGTGTGTTTCTTTACATGCAAACGTCACATAAATTGTGTGTGCGTGTGTGTGCGTGTGTGTGTGTGTGTGTGTGTGTGTGTGTGTGTGTGTGTGCAGTAGCGGCTGGTGCATTTTTGTCCAGGGAGGGCTATACCAAATATAGGCCTGGACAATGGGGTTGAAATCAATATGATAATCATAAGGATTATTCTCAATATCAATATCATATGTTTCACGTATGCAAAATCAGTGTTCATCTCATTGAACTGAATGGTGATGTCAAACAAACCTTACATTTTAAAATAATATTTCCTGCCATACCTCATTTGATCAGTTTTTAAGTAACATTTGCTTGTCATCATCAATTTAGACAGCAGAAAATAACTTCATATCATCACGATGATTCTACTGAAAGACAACAATAATAGGCTATAGAATTATCATCCACTCCAGCCCTAAATCAAGCAAGTAGTAACGGACATTAGCGGCCTACTAGTACCTTCTGAATCATATGGGCAACAGATGAGTAGGCATATCAATCACGGAGCACATTACAGAAATAGACACAGTAACCTGGTCAGTCTGCAGCCCTCTGATCTCTACATCAAACTTCCCTCATTATCTTTAGCATCCATATTTACTTGAAAAGCACATGGCATAAACACTTTGGAAGAAGGACTTCCCACAGCATGTGAATGAGTTACATTACATTACCTATGAGGAAAGCACGTTCGTGCACGCAAATATAGAGTCCGTCAAGAATGCATTGCCATCGCTCTACCTGGCCCCACCTCCACCTGGTCGCTAGATACCAGCGCCCCGAATCCCTTTGTTTTGAGAGCGAACAGCGCATGTGCAATTTACACATATCCTGGCTTAGCACTGGTGGAAGCCAGGACGGCGTCCGTGGCAGAAAGTAGTTGACCCAAAACAGTACACATGTAGATCATTATGAATCTACATATTTATTGCAGATTATATAGTCACTATCTAATATTCACCTCGCTCATAAAAAATAATATATATATAGGCTATATATATATATATATACGTTTTATTTTCCCCTCCTTTGGGTAGGTGGGGCGGCGCCCTGGCACCCTCTAGTGGTTCAAGGTTCAAGGTTCAAGGATATTTATTGTCATTCCAAAACATGAAACATGGAAGGGAACGAAATATGAACTCAAGGTCCTGGTGGATAGATCAACTAGGATATCATAAATCATAAAATGTCATAAAAACAACTGAGTACTAAGAAAGTACTCCGGCCGGCCGCCACTGTGTGTGTGTGTGTGTATAGTTGTCTAATATTGTCTCTTTTCCTAAATGACCTCATCACATTATTACTCCCCGAGAAGCACAAATAAACACCTGGTTTATGCCCTTATTTCTAAAATATGCAGTACTAATAACCTAAATGCCAATGCTATTCCTTTTGTATTGCATTTATTGTGCAAGCATTTTTCTTTTTTACCATGTTGGGATCTTAAAATAATCTTGCTTTCCAAATTAGTTAGTGCTAAAGGCAAGTTTTGTCATTTTGGATGTTTCTACTCCTATAATAATTAGGGATGCAGCGATCCACTTTTTTCCCTTCCGATCCGATTCCGATACCTGCATTTGGATATCCCTATTATGCCGATACCAATATTTCTCTTGAATATACAGTAACAGTATAGGCAAAGATTTGGCCAATTTTTTTTTTTTTTTAAATATACCTTGCAAAAAGCAGACAAAATTAAGAAAATATACAAGGCAAAGAAGGATACTATTATACAGCGCCCGTGCTGGAATTGCAAAAAAAAAAAGAATTGGATCAGGTTTTTTGGTCTCAATCCGATCCGATCTGTGAATTAGTGCCAATATCGGCACCCGATACCGATATTGGATCGGATCGGCCCCATCCCTAATAATAATCTTTCTACTCCTATAATAATCTTTCTACTCCTATAATAATCATTTTAATGCAGTCCTTTCTGTCATGCGTCCTTTTCCCCTTATCTCACCACATTGCCTTTCCTTAGCATATGGACATTTCTCCATGTCTCCCCCTCATAGCCTGGCCAGCGGGTCTCTTTCTGTGGTCTGCTCTCTCCTCTCTCCCTCTCATAGCCTGGCCAGCGGGTCTCTTTCTGTGGTCTGTTCTCTCCTCTCTCCCCCTCATAGCCTGGCCAGCGGGTCTCTTTCTGTGGTCTGTTCTCTCCTCTCTCCCTCTCATAGCCTGGCCAGCGGGTCTCTTTCTGTGGTCTGTTCTCTCCTCTCTCCCTCTCTAAGGCTGTTCCCTCTGTAATCCGGCTCTCTCAGGACTCGCTTCTGTATAATTAGAGATCAAAACTTGAATCAGCATGGATCCAGAGCAGAGAGAGCATGCTATTTCAAATACACAGACAGTGCAAACATAGTGGAGGCAGGAGTGTATAGGAACACACAAATATGACAGCTTAGCGTTGTTGTGATAGTGAGGAGAAAATGACTTGAGGTGTTGCACACTGCACACACCCTCACACATAATCAACATTTATAATAATAATAATAATAATAATTTAATAAATGCTGATAGGAATAGGAGTGTTTCTTCTGGTTCTGCCAGACCTCAGTCTACTGCCAAGGGGGAGTGGCTCAAAGAGTTTGTTGCTTGGGTCGGAGGGTTCGGCCATGGTTTTCTGAGACCACTTCAGAGTTCTGGTGGTGTACAGGTCCTGAGTAGATGGCAGGCTGCATCCAATCACCTTTTCAGCACAGCGAACGATGCACTGCAGTGTGGAGATGTCCTTGACGGCAGCAGCAGCAGCATACTCGGCGGTGGAGGTGTAGAAGAGAACCATCGTTACTTTTGGCACTTTGGATTTCTTCAGCTGCCACAGTCAGGAAGTACATCCTCTGTTGAGCCTTCTTGGTGAGAGCTCTGATGTTCAGCTTCAGATGATGGATCAATAAACCAGTCATATAGATATTAGATATTTGATCAAACATCTCAATGCAACTTCAGGATCTACATTATACAGCCAATCACGAAAGGGGGGAGGGTCTTAAATTACATCATGAATATATTGTTAATGGTTTGGGACCAAAGGATGATGGTGACATCATCAACCTGCAGAAGGTTTTTTGTTTGTTTTCTTGAATGGCTGTGAAGTCCACAGGCCGTGACTCTGACCTGCTTCCATCTGTCTGTGTTTTTCCCAGTATGAGTTCAAGGCCAAGAACATCAAGAAGAAGAAGGTGAGCATCGTCGTTTCTGTGGACGGAGTCAAGGTGATGCTGAGGAAGAAGCAGAAGGTATGGCCGCTGCACCGATCACAGTCTGAAAGAAAGCAGAAACACCGCCGTGTGAGGAAACACCGGCTTGAGAAAGTCAACACACTTCAGCAGAGTCAACACAGACTTTCAGCTCTGAATGGACTGGAGTCACATATTAGATTCCACAGAGCTACAGATTTAATGGAGCTCATCATCTTAGAGGGATTATTTGAAAGGGGTTATTTGATTATTTGTCCTGTAATGTCATACAGTTCACTCAATGTTTGGGGGTTAACATAACATTGAATTCACAGCTGTGCTAAGTAACCAGAAAACTGACCCATTAGGTCCTGTCAACCATATAATAGAAGAGTTGTGACATCTCCATTCACTCCAATGGACCAGTTTTTTTTTTACCTCACAAAAGTTTCCCGGAAGTAAGATTCTGGATTAAGCAGCGCTGTCGAGTTGCAGCAAAATGGACCGTTTGAAAGGGTCAGACGTTTAAAGAGTCAAATTATATATTATCAGCTTTATTTTAGATTCAAGATTCCTGTCACAGTGACCCCCCCACACACACACACACACACACACACACACACAAATACAGCTTTAGCCCATTGATACCTGATGCAGCATTTGCGTGTATATCCCTCATTTGTGTGTGTATCCCTTTAAGACGCGGTTCGCAGTCTTAAAGGGATACACACACAAATGCTGCATCAGGTATCAATGGGTTAACTGTCTATTATGAAAATGTATTATCTGTCAAATGTGTTTTCGTCGGTGCTTTATCATAATGATCTTTCTCATCCAGAGGAAAGAGTGGACCTGGGATGAGAGCAAGATGATGATCATGCAGGATCCCATCTACAGGTGAGTCTCACACCTGGATCACCTGTGATCTGTTCAATCCTGACACTGTCAAAAGAAAACAAGATGGAGGCAGTGAGTGTGATGTCACCCATTGGTTTGTGAACTCCCGTTTTGAAGCCTCCGGTTTGGCATTCTGTTGCCATCGCTCTCGTGCAGCTTGCATGAGACCAGTGGTTTCCCACAGAGCCACAGCACATGCACAGCACCGCCTGCTATTGGTCGGTGAGCTGCTATCATCTATTTTCCTCTAAACGGGTCACTTATATGTTTAAACACACACACACACACACACACACACACACACACACACACACACACACATACACCCGTACAGTGTCATGAAAGGTGAAATGATTAGCTATAGAGACCAAAACCGTTTTTTGTACCAGGCTGTAAACATGTTTATTCCTACTGTAAAGTCGGGCATTTTAACATGAAGGTCAATGGGGATTTACTCGCTTTGGAGCCACCCTCAAGTGGCCATTCGAGGAACTGCAGTTTTTGGTACTAACGCATTGGCTTCAACTGTCCAAGCTGGAACTCCCCCCTCAGTTAAATCTGACTATCTTAGCCCCTTGCTCCATAAAGCCAGAAGATCTAATGATCTCTAACTGAAAAATTGCATTCTGTTCTTTCCTCTATGCCATGTGCTTGTTAGTTTTGACCGAAAGTCACGTGTATTATTTGGAGTGTACAGTAGATAACATACTGTATGGCTCTCAGTGGAGATTAAAACCACTGTGTGGATGAATTGAAGACTTGTTTAGTGCTGTAGTAGAACTTCAGCTGCTACACTGGTGGCTGCATTGACTCTAAAGGCCTGAACGTGTACTGGAACATACAGGACTAATGTGTTTGAATGTATGTGCCAAGTGCAATCACGTTCATAACCCATCCTGATGAATTATCTATGACTTGTGCTGGAGCATATGTGAAGTGTAAAGTGTGTGCCTTTCCAGGGCCTTCCTGCTCTCACACAAAGCTGTGTCAAAAGTCACTGCTGAACGGGTAGAGAAACATTGCATTTCCTTGTAAGTCCTTCAAAATAAAAGAAATCCCTTCCATTAGTTTGTCAGTGGAAATGTAGATTGGATGTAGAAGGAGTCGCAGCAGGAAATTCTTCAGCTCGGCAGTAACTTGACACGGCGGGTCCGAGCGATGAGGAAAGGTAAAAAGCAGATATTCCCGACAAAGCCAAACACAGGAGAGAAACTAAACCTCAAAGCACAGAGTTATACCGCTAGTTGTAATCTACAAAAGTACTGAGAGATAAAAACACAGAGAGGCTTTTAAAAATGTGGAGTGCTGTCCTTGTCTTTACCTAGTAAAATATTACTTTAGATGACATTTGATGACTTTCATGCTCTTTTTGTTTCTCTTTTTTCCCTCCAGACAACATTATGTTCAAGGTACATGACAGGTACTTTTCAAAAAACAAGCTCTAAAAGCATTTTGTAAAAAAACAAAAAAACATTGTACTGTATACAGAGCAGAGAGTAGTAAAAAACCAGCATGTGTGGGATTCTGTGCATTTTGAGATTTGCGCGTGTCTTTGTAAATCATGTATGTCGTTGTGGGTGGATCTCATTTGCAAAGCCACACAGTGTGTTCATGCAGATATAATGACACACAGGCTTATGGCTTTTCATGCTCATAATGTTTGGCTGCTTCCCAGCGCACATGTTTTATAGCAGCGTAGCAACTCTGACCCTTGGCTCTGCCAGTTTACTGCAGTCTGTGTCAGTTTACTGCAGTCTGTGTCAGTTTACTGCAGACTGTCAGTTTACTGCAGTCTGTGTCAGTTTACTGCAGACTGTGTCAGTTTACTGCAGACTGTCAGTTTACTGCAGACTGTGTCAGTTTACTGCAGTCTGTGTCAGTTTACTGCAGTCTGTGTCAGTTTACTGCAGTCTGTGTCAGTCCAGGCTTGGCAAGGACAAAGCCAGACAGCAATGGCACCAAATATAGCGGTAAACAGAGTTCCGTGGGGAAACCCTTCTGCCCACATGGTCACCCATTAACTTGTGTGTGTGTGTGTGTGTTAGGCATGTAACGATAACCGGTTTTAATGATAACCGTGATCAAATTCCTTACGATAACCATACCGTTTAAAATTTTCATTATCATTAAAACCGTGGTACCGTGATTACAGTGCTTTCAAAAACATGGTAAATACTGTCCATCATCAACCAAATTTGGCAACAGTCTCCCAGATGCAAAAGTGCAGCCTTGGAGAAATGATTTCAGTGATGTATCAGTCCTTTTTGGGTCTGCGTTTTCAATATAAAATGTTCTAAAATGATTTCAGTGAGTCTCTCAGTACTTTTTGAACATTTTCAGCAATTTTTGATAATTTTGGTCACGATAATCATGATGTGAACTTTTCATACCGTTACATCTCTAGTGTGTGCGTGGGGGGGGGGGGGGGTAGCATTTTTGATTGATTTATATATCATAAAGAGGTCAGTTTTTCCTCCCTTTTTGCTGTGGTAATGTTGTCACATTACTGCATGATCTGTCATTTATGAGAGCAGAAGGTATTCAGACGGTGAGGCAAAGGACGAATGAGGTTTTGTGAGTATCGTTTTCTGAATGCTTCAGATTGGCGTCATGTGTGTCATCAGTAAAGGAAAAAATGTCTTCCAGGATCTTCTATGTGTCTCATGACTCGCAAGACCTGAAGATCTTCAGCTTCATTGCTCGAGATGGCTCCAGCAATTCCTTTAGGTGTAATGTGTTCAAATCCAAGAAGAAGGTAAGAGTCCATACATGCACCTCCTCCTGACCATGAACATGCACAATCAAGTCTTTAAGAAAGTCTCAAATACATTGTCTGAACAGAAGAAGTTCAGCCACACTCTGTTCGGGCTGTTCAAATGAATTCTGAGTCTGAGATTGGTTGAGGAAAAGCAGATGCAGTAAAAAGATAAATTACAGAGCTCTTAATCACAAAATATAAATATTACCATTTATAGTTTCAGAACGTTCATTAGCTATGTTCAATCAGCAATAGACTAGTTTTGCCAGCTTTCTTTCTTTCTTTTTGTCTTTGATTTTGTCTTCAGTCCAATTCCACTTATTCTCAAGAGGTCATTAAGGTCAATAAGAAAGTCATCTTCTTCTGATTTGTGCTCATAGAATATATAACTTAAGAGTACTAGAATTTGAGAATGCACAGGCTGCAGCCAATACAGAGTATTCTCTCTCTGTCTGTCTGTCTGTCTGTCTGTCTCTCTCTCTGTCTGTCTCTCTCTGTCTCTCTCTCTCTCTCTCTGTCTGTCTCTCTGTCTGTCTCTCTGTCTGTCTCTCTCTCTCTCTGTCTCTCTCTCTCTCTGTCAGAGCCAGGCCATGCGTATTGTGCGGACGGTCGGTCAGGCCTTTGAGGTTTGTCATAAGCTCAGTCTGCAGCATGCTGAGCAGGAGGCAGACGGACAGGCGGACGGAGAGAGCGACAAGTCCACAGAGGAGGCCACCACTCATGGTGAGATGCACACACACACACGCACACACACACACACGCACACACACACACACACACCTTCTCTTACACATTCTGGACCCTCTGGACGTCACCTTCCCCGACTATGTGACAAGAAATAAGTAAGGGATAATAGGCCTACTACCTGATGATGGTAATGTACTTTCAGTTATTATTTGAATTGATGTTTGTAGATTTGAGAAAGTACTTGATTAAAAAAGGAAGGGAAAGCCTGTGACTTGTGTTGATATAGCAGCACTTTTCAAATGGATTTCAGCATGATTTCGTGACACGATCATGAGTATAAAAAGTTACCTGTGATGTGATGTCTGCCTTTGACCAGTTTTATGTCCCAAACACGCCAATTTTGAGTCCTTGGATTTCAACTAACCGGACCTTGACAGTAATTGACAAAAGATTAACAATACAATACAGTTAATGAATTAATACAATTAATTACGCTAATTGTGTTTAGTATAAATGTTACGCTGCTAGCTAACCTGGCTCGTGCTAATTCCTAGTTTACCCCACTAAGGTTAGTTAGCCCGTAAACTGGCGCTTCCCTACGTGTGTTTTAACGTGAAAGTAAGACTACCTGGGTGAATGTAATTCTATCTGAGGGGTATCATGTAAGTTTGACTCACCCAAGGCTTGTCGTTAACGTTGTCTGCTCCTGGTGTTGTTGTTCACGGCTCTGCTGCGACCAGCCCAAGCTTGAGCAGAGGAGCCCTCTTCAGCTGCTCCGTCTGTCCAACTCCACCAGCCCGCTCTCGGTCTCGGTATGGAAGTTCAGGGTTTGGGGAAAGGTGTATCACCCGTGGTCCGTGTGTGTGAGGTTGTTGCAAAAGAGTCTTGTTTGTCTCAAGAGTGCTCCTTAGCGTCCTCGCTCGTCGTGGTGTGCTCACAAGTCAAACGCCACCGTCTCCGCCGCTGTCCAGGTGCAACCTATTGGGGCTTAATCAAACTCCACTCCACCCCTTTGTGTGACGTCAGTCTCGCTCTATCAATATTCGAACCTGTCCAAACTACACCGAATCCTATTCTAACGGAACCACACCCAGCATAATGCTCTATCGTAACAATAAAACGCGCAAGTAAAATTGTGAAAAGGGGTCTTGAGAAGTGACACTGATTTCATCATCATCAAACAGGGCATTTGGCAGCCTGAGGACTGTTGACAGCGAAAGCCCGTCCAGCCTAGACTAGACTGAGGAACTGCCAAGAGAACATTGCTTCTATTCTGGCCTGTAAGGGGTTATGGCCTGAGATGTAGCTCAGCACATGCCTTCAAATCTATTAACAAGATCCTGAAATCTTACAGCCAACCGATATTTGATCTTTGTTCACAGCTAACTTAAAGAGACACCGTCCCTTTGAAAACGTGTGTTGCTGCTCAGCCTGTACCTGCTGCTTCTCTCAGCCTCAGATGACCTCAGAAGGTTGAGCTAATCCTTTCTAGACAAAAGCTCAAAGTCGGCCAAACAGAAGAACGAGCATAATGATGCCAAACTGCTTTACTAACTCTGTCTTGCTGCCAACATATTTGCATTTTCTCAGATTGTAGTGGCATGTTGGGGAAAAAAGAAGACAGAAGAAAAATCTGTTTGATTTATTCCCGAAACAATGGCGTCCAGGTAGTGTAGCGGTAGATTCCCTGCCTACCAACACGAGGGTAGCAGGTTCGCATCCTCGTGTTGACTCCGGCTTGGTCGGACTCGGGCGTCGCTACAGGCACGACTGGCTGGTGTCTGCAGGGCGAAGCCTCCTCTGGTCAGGGGGAAGGGAACTGGTGGAATAGTGTGATCCTCCCACGACGTGCTACGTCCTGCCAGTGAAGCTCCCGCTATCAGATGAAAAGAAGCGGCTGGCAACTGCGCATCTGCCGAAGGAAGCATGGTGCTAGTCTACGGCTGTCCCCAGATCGGCAGAGTGTGGAGCATATATATATATATATATATATATATATATTCCCGAAACAAACTACCTTTACATCTCTCTACAAACTACCTTTACATCTCTCTCATCTCCGATCGCTTCATGGTCTAACTTTTAGAAATTCACCCCAAATCACACACATTTGGGATATTCTATGAGATCTCCTTTTAATAACTAATGTAATATTTTTTCACTTCCATTCATTGAGCCTCCCCTGAAACTGCTTGGAGCCCCCCTGGGGAGGCCCGCCTCCCACCTCGAAAATCTCTGATTATACTCCAATTCACGGCTTAAATGGAAGCGTCTAAAGTTGGGAACATGCTGCAAAGTCAGCCTGGACTTGGAGCATTGCCGACAGCAGCTAGACCTACATACTCGAACGTCAGCTCCACCGATGCACTGTAGATGGGATAGATGCTGTTACATTGGCTGTTCTAACTCGAATAAAACTACCAACTTCGAATCCGAACAGCACTCTGGTTTGAAGGCATTTGTTCAACGGGGAGATGTTTTTCGTCTTCTCCCCACTGGACTAGATTCAGGCAGATACGGTGTTGGTCTCTAGCGTTAGGGGAGATCGAATTCCCCCCACGGAAATCAGTTTGAGTTGAGGCAATGTCAGACTGAAGAAGGAAGTGGAGTGTAATGAGTTCAGGGATCGCGGAACCGCCCGGGCCACCCGGGCCGCGGCCCGGGTACTTTTCATTTCCCCAAAAAAAAAAAAAAAAAAAAATTTTTTTTTTTTTTTTTTTTTTTAGATTTTTTTTTTTTTTTTTTTTACAATTAAACCTCATTTACTTATTACACTCGACTGGTTGTTTTTCAGATGTGATGTGAATCTAAAGTGAACTAAACAAGTCAGATCCACTATAAATGTTTTTCAGTAGATGCTGTGATGTAGCCACAAGAAAGGTGCAATATTAATGTTTTTCAGGAGATGGCGATGTTGCTAGCTATAGGTTCTAAACAAGAAATGTGGTTCAAATGTTTACAGTAGTTTTCCTTTCTTGCTGCACTACAATGTTACAATGCTGTGAGACAGGCCCGGCGTTGGAGGGGGGCCTGACCGGGCCGGGCCCCCCCATTCCCTAAACTGGCCCCCCCATTCAATTTTTTTTTTTTTTTTTTGTGTGTGCTAAAAACGTTTTTCCGTTTTTCTGTTTTAAAGTTTAAAACGGAATCTGGCTGTCATTAGGCATTGATTAACTGAATGCTATTGCTAACTGTTACTTTGAACCTCCATTTGCAATGATTCTGGCTGGATATTAATTAACTATTGTAAATTTGTCACAATGAATGCAATTTGTGCACAATGTGTAAATACATTTAATATTAATTGTTTAGGCCTATTTGTAAAGTCACAACACATTAGAGATGTGTGTAGTTCCTCATAGATTTAGCCTCTTCCTTTTGCTCTCAAATGCACCAGTTTGACGAATTTTACTTTAAAATGTACAAAATCTTCTTCCGGGGGAGAATCCCCCCGGACCCCCCTTGGCCCCCCCAAGCTAGGGGCAGGCCCCCTCTGTAATTTGGTTCTGGTGTGAGACGGAGCTAAACACAAAAGATGCAATATTAATAGTTTTTCATGAGATACTCAGTATTTAATATTAATACTAATAATAGAAAAGGAGAAGATACTGAATAATGACATCACAACAGTATAATCCTAATGTTAATTTAAAATTAAATATTCTTCTAAATATGGATAAAAGTCCAAAAAACATAAAATTTTCTTCGGCGCTGCCGAGATTCCATTCCTTACAGCACCCCCTACTTAATAATAGTTCCAGCGCGGCTGCAAAAATATGGTGGCGCATTGTGTCAAGTGTACTGGCTCGGGGAACGGTCCGGCCCCCGGTCCCTTAGGTTTCTGACAATGTGGCCCCCTGAACAATTTAGTTGAATAGCCCTGCTGTAAAACCCAGTCGCCCTCATATTCTGGTTTATTTCAAGAAAAACATTTTGGCTAGTTGAAATTAATTGGCTCGTAACTTTAAAATCTAGCAGCCATATTGGCTGGTGATAAAAAAAAAGTTGAATCTCAAACCCTGCAGTGAGAGCAGGTGGTGACATAGGAGTGAGTGAGAAAAGGAGCAAATATATGATTGTTAAGACTGAATACTGACATCACAACCGTCTAATCCTAATGTTAATTTAAAATGAGATATTCCTATATGAATCTGGCTTCAAACAACCAAAATCTTTATATGATGATAATAATAATAATCAATGATGGTGGTTCACAGACGTGTGTGTGGGGATGGGGGGGGGGCATGCCCCCCCGACGGGGGGACACGCCCCCCCGACACGCCCCCCGGCCCCCCCAAGTTCAGATGCGTTCCGCTATCCCTGAATGAGTTGACAATTCAGTCTGAGATCAGGCTATTGCATCAGAGCTGTCCAGTTACACTCAAGCCTTATCATTCAGTGTCTGTAGTTTTACTGTTCCCAACACAACTCATCAGTGTTGACCTGCAGTAAAATCACCAGTGCGAATGTGAGAATTGTTTCAATTGTCGCGTCTAAAATAAAGAGCCTGGGCCCAGTTGCACAAAGCACCTTAGGTTAAGATTTCCCTTAGAGTCCGAGTTAAGGTGTCCATAAAATAGAATGTTTAACCTTAAGGAGAAGATTTAAGGGTGTTTTGTGTGTGTGTGACTCTAAGGGAAATCTTAACCTAAGGTGCTTTGTGCAACTGGGCCCAGGTCTTCTACCTGCTCTATTTGTAAAGCGCCTTGAGATAACTCTTGTTATGATTTGGTGATATATAAATACTGTATTTGGTTGATTGATTGATTGATTGATTGATTGATTGATTGAGCTCATAAAGGCTTTACATGGCAGCAACACTGATGTTTGTGTCTGCAGGGCGTAAACTGACGGGAGCCGAGCAAGGGGAGGAAGAGGAGGGCCTAAAGGACGGTGGAGGAGGAAGAGGAGGAGTTGAAGAGCCTTCAGACGGAGCTCCGCTGTGTGAACAGGCAGTCAGTGAAATCCTCCAGAGTCTGGCTGAACTCAACATGGTCAAACCGGGACAAACCATCATAGTAAGAGAGCACGCATGCATGACACTGTGGAGCCTACAGTACAAATCAACTCCGCTGTGGAGCCTACAGTGCAAATCAACTCCACTAAATGAACTCCGCTGTGGAGCCTACAGTACAAATCAACTCCGCTGTGGGGCCTACAGCCTACAGTTTATCTGGGCATAGTGCTGCCAACAGGCTCATTGCGTCTGAGGAAACACTTTGTCATCTCCTGCAGTGCCAGACCAGATCATTGGCTGCTGTTCTTTATGTACCAGACCAGATCATTGGCTGCTGTTCTTTATGTCTAGTCACAGTTCCAAGTTGGCTAAGTAGCAAAATGACTTCAACCCTATTGCATCAGGTGAGGCATTTTTGTTCCACTGCGTTTTAGGGTTGGCAGACATTGAATGCTTATGACGTAATGTTACATTTTTATGACTATTATGCTCTTTTAACTGTATTTCTGCTTACCTTTCACTAAGATTTTGCCACTGATAAGCAGTGTTGGGGGTAACACATTACAAAAGTAACATATTATATGTAATATATTTATTATTATATTTTAACAGTAACTCGGTAATATAACTTATTACCAATAGGATTTCAGTAATATTATACCAGCTACATGCGTTCGATGCCTAGGCTCGCCCGCTGCGCGGCCTCGAGGGCCAGAGAACCCGAATATTCCTGGTGGCTGTGAAAGCAGGGACACCTAATCCCAAAACCGGAGGACGCTCCCTTTGATTTTGGAGAAACACCAACATAATCCCATTGAGAGGTTCATGAGCGTCTGCTCCATGGAGATAAGCACGGAGCAAGGGAATGGAGAAGAGAGAGAGAGGAGGAGGGAATTAGAGACTAGAATAGAGGTAGGAGGGAGTGTCAGAAAGATCTGTACACAACGAGAGGGAGGGAGGGGGGGAACCGGCAGTGTTGAGAGACAGAGAGAGACACGCTCCGGTCTTGTGTCTGGTGTCTCCAACATACCAGCATTAGAGAAAGGCTTCATGCAAGCCAATCGTGCATTCCTTTATAACTGGGAACTGGTAATCTTACGACTTCAAAGGTCATGAGCTGGGACGGTGACGTCACCAGACCTGGTATTTCCCATTCCAAACTCGTAGGACCCTCAGCAGCCACGACCTCAAAAATCCAAGATGGCTGCACCGCGCAACAACAGTAGTTATAATCGTAGTAATGTTGTTTAGCACTTCTGTTTTGTTTGTGTCTCATTAAATCAGCTGTACACACAGCACTGCCTAACTTCTATCTGTGTGGACATGTTGCTGCAGTGTTTGTATGCGCAAAATGCAGCGAAATGCCTTGTTATCAACTGTTATTGCTAACAATGGCTAGCCTGGCTAGCGACTGGATCTGACCAATGAACAGTGAACTTCCCAGCTCCAGTTTTCTGCAAATGGAACGCTAACAAAACGGATGTGACGTCATTTAGCCTCCACATCCCAGGCTCTGTGTGGGTGGAGTGCAGTTCTGAGAGTTTTGACATCCCAGCTGTGGCCAAACGCTTCTGTAGGCTAGTGAAATCTCTCTTTGTAGCTCAACAGGGCCTGTGCCCCCGTGGCACTCTGAATGCAGAGTATCAAACACACAGAGGACCTCAGGAGGTCAGTGTGGTTTTTGTTCTATAAGGTCCTCAGTTTCAATGGGAAACTGTATGAATATGATTTAATGTTCAACTTCATTGTCAGCTCCGTTTCGAAGCACATTCAGACTCGATTCCAACAAGTTAAATCAGGTTTTTTGGTATTGTACTTTCTGATTGAAACAACCCAGAAAATCAGCATTATGTAAATTTGAGGTCCAAATAAGAATTCACATGGAAGAGTGCCTAAACGTCATGTGCATGATCTCCCTTCGGCATTTATTAAAATAAATAAATAAATAAAAGAATATAATGAGAACATAAAAGGTTTTGGAAAACATTTATTTTTGAGTGTAAACCTTTTTTCCAGTGAAGATATTTGATTGGTTCTTAGGCACCAAATAAAGTATGTGTGAGCACAGATTTCTCCTATAGATAATGTAATATTACAACAGGCTATAACTTATGTTCATGTTGATTTAAGCTTTCCCCTTTACTCCCGTTTAAAGGTACATCATTAGTCTCTGTAATGACAATAATGCCATTTTCCAAACAAGAACTTTCACTTTAAAAACTGTTTCCGCATTAAAACGTGTTTTCGTCATAGCTGTCCTCAATTCATCTGTCTCCTCTCTGTTGAAGTCAACTGTTGGTGCCTTCAGACTAGTTCTCTCTGATATCCTCCCTTCTCTTGCAGTTGCAGGTGCTGCATTTCTCTGTGTGCTAGTCCTCCCTCTAGTGGTGTGATATAGGAGTTACAGCATGCACTGTTATTTTTCATGACGGCAATAGGCAATATCAACTTCTGGGATGATACCTGCATGAATTCTATTTGTTTGCCTATGACCTATAGAAAAGAGGAAGATGGTAGTTGAAGAAGTACATAGGCAAGAGGAGGCAGTAAGATGTACTAAGGCAGTGTCGCAGGCAAAGCAAGGACAGTGGGTGAACTGGGAGAGTGTAGAGAAGAGAAAGTTGAAGTGGAGAGAGTTGTGGAGCATGGAGGCCAGCAGAATTAGATTTATTCCAGGGGCTACTTATGATGTGCTGCCATCTCCCCAGAACTTAAATCAGTGGTTGGGCGAGGATGGTGCCTGCCCGTTGTGTTCTAGTGTATGTACACTGAGGCATATACTGTCAGGGTGTAAGGTCAGTCTCTCCCAGGGGCGATACACCTGGCATCACAACCAGGTGTTGAAATGTTTGGCAGCTGCAGTTGAGGAAAAGCGGCTAGAAGTAAATTCTCTAGTTGCTAGCAAAGAGACTAGACAGATCAAATTTGTACGTGAGGGAGAAAAGATTAGACCAATTAAGGTCAGGCACAAGTTAGGGCAGCTAAGTGTAGGTGGAGCCTGGGAAATGAGGGTTGACTTGAATGAACAGCTAGTCATCCCAGCATATATAGTTAGCACCCGGCTACGTCCGGACTTGTTACTGTGGTCTGAGGTAGAGAAGAGAGTTTATTTTATCGAACTCACAGTCCCGTGGGAAGATCGAGTTGAGGAGGCTTATGAGCGCAAGAAAGCTAGGTATGCTGAAATGGCAGCAGAGGCAGAGCAGCGAGGTTGGAGGGCTCGAGTGCGGCCTGTAGAGGTGGGCTGCCGTGGTTTTGTGGCAAAGTCCGTTATTGCCTTACTAACTGAGTTGGGCATTCGGGGACGGAGCCTGAAACTTGCGGTTAGCAACATGTCTCAGGCAGCAGAACGAGCAAGTGAATGGCTGTGGATAAGGAGGAAACATGCTAGCTGGGGAGCTCGCTAAGGTCAGATTGATTGTTTGTTGTTGGTCAGGATTAGCGGTCCGCATCAACAGGGCTGAATCATTGACAGTGGTGGTGTAGTCAGGAATGTCATACCGAACCGACCTGGATAGCTAGGCTTAGATAGTGAGGTAATATGCAGTTGTGCGGGGGTAGCATGGAGGGGGGTGTTTCCAGGACGCTGGATTACACCGTTAAGCCTTCTTGAGGTGTCGTGGGCCTAACTTAACGAAACGTCGGTGAAGGAAGGTGCCCACTTGAAAACCCCAATGACATGCTTCATACTGCTGTTGGCTAGGGTAGGTAACTGGTGATTTGTGTCTTGTTTATTAGTTTGTTAGCCTGTTAGCTTGTTTTATTCTGGATTGGGCTTCTAAATGTGTTTTTCCTCGGATTTTGGCACAAGGGATAGTAACATCTTGTCCTGTGTATTAATTAATAATGACTTGATCACATTTGACATTACTTTTTTTATGGTTTATCTCACCGGAGAGACACACACACACACACACACACACACACACACACACACACACACACACACACTAAACCCATTTCTCTTGGTTTGTGTTGATATCCCTGTAGACAGTAACACACAAATGCAATAGCTACACTAGGAAAGACGAGGAGGAAAAGCTGCTTAGGTAAAGCCTTATTTCTCCGGGAAGCATTTGTGCCACTAGAGATCATCTGGAACATCATCAAAATGTCCAAGGAGGAGGAGTGCAGGGAGGGAAGAGAGAGAGAGAGAGAGAGAGAGAGAGAGAGATTAAAACAGACAGAGAAAGAGTCTAGGGAGAGGGAGATAGCTGAGGCACATGTTTTGGAGAAGCTATGCAGGGTTTGATGCTTTCTGTATGGGGTCTGCTCTATTTGTCAGATGTTTGGCTCATCAGGGCTTCATTGGTTTCAGTGACTGATACTGACACTAGGTCAACGCACCAGCAACAAGACAGTGAGGTTTGAGGTGTAGGACTAACATCAGGTGTGTCTCCATCTGTGCTTCTCAATCCTGCTTATATAAATTGAGCTCCAAAAAGTGGTGAATATGTGATATTTCCCGGTCCTGAAAAAAATCTGCGATCACAGGATTTAAATAACTACAGGCCCGTCGCCCTGACGTCTGTGGTGTTGGCCCACCTGAAGGACACCTGCTGGACCACCTGCAGTGTGCCCACCGGGCAAACAGGTCAGTAGATGATGCAGTCAACGGGACATACGCACGGATCCTCTATGTGGACTTCATTTAGGCTTTAACACCATCATTCCAGACATCCTCCGCTCCAGACTCACCCACCTCGCTGTGCCAGCCTCCATCTGTCAGTGGATCATAAACTTCCTGACAGACAGGACCATGACAGGACGCAGCAAGTGAGGCTGGGGACAAATCACATCCTGCATCCGAATAATCAGAACTGGCGCCCCCCAGGGGTGTGTGCTCTCCCCCTGGTTCTTCCTCTAGTCTACACGAATGACTGCACCTCCGGGGACCCATCTGTCAAACTCCTGAAGTTTGCAGACGACACAACGGTCATCAGCCTCATCCGAGACGGTGACGAGTCTGCATACAGATGGGAAGTTGAACAGCTGGTCCTGTGGTGCTGTCAGAACAACCTGGAGCTGAACAAGCTCAAAAGTGTAGAGATGATAGTGGACTTCAGCTGGAGCCCACCAGCACTTCCTCGCCCCCATCATATCTAACAGACCTGTGGCTACTTAAATCCTACCAATTCCTGGGATCCATAATCTCCCAGGAGCTTAAGTGGGAGGCCAGCGTAGGTTCTGGTATCAAGAAGCGCAGGTTGTACTTCCTACACCAGCTCAGGAAGTATGAGCTGCCTAAGGAGCTGCTGATCCAGTTCTACACTGCCGTCATCCAGTCTGTCCTCTGCAACTCCATCACTGTCGGGTTTGGGCCAATTGTTTTCTCAGGACTGCAGAGAAAACAATTAGTGTCACTGACCCATCTCACCCTGGCCATGATCTGTTTGAACTCCTCCCCTCCTCCGGCAGGCGCTACAGAGCACTGTACGTCTAAACCACCAGACACAACAACCGTTTCTACCCACAGGCCATCACTCTGATTATCACCAGCCACTTGAACACTTGAGCTGAAACACTGGAAACACTTCACTTCTGACACTTAACCAGTTTGAACACTCAAAACCAGGGACGGAAATATCCGATATGTACTGTATATAATCCCCCCCCACATACGCGCGCACGCACACACAATTTGGAAATACACTTAGTGTGATATAACTGTGCGCGCACACACACACTCACACACACAAGTTGATATATGTTTATTGTGAAATAACTGTGCAATACCTGAGCCAAAGCCTCGTTTACATTGAACGGTATGTAATACCATGCAATATCTAGAAATATATCTGTATAAGTCTTTCTTTACAGTCCTGTGTGGCTTATTTATACATACTGTATAATATAATAATAATATTCTTTCATATGTAAAATACGACACTTTACACCACACTTATACTACATAGTACAATGTAAAATGTGTAAATGTTCAAATGTACCTGTGCATTGTGTGTTTGTTTTAGTTTGTGCATACTTTTCTCTCTGAGTGTGAGTACCGTACTTTGAGAGCGATGCATGTATACTGTACATATTTGGCCAATAAAGCTGATTCTGATTCTGGTTAGTCATTTTGTTCGGCCATAGTGAGTAACCACCCGCAATGCTAGCAGAGACCACAAAAAAACAGCTTGTTATTCCTACTTCACACAAGAGTTGTGGGGAGCCTACAGTAACCTACAGAGTGAGTCTAGTGTGTTAGCTCCGCCCACCCTGTGAACCTACAGTAACCTACAGAGTGAGTCTAGTGTGTTAGCTCCGCCCACCCTGTGAACCTACAGTAACCTACAGAGTGAGTCTAGTGTGTTAGCTCCGCCCACCCTGTGAACCTACAGTAACCTACAGAGTGAGTCTAGTGTGTTAGCTCCGCCCACCCTGTGAACCTACAGTAACCTACAGAGTGAGTCTAGTGTGTTAGCTCCGCCCACCCTGTGAACCTACAGTAACCTACAGAGTGAGTCTAGTGTGTTAGCTCCGCCCACCCTGTGAACCTACAGTAACCTACAGAGTGAGTCTATTGTGTTAGCTCCGCCCACCCTGTGAACCTACGGTAACCTACAGAGTGAGTCTAGTGTGTTAGCTCCGCCCACCCTGTGAACCTACAGTAACCTACAGAGTGAGTCTAGTGTGTTAGCTCCGCCCACCCTGTGAACCTACAGTAACCTACAGAGTGAGTCTATTGTGTTAGCTCCGCCCACCCTGTGAACCTACGGTAACCTACAGAGTGAGTCTAGTGTGTTAGCTCCGCCCACCCTGTGAACCTACAGTAACCTACAGAGTGAGTCTATTGTGTTAGCTCCGCCCACCCTGTGTCACCACACAGACACCCAGTTCATAAATGCTGCAATACTGAAAATGCAAAGGCTTCCATCAATAGGCTGAATTAGCATGTGTGAACTCAGGATAGTGACTTTATGGGACAATTATTTACATGAACATCTTTTGAGATGATCACTTTAAATAAATGCATTGGTATTCCCTATTCAAATCGATTTATTGTCCATGGCCTACCTGTTCATTATGTCCTAGTCAGGGCAGGCCAGATTAAATAGCTGTGTGTGTCTGTCTGTGTGTGTGTGTCTGTGTGTGTGTGTGTGTGTGTCTGTGTCTGTGTCTGTGTCTGTGTGTGTGTGTCTCCTCGCGTGGTCAGGACTTTGATGGGAGGTCCCTCTTCGCGGTGACGTCCCCACCAGGCATTTCTCCCAGCAGCGCTCCTTGCTCTCCATCTGTCACACCGCTGGCGTCGCACCACTACCTGCAGCTCCTTCAGCAGCAGCTCCAGCAGCAGCAGCAGCACACGCAGGTGGCCGTGGCACAGGTGAGCTAGAGAGAGACGCACACGCAGGTGGCCGTGGCACAGGTGAGCTAGAGAGAGACGCACACGCAGGTGGCCGTGGCACAGGTGAGCTGGAGAGAGACGCACACGCAGGTGGCCGTGGCACAGGTGAGCTAGAGAGAGACGCACACGCAGGTGGCCGTGGCACAGGTGAGCTAGAGAGAGACGCACACGCAGGTGGCCGTGGCACAGGTGAGCTAGAGAGAGACGCACACGCAGGTGGCCGTGGCACAGGTGAGCTAGAGAGAGACGCACACGCAGGTGGCCGTGGCACAGGTGAGCTAGAGAGAGACGCACAGAGCATTTTAAACACTGCACTTTGTGTTAAGCAACGCTGTTGGGGGATTTTTGGAGCAATTTTGCACTGAATGCACAAATTCAGTGTACTGAATTTGCACACATTTGAAAGTGAGTTTGAACCTTCTGTTAGCCCTACATTGCTTTTCCTACTTTCCTTTTCACTATTTCAATACATTACAAATGGGAGACTTTGCATGCTTCTTCTGACTTTTTTTTTCTTATATATTTTTTATATATTTTTTCCCCCAAGAATTTCTTCTCACATTTTCTCCTCAATTGTACCTGGCCAATTTTCCCTGTTGTCTCAGTCGTTGCTCCACCCCCTCTGCCAATCTGGGGAGAGCCATAGACTAGCACATGCTTCCTCCGATACATGTGCAGTCGCCAGCCGCTTTTTTTCCTGTGACAGCGAGGAGTTTCACAGGCAGGACGTAGCGCGTTGTAGCGGTCTGACTCAGTGCCGGGGTGCCAGTCAGGTTTAGGCCTGACAATATATATTGTCATATATATTAGACTGAGTAAAATCAGTCAGAGTCAAACCTCCCACAAAGGATACACAACATGGGAATAAATGCAATTATATTAAATCATATCATGAACCCACGAAAAGCACAATATTCGTAAACAAGCAACCATACAGTTAGAATGAAGGCAGTTGACAGCAATAATCACCACAACACACAAAGATCGTATATGCACAAGCTGTATTGACTGTTCAGTTCAAGGCAATGCAAGCAGAAGTTCAGTTCAACACCAGCAACAAAAATAGTTTAAATCCCCCAACAAAAAGTAATTCCACTCCAGAATCTCCTTATGATCAAAAGTAAAGTAAGTACGGTAGTTCAAAAAGCCCAAATTTAATCCACACAACATTTGCCCCCCAGAAAACTCCTCTTCCCAATGTAAACGATCTCTGGCCAAGCCAGTTACCTCAGCCTGTCACGGGATCACTTCCTCCAAGTAGCACGGAGTTGAGAAGCCGGTGCTTTTATGAATGGGTTTCCCTTGGCATGCGTTGATCCAGTGTTGGCGTAGGACGAGCGGTACCAACGCTACTATACACGGACTTTTCAGCACGAGGGTATTTTGAACCAGCGCGGTCACTGTGGGACGGTCTCTGCCTCTTCCCCTGCTTGGTGAGTTGTCGCCATCTTAGGTTAGGCTACGCCATAGTTATGTGTAAGGAGGGGATTGGACGAAAACAGGTGAGGGAGATGTCAACTTGTGATTGGGTGGATAGGAGATGCGTGTCAAGGGGTGTGTGTCTCCATTGAGAAATACGTAGTATCAGAGAGGGGGGGGGGTGAGAAAGAGGAATGAATGGAGTGATGTTTTGAAATGGCAGATCGCCACAGCGTGGGCGGATCACGCTATCCCCACCAGTTCCCCTTTCCCCCCCGAACAGGCGCCCCGACCTCCCAGAGGAGGCACTAGTGCAGCGACAGGGACTCATACCCCCCCCCCGGCTTCCCACCCGCAGACACGGCCAATTGGGTGTGTAGGGAGGGACATCTGACCAAGCCCGAGGTGCCACTGCTGGGAATTGAACCCGGGTCTCCGCGGTGGTAGACGAGTGCTTCTACCTCTCCACTACCCAGACGCCCACAACTTCTGACTTCTGTCTTTTTTTTTGTCTGTTACTCTTATTCCAGTCATAGGTTCATTGCAGAGTCAATAGTCTAAATTGAACACCCACTTGTAGTGAAAGCCAGCCACTCATATGGCATCTCTCCATTTTGTCCAAGTGCTTTGGCTCCAATCTGGCAGCTTTCAGCACTTCCAGCTGAACCTGACTCTTCACATTGTCAGCGGGTCATCATCCATTCAGCAATTGGATCATCCAAACAAGGGTTAATAATTAATTAATATAATTAATATTTGGCTCACTACATTTCCAGTTATGCTACCATTGATGAGATATGGTGAAATCCTGTTGCGTGGCAGGATTTCAGTTTGATTTCAGTTAGCTTGTGGTATACATAGATTATGGTATAACACGAAACTGGAAACTGGAATCATCAACTGGACTTGTAATGCTGTCTCCCAGGAAGGGAAGGCACACAAAACTCCAAAATACTTTGTGGACGTACTTGTATAGATTGTCAGACTTTGTGAAATGTGTGCAGATCTATGGGCCTCTGGGACAGAATTAAAAGAATGGCAGAATGGGGGATCCCTGCTTCAATGATCAGATGCAGGCACATCAAAAGCAGAGCTGAGGATGACTTTCCAGCAGGATGGAAAGAAAGCGTTGGAGACTACATTTCCCTTCACTGACAGTGTGCAACACACTCTATCACGTCTCAGTCAAGGCCCAATAGGGCAGGCTGCAGCACAGGCCTCATTTTGGCAAAATCCCCACCCCTCCCTATCTATGTATTTGACTTTGTATTGTATTTGCTATACCCCCCCCCACACACACACACTACATACACACACACACTACACACACACACACACACTACCCAAACAACAAAATATGATAACTGTGCAATATCCGCCTTAAAGTCTTTGTTTACAAATCCAGTTTGGCTTACATATACATACTGGACATACATATACCTTTTCTATATATATATATATACATACTGGACATACATATACCTTTTCTATATATACGTATAGATACTTTACACCACACTTATTATTGTATAGTAGTTAATGTTTAGATTGACCTCTGTTCATCCCCCGATGTTTGTTTTAGCTTGTGCATACCTTTTCTGTGTGAGTTCATTGACAGCAGTGTAAACCACGGGGGGACACGGTGGCTCAGTGGTAGAGCTGTCGCCTCACAGTCAGAAGGTCCTGAGTTCGATTCTCGCCTGGGACACTGTGGGCGCTGTGGTTGTGTTCCCCCCCATATCTTCAGTGCCTACTGCCCAGGTGGGGTATCTCGTCGTAAGGGCCTTTCTCTCTGTGTGGAGTTTACATGTTCTCCCCGTGCTCCCCCAGGGGGTTCCTCCGTATATAACCCCCCCACTAAAAACATGCAGAAGATCAGATCGTCATCGTCATCTGACCAGTGACGACAACACCAAACACAAAGTTGGTCCCCGGGCGCTGTACGAGAAAGCGACCACTGCTCCTGGCCTGCCCCCCGGAGGAAAGGACATGCCTGGATGGGTTAAATGCAGAGGACACTTTTCACCGGCCACCGTCAGCATGAGTGTGTTGTGGCCGCATGCATGTGTTGTGGTGTTCGTGTGACAATAAAAGACGGGGCTTGTCCCGTTACGAGAGAGTTTTTTTAAACCGGAGTGTACATAGTAATTGGCTAACAAAGCTGATTGTGATTGCGATTCTGATGCTATACCACTAGGGGGCAGTGCCAACACAGTTATGGAGGGACAGTCCGTATAGTCACTGCAGTGGTAGAAGATGCAAACTGGGATGAAACTGAATCCAGAAACACAGGAGTTTGTAACAATACGCGTCTCAAGACTAAAGATTGAATCAAGGTCAGCAACCCAAATGCACAGTTATTTATTTTTTCACTTCCGTTCCAATTGATTACATTCACAGACAGCCGTTGTCAGAGCAAAATCGATCACACGGTAAATTATCGACACAAATAGCGGCAGCTCATTGTTATTTTCAATTTCAGGTTTTGGGAGGATAGGAATTCATAATTGATGTTCTTCCTATAATGAGGATTATAGTCACTGTGTGTGTGTGGGGGGGGGGGGGGGAACTGAGGCACCAAAGAGAGAAAGGAATCCTTCAACGGGAACTCAGTGACAGAGAAAAGTCACAAACTCTGACAAACAGACTCATAAACACAAGTTACATTTGTATGGTCACTCCATGTGTTTGTCTCTCTTTCTTTCTGTCTACATCACTAATGGATATATCACATCTCGTTTATCTTTACAAAGGTGTCTTTAGTTGTCTACAATCTCAAGGTCGATTTGAAACAAAATGTGGCGTTTGGCGTTTCTAAAACGTGGCATTTTGCCTTTTTGCAAACCTACAATCTCAACATAACTTTGAAACAAAAACATTCATTTGAAAACCTCGCAGCCTTTCCAACGTTACAGTCAAACCAAATAAAACAACTTCAATGACTTTGGTTGTGTTTAGGCAAGTGACACAACTTGGTCAAGCTTCTGGTTCTGGTTTAGGTTAGGCTTAAATAAGAAAAACATTCAAGTGGCTTACAGTTTAAATGTAGGCTTTGGAAACCCTGGAGATCAAACACGGCCCTCCGGTGTTTAAGGCGAGTGTTTACACCCTCCATCCACCCTGACCACAACGCCCTTACTGGCCACCTCCAATAGTAGACTCTGTGCTGAAATATAAACGTATCTAGAAATGTCATATTATGCAACATATTCTTCGTTCAGAAGTGTGATATTCAACGTATCCGTGCATTCCAGAAAGATACAATGCAGATGTTTTATTCTGTTGACCAGGTCGGTGTCCTAGGCCCCGTTCTAATCCCCCCACTTTCCTGGGTCTCTCTCCACACGTCAGGTGCAGCTGCTGAAGGACCAGATGACGGCGGAGACCGCGGCTCGTCTGGAGGCCCAGGCCCGCGTGCACCAGCTGCTGCTGCAGAACCGGGACCTGCTGCAGCACCTGGGCCTGCTGGTGCAGCAGCTCAAACAGCTGGAGGGCCGCTCCCCACAGTCAACAGAACCAGGACAGCCACAACACCAGGCCCAAGCCAAGAGACACACACACAGTAAGACGCTGGCTTGTTGACTGTCTGGTAGACAGTGGAAAAGACCACACCAAATGCATCGAAGCTACATCCATACATGCCAATTACAAGCAAATGTTAGATTTGGATCATATATGACTACTGTAAGGTGACATTTTATCAATCAATAGAAGATATGCATTATGATTATCATGACATTATGTCATTTAGCAGACGCTTTTGTCCAAAGCGATTTACTATTATTATTTAATAGTACATTTTGTCACCAATACTGCAACTACCTGTGCATCACAGTCAGCAGCTAAGATTCTTAAAAGGAATAAGTAACATTTGTCGATTTATTTATTTTTTATTTTTAAGAATGCTAAGCAGATAGGTTAGTTCCTGACAGGAAGCTTAGTTCAGGAGGGGTCCAGGTGGAGCCTGAAGAGGTGTGTCTTTCGTCTCTGCTGAAAGACGGGCAGTGATTCGGCCGTTCTGACAGAAGGGGGAAGCTCGTTTCACCATTGTGGCGCCGGGATGAGCGACTTTTGAGTCCACATAGCGATTGAGGGGCAGTCTGATGTACTGTCCTGTAGGGGGCAGTCTGATGTACTGTCCTGTAGGGGGCAGTCTGATGTACTGTCCTGTAGGGTCTGATGTACTGTCCTGTAGGGGGCAGTCTGATGTACTGTCCTGTAGGGGGCAGTCTGATGTACTGTCCTGTAGGGTCTGATGTACTGTCCTGTAGGGGGCAGTCTGATGTACTGTCCTGTAGGGGGCAGTCTGATGTACTGTCCTGTAGGGGGCAGTCTGATGTACTGTCAGGTAGGGTCTGATGTACTGTCCTGTAGGGGGCAGTCTGATGTACTGTCCTGTAGGGGGCAGTCTGATGTACTGTCCTGTAGGGGGCAGTCTGATGTACTGTCAGGTAGGGTCTGATGTACTGTCCTGTAGGGGGCAGTCTGATGTACTGTCAGGTAGGGTCTGATGTACTGTCCTGTAGGGGGCAGTCTGATGTACTGTCCTGTAGGGGGCAGTCTGATGTACTGTCCTGTAGGGGGCAGTCTGATGTACTGTCAGGTAGGGTCTGATGTACTGTCCTGTAGGGGGCAGTCTGATGTACTGTCAGGTAGGGTCTGATGTACTGTCCTGTAGGGGGCAGTCTGATGTACTGTCCTGTAGGGGGCAGTCTGATGTACTGTCCTGTAGGGGGCAGTCTGATGTACTGTCAGGTAGGGTCTGATGTACTGTCCTGTAGGGGGCAGTCTGATGTACTGTCAGGTAGGGTCTGATGTACTGTCCTGTAGGGGGCAGTCTGATGTACTGTCCTGTAGGGGGCAGTCTGATGTACTGCCATGTAGACGAGGACCAGAGTCTTGAATTTGATACGTGCAGAGAGATGGGAAGCCAGTGAAGGTGACCAGAAGAGTGGAGTGACGTGAGAGAGTTTAGGTTGGTTGAACACCATACGGGCTGCAGCGGTCTGATGGCAGAGACATGTAGCCCGGCCAGAAGAACGTTGCAGTGGTCCAGGCAGGAGATGGCTGCACCAGGAGCGGTGCTGCTTCTCTCTGAGGGAAAGGTGGGATTTTGTGGATGTTGTACAGGGAGAACCTACAGGAGCAGGTAGTAGCAGCAATGTAGGCAGAGCAGGGCAGCTGATAGTCCCTTATCAGTTGTGTGGTGCCCCCTATGGGCCGGTTTGAAAGTAGTTATACTAGACATGGCTCTGTACCTCTGATGAACTCATGTATCATGTGATGATTAGAAAAAGAGTTGATGATGTTGACGAGTTATGGCCTTTTATGTATTATTACTGTAGGCCACGCCTTTGTGTAGTTAATTAATTTGTGTTTTAAGGTATCTTCTGCATGTGTATCAACTTTGCTGTTAAATCAGTCAAAAAAAAAGGAAAGAAAGAAATCAATGTGTGTGTGTGTGTGTGTGTGTGTGTGTGTGTGTGTGTGTGTGTGTGTGTGCGTGCGTGTGTGTGTGTGTGTGCGTGTGAGAGAGTGTGTGCCTAATAGCTATTGCTGTAAGATAGATGGGAGTTAAGTTCAGTTGCTTGTAGGCTTTGCTGAATGGGTCTGGACTTATCTCCTGAGACAGTGTCTGATTCCCTGATAGAGAGATGTCTCAACCTTCTGCCATGTATTGACAAAGAGTTGCATGCTGCCTCCTGTTAGAGGAGGGTGTGGCTAATTCAGTGATATAATGAGTCATAAGGACATGCAATGTTACGATGTAAGTTAAGAGTAAATCATCAATACAAGCATTCACAGAAAGCCAGTGAATAGAGACGAAGACAGCAGCAGCAACATGCTTTTGTTTCCCGGTTCAGCTACTGCAGGGATACTCAACTTGCTTTGCCCGGGGGCCACTTTCGTGAAATGATAGAAGGCCAGGGGCCAGTTAATAAACAAACAATATACATTTTTCTGTAGCGGATTGTAGGTTTTTGGGGTGTCAGCCAGAGTTTAGTCTGACAATGTTGTGCACACCGGATAGTTAGTTAGGTTAAGTTAGTACATACATAAGTGCCTGGGTAGCAAGCAGACGGCGGTATTTGACAATTTAGCAGCTAAATCATACATTATTGAAAGATATTCCATATTCCAGACTGAAATGCTATAACAGAAGTGGAGTATTGACCAGAATGACATGAACATTTGGACACTTATTCAGCGGGTATCTTGCATGTTGCGTTCAGGTGCACTGTAAGAAAAAAAAAATCCATCAATTCCATCGGCCGCCAGTTGAGTATCACCGTGCTACACTGTGGAGAGGAACACATTGCAGCGCTAACATCAACTCCATTTCCATCTGGTCTGAGTCTCTTTATGACGGGATCCCCCCCAGGGGACTTCCAACCAATCACTAGACAGACCAAGTCCAACATATATCGGCCTGAATCTTACATTGGTTACTCCAGTCGGGCGAACGTAAAAAATACAAATAAAAATAAAAAATCCCCTTCGAATAAATGCCAATGAATTTAACTTCAAGATTTCTGCATTATAACAGTCAAAATGAGCATTTTACTTTAATCTGCATGGAGGAGAAAACAGACCATCTTTTTCTAAATGCAGGATTCCATTTGTATTTAGCTGTGTAGCATTATGTTGCCATGCCATGAAGAGTTGTGTATCTGTAAGGAGGAGTGACACAGCTCTGCACATACTTCTGCTGAGGGGAGCTGAACTCTGACCCGCCCCCCACCGTTATAGTAACCACAAAATAAAACCACTTTAACAACTTTGGTTTATCTTTAGGCAAGTGAAACAACTCGGTGAAGGTTAAAAGTGGTTTACAGTTGAAATGTAGATTTGAAAACGAATCGGGGATCGAACACAGCTCTCCGGTGTGAAAGGCAAGTGTTTACACTCTCCATCCACCCCCTGACCACCACGCCCTCACTGGTCAGTAGACTCTGATGTGTATAACGCTGATATGTGCGTATCTAGAAACGTGATATGCAGAAAAATAAAATAAATAAATGTGTCGGTGTCTTATAATGAAGGTAACACGGCCTATTAAGTGTAAATTAGCCCATCAACATGACTAATAGGTCTAAATGAGCATGACTCATCAGGCAATCCATCATGTTGGAGCCAAATTGATGTCGTTGATTTGTGACTGGTGATGTTTCTTTGCCATTTTCATGGCCCTGGCTTTCATTTCCCAACGATCCCAGTTCTGTTTTTGAACTCTGAGAATAGATTCTCTGATATTTTAATGAACAATCGTTCATTAAGATTCACCGTCCATGAACGGCTTTCCATGCCCTACTATCTGAGCTTTTATCCAAAGTGACTTACAATTAGGGATGTTCATTTTGAAAATTTTCAAAAATCGATAATCGGTGAAAATTAACGATCAATTATCGATTATCGATAATATTAATACTTAGAAAATTTTCAATTTTTCTTTCTCTTTTTTTCTTTTTTTTTACAAAATGAATGCCTATGGCAGAAAATACGAAAGACAACGTGTTCTCCTCAATGAACTCTTTATTTCAATGTGTCTCCTCTCCAACACTGCTGTCCCCGGCGCATGCCGGTGTGAATTTCCCATGTTTAAAACAGTTTTGTTGGCACAAAGGCCCGTGCCCAGCCAGAAAACTAGAGACTATATGAAGCTCCACCTCACGTTAGTCGGCTGTGCAATGGAGTGGGGCGAGGAGGAACGAATTCCACCCAAACCTAGTCCAAATTTTTTTTTTTTTTTTTTATAATTAAAAAATCGATCCAAATGCCACAGAATCGATTCCAATCCTTAACGACCAATTATCGATTTTCGATAATTGATGAACATCCCTACTTACAATAACACATTTTTGTCAGCAATAGAGCAATCAACTATGCAACACAGTCTATGACAACTACAACTTCTGAAGGAACAGTGGTACAAGTTTAGTTCAGGTTAGTTTTTAGGCCGGTGCTTGCACTGGCCTATGGGAGCACGTGTGTCCCAATCGCTGCATACATGACTCCTGGCACCCTTTCATCAAGATGGGCTTTTACTTTGAAATTTGTTTTATTTGACGAATGTCCAGTTTCGGACTTCCTGTCTGCCCTGATCTGATCTTGTTCAGCTTGCGGGTAATGATCGAGCCGCTGTTATGAAGATTAAAGCGATATTCACGGAGTTGAGAGCAGACAGACAAACTTGTATTTGCATCCTCTCTCCCTCCTGCGATTTTCTTTTGGATGATGGCGAAGGCATAACCCGCCCCTCTCTGTCTCTGATTGGCCTAGCATCAAACTTCCATCCAAACACATTCGCTTGGCTATGTCCTGCATTACATCTCTTTCTACAGTCTGTGGTCAGACTCAGTCTCAGACAGACAGCAGTTACGCTTGCTAGCCTGCATGAAACACGCCAGTGTGTTTATGTTTTTAATATAGTCATATATCTATGGTTTATAATGCTGCCGCTACTCTTGGCAGTGCACGTATGTAGCCTATAGACAGAGAATTGATCAAGGGTGATATAAAACAGTGTTATTTACAGGGAACTAGCAAGCATAACTGCTGTCTGTCTGACCCACTGAGTCTGACGGTCTGACCACAGTGTAGAAAGAGATGTAATGCAGGATAGCCAAGCGAATGTTTGGATCATGTTTGGATGGAAGTTTGACGCTAGGCCAATCAGAGGCAGAGAGGGGCGGGTTATGCCTTCGCATAGCCTTCGCCATCATCCAAAAAAAAATATCGCCTCCCTCCTGCACATGACACGTTCAGGAACCGTCGGGAAAGCGTGACATCTGTAATTTGTCACAACAAAATAAATAACCTGGGTTACCCTATGTTATCGTGTGTTACTGACAGACACACTAATAACTTTTCAGTCTGAGCCATTTTACATAGTCTATAGTGTGCTGTGCCAATGCTGCAGTTTATATTTTTCTATTCTGTTTTCAATGAGACAGGCAAAGGACCTGTCTCAAACATTGACTGATATCACAGGTTGTTGTGAAGACTGAAGAGTGCAATGTACATGGCTATATAATTTGTAAAGAGTGTAAAGAAAAATATTGTATTAAGAGATACATAGAGATAGCCTACATCAGTGGTTTCCAAACTTTACCAAATGGCACGACAAAATCTCAAGGCACACATATATAGCCTAAGTCTATCAGTGCAAAATAGCCTCTATTACTCTTATCACTCTAAATGCTTTTTGATTTAGCCTACTAATGTCAAATACAATTTGACAAAATATATTACTCTAGGAATTAATTTGAAACTTTGCAAAATGACTACATCAAAGCAGCAACACACCCACTTTTTGTATAGTTTTAGGCTATATTTGCAATTGCAATAATGCAAAATCCCAGGTGTGCCTTGGCACACCATTTGGGACCACTGGCCTACATTATGGCGTTGTTCTATCACAGAGAGACATTCAGTTAATATGGCATTATTCTTCTAACACAGAAACATTCAGTTAATATGGTGGTCTTCTAACACCAGAGAGACACATTTCAAAAGGTGTCCTTCAATCCCACAGTGACTGTTAAGGGTGTTACTAAACCTTGAATTTGTGAATGTGATCAACCTTGTGGACATTCTGTTTCTTATCCATTAGGTATCGAGTATCGTATCTGTATTGAAGCAGATATTTATGGGTTATCGTATTGTTTAAAAAACTCCATAATATCCTGCATCGCATCCCTAAACACAAACAGGGGAAAAAGGTGGAAAATCAGACAACGGCTTATATGTGTTCTGTTGATTGTTAAAATGTGTATGGGTATACATGGGTGACGATCCCATGTACCGGCCATATGCCAGGTTTCGACCTGGCCTTGTTTTGTTTTTTTTAAGAGAGAAAGAAGTTAGTTCAAGAAGGGCCCAGATGGAGCCAAACTAGCATTACACACATTTTGGTTGCCTGCCCCTGGCTGCCTGCCCCTGGCTGCCTACCCCTGGCTGCCTACCCCTGGCTGCCTACCCCTGGCTGCCTGTCCCTGGCTGCCTACCCCTGGCTGCCTACCCCTGGCTGCCTGTCCCTGGCTGCCTACCCCTGGCTGCCTACCCCTGGCTGCCTACCCCTGGCTGCCTACCCCTGGCTGCCTGCCCCTGGCTGCCTACCCCTGGTTGCCTGCCCCTGGCTGCCTGTCCCTGGCTGCCTGCCCCTGGCTGCCTGCCCCTGGCTGCCTGCCCCTGGCAGCCTACCCCTGGCTGCCTACCCCTGGCTGCCTACCCCTGGCTGCCTGCCCCGTTTTAGAGCAGTGCTGTGGATGGCAGCAAGGTTTTTTAGACATTCAGAATACTTTGATCACAGTATGAAAGTCAAGGGTAATGAAGACTAACTCAATGCCTTAATGCATCATGCTAATTGAATTGAGAAAGAGTGAAAAAAGAGAAAGATTGTGAGCTAACCGCTCCACCATGTTTTACAGTATTTTTTGAGCGGATCGGAACGTGTCTACAGGCCGCATGTAATAGTTTAACCCATTGATACCTGATGCAGCATTTGCACGTGTATATCCCTCATTTGTGTGTGTATCCCTTTAAGACCGCAAACCACGTGACGCGGTTCGCGGTCTTAAAGGGATACACACACAAATGCTGCATCAGGTATCAATGGGTTAAGGGGGGGAAAAAAATGTGTGCTCTCAGATGATATAGTCATTACCGGTACATTATATTTTCCACACTAAATGAGTTGCACTGAATATACAACAATTATGTTGATCATTGAAAATATTGTGATAATGTGTAATAATAACATAGGTTTAAAATACATGCTACAGCATGCGCTGGGACGCGTCATCAGTGATCTTAACTGGGGTCGTAAGGTGTTTCGGGTCTGTCCAACATCATACACCCTCGCCCAGTAGACCCAGCCGAGGCCAATTAAGACCCCGACTCGCGTCCCAGAAGCCACTCACGGATCAGCCTTCCTACTCTGTCTGCAACGTTGCCCGCGGAAGGGTTGATCACGCCCAATCCGCTGCAATAGAGTTAGTGCTACACCGCAGTATTGTATACATATATACATATAATTATGTAATATGTAATTATGTGGGTCATCTACAGTTTTCATTTTGAAATGTTTATTATGTAGATGTTACCCTGATAATCAAAAGAACCATGCATTAACAGTCGGCGACTTTTGTCAGTAGCGTAGAGAGATCACTCGAGCTGTTGTGGCCCCAGTATCAGCACACAGCACATTAATATTAATATATGATATTATATATAAATTTGATTATATTAATACTGTGTATGGATTCACTGACAGCAGACAGTATGTTCATATAATCAGTTCAGCTATATAGATCTAAACTAACAGCAGATTATACTCAGAATTATAATCAGAATCACTTTTATTGCCACAGTATGCAAGTTACATACGAGGAATTTGTCTTAGTGTCTGTATGCAGCGTAGCGGTCACATCAATATACAGAGATAAGAAGTAGGAAGATAACTAAAGACAATCACAAAGTTGCAAGTGCAATCAAATCGAGTAAATATATACAATATGTACATGAGTGGTGAAGTGTTCTGTGGATGATAAATATGAATTGACGTTGGATTTACATGAGATTTACAGACTGAGTTAAATAGACGTTAAATAGGCAGTTCTCTCACACTCACAGACTGCGCTCAAGGAGAGACCTTTGATTGTGTTAACACCATTACCATTATGTTGGATATATCCGTATGGACAAAGTGCAGTGTGTGCACACACACGCTCACGCGCACACACACACACACACACACACACACACACACACACACACACACACGTCCCAACGGGAAGCTATTTGGGGAGGGCTGTAATTACAGCAGCTAAAGAACTCCCATTCTTGCCAAAATAATGAAAAACCACAAAGGCTAGATGTGTGTGTGTGTGTGTGTGTGTGTGTGTGTGTGTGTGTGTGCCTGTGTGTGTGTGTTTGTGTGTGTGTGTCTGTAAACCTATCAGTGTTTATGTATAGCTCTTATTATGTGTGTGTGTGTGTGTGTGTGTGTGTGAGTGTGTGTGTGTGAACCTATCAGTGTTTATGTATAGCTCTTATTATGTGTGTGTGTGTGTGTGTGTGTGTGTGTGTGAACCTATCAGTGTTTATGTATAGCTCTTATTATGTGTATGTTTGTGTGTATTTGTTTAGAAAGTGAAACATCATGTTTCACACTGGTATTAATCACGTTAGCCCCTCTGCTAGCGAATGCTAATCTTTCTAATCTTAGACATGGACGGCGTAATGGCTGCGGCTGGCACTGTGCCAACTCCTCTCTTTTTCCCGTAATGAGAGTCTGTGCTTTAGATAAGCCAGAACAAGACAGAGATTTATAAAGACGTCACATGTTTTCAGAGAGAAATAGATCACAAGTGGTTTGTGATTGGATCTGTGAGCCTGATCGCCTGCATGTCTCTCACTGTTGTCTTTCATTGTGACATTTTGTTGATTGGATTTGATTGGTCTCTTCCAGATGGCCAGGAGTCGTCATGCAGCTCACTTTCCACATCATCGAGGTCTCTGTCTCTGAATCTGAAGAACCACTACAGTCAGACCTGGGACCGGCCCGTTACCTCCACGCCCGCATGGGCCCTCCGAAACACCCCCCTCTGCCCCGCCCAGGTGGACTGTGCCGAGTCCTATCTCAACCTGCTGAACCTGGAGAACGGGACCAAACCAAACGGGGAGCCCGACCCCTTCATCAGAACCAACGGCAACGCAGACAACAAGGAGAGCGCCAAAGTGACCTGCAAGGAGATTGTCCCGTTCACCTTGAGAGACTCTGCCAACATGGATGACAAGTAAGATGATCATGTGAAGGTGTATTCATGTTAATCACACTGTGGTCAGGCCCTTATACAGACACACACAAGAAGACACTCTAAGGGGACATTCAGACCAAAAGCGTTTTTGGAGCTGCCAGCGTCTTTCTGCAATTCATTCTCTACGTAAGGACGCGCTAGACGTGCTCCTCTTTTAATGAACGCACCTGGCGTTTAGTGCTGGTTGCGTCTGTTGTTTTTGGAGGAGCGCTGTGGGTGTTTTTAAGCTGGAAAAAGTTGAACATTGAGGAAAAGCGCCCTGCTCGTCTTTTCCACTCATCCTACCTTTTCTCCTCCAGAGGGATTTTCAACCTCCGCTGCTGCCAGAATTAGTAATAATCTGGCTTTCATGTTGACAGTGAACAACATCAAACAGACAAAACCAGCTGGTTACCGTCCATGTGGTCGTTGTGTTCTGATCTGTAGCCTACTGCACGCGACTACAGGGGAAAACAAACGGAGCACAAAGAAAACGCTCCGTGTGCTGTGTTTTGTGCACAATGGAAGCGCTCTCAACATGATTTTCATAGCGTTCTGACTGAAAAAAAATGCTTTTGGTGTGAATGTCCCCATAGACTCAACTTTGAGTTGATGACCAGACTATCCTCCTCATCTATGACAGCTGCCACACTTTATACCACAGAGATCAACAAGGTCTGTCCACTTGGCTCATTTTGAAATCAAGCCATTGTGCGTTAACACAGCAGTTCTCAAAGTGGGCTCCGGGGGCCCCCAGCAAAATGGGTGCATCATTTATTTCCCCTGTAATTCCACCCATAAGTAAGACAATGACAGAATGTATGGCTATTTTGGCCATGGGCTTAATACACTTTAAGTAATCAAACATCTAAAAGCAAAAGTCTTATCAGATGGGGGACCCTGGGACAGAATCTTATCAAATGGGGGTCCGTAGTCTAATTAGTGTCAGTTTAGGGCTCCTTGACGTGAAGAAGTTTGAGAACCACTGCAGTAACGTAGATGTGTGCACAATACAGAATACACCCCTCCCCCCCAGTGTGGCACCAGTCAGTTGGCCTTCTATGGAACCAGGCTACAGAATGACAGAGAGAGGCACTAGCTATTAGTGGAGAAAGCTCAACTCAGCAGAAACAGTCTACAGCTAATAGAAGTGTGACTATAACAGAAGAGCCTTCAAGAAAGACAGAAAGAGGCGGGGTTAGAAACGCTGGTTCTCAACATGGGGTCTGCGGACCACCTGGGGTCCTTGATATGAAAAAGGTTGAGATTAGCTGGGTTAGAAGGAACGAGGAGATTGGGTTTGGGGTTGAAAGAGGTAGAGCAGGAAAGAGAAAGGCGAGAGTGAGAGAGAATGGGGTCCATCAGCTGTAACATGCGGGGGAGTTCACCTCGGGACTCCCATCAGCTGTAACATGAAAGGGGGTTCCCCTCGAGTCAGGACTCCATCAGCTGTAAGATGAAAGGGGGTTCCCCTCGAGTCGGGACTCCATCAGCTGTAACATGAAAGGGGGTTCCCCTCGAGTCGGGACTCCATCAGCTGTAACATGAAAGGGGGTTCCCCTCGAGTCGGGACTCCATCAGCTGTAACATGAAAGGGGGTTCCCCTCGAGTCGGGACTCCATCAGCTGTAACATGCAGGGGGTTCCCCTCGAGTTGGGACTCCATCAGCTGTAACATGCAGGGGGTTCCCCTCGAGTCGGGACTCCATCAGCTGTAACATGAAAGGGGGTTCCCCTCGAGTCGGGACTCCATCAGCTGTAACATGCAGGGGGTTCCCCTCGAGTCAGGACTCCATCAGCTGTAACATGCAGGGGGTTCCCCTCGAGTCGGGACTCCATCAGCTGTAACATGAAAGGGGGTTCCCCTCGAATCGGGACTCCACCCCAGTGCGTTTCTAATTCCCATCTAATGAAATAACTAATTTTGAATAGGCATCAGAGAGGTATGCAGAGTAGAGATGCACCGATATGCAGTATAAGTGCTGACAAATTCTTCTCATTGAGTCGGTAGGTAAAATACTTTAAAACAGTTCAGTTATTTGTTTATCATGAAGATTTCTTTGTTTCTCTGTCACAAAAGAGGTAATAAAAAAATTGTATCGGATCTCGGCCAAATTGTTATTTTAAACATTGGTATCGGCTCACAATTCTGTGTTTGGTGCGTCCCTAATGCAGAGAGAACATTATTTGAGATTAGGGATGCACGATATATCAATCAT
>NC_139629.1:16961932-16986932 GCF_964638095.1 Poromitra crassiceps | reverse complement strand
AACTCCTCCCCTTCGCTGGATGATGCTTGGTCCTCCTTTAAGAGCACATGTAGCTCCATCGTCGACAAACACGCTCCGCTGAAGACAATTCGAACAAAAGACCGCTACAGCCCCTGGTTCTCTCATGACTTGGCTGAGCTCATCCACCAAAAGAACGCCCTGTGGTGGAAAGCTCGCTCTAAGACAGCGACTTCAGCTGACCTGCTTGCCTTTAGGCAATGCAGAAACAAAACAACACAGGCGATCAGAGAAGCCAAAATCTCCCACTTCAAGGAAAACTCTCCACATGCGGATCTGACTCCAGGAAGTTCTGGCGAACGGTAAAATCAATGGAAAACAAGCTGGCTTCCCCTCACCTCCCAGTCTCCATGACTTTCAACGGTGTTGTCATTTCCGACAAACCTCGTATGGCCTCACTCTTTAATCAACACTTTGTCAACGCAACCCAGTCCTTTTCTGCCCCAGCCGCCACTGGGCAGCTGGACTCCCCTCCCCCCCCCCCCTTCCCCCTCCTCCGCGACACCGGCTTTTCCTTCAAATCTCAGAGGTACAGAAGGAACTCTCCTTGCTGGACCCAAATAAATCCGCCGGCTTTGACGGGCTCGATCCCAGGTTCCTAAAAGCAGCTGCACACCTCATTGCGGCCCCTGTCTCAACTCTTTTCAATCTTTCTCTTCAACTCTCCACCTTCCCCCCTGACTGGAAAACAGCCATGGTCTTCCCCCTCTTCAAGGGTGGCACTGGCTCTGATCCTAATTGCTACCGGCCAATCGCCATCTTGCCATGCCTAGCCAAAGTCATGGAGAAGCTGGTCCACAAACAGCTCAACCACTTCCTTACATCTAACCATATCCTATCAGACCTACAATCTGGCTTCCGATCCGGTCATAAAGCCTTCGACTCTGTCGAACACAATACCCTGCTGCGTAGGCTCTCCAGCATCGGCTTGTCCGCCTCCTGCTGTGATTGGTTCGCGAGCTATCTCACTAACCGTATCCAGCAGGTGAAAACTGGGAACACGGTCTCCAATCCTCTTGCTGTCTTCAAAGGCATGCCCCAGGGCTCTATCCTGGGCCCTACCTTATTTTCCATTTATATTAATGACGTTGCTAAAGCAGCGGGCAACTCCCGTATCCACCTCTACGCCGATGATACCATCCTGTATTCAATTGGCCCCTCCCTCCAATCTGCAGCAACCACTCTCCAACAGAGCCTCACGGACGTAGAGAAATCCTTTCTCAATCTCCATCTCCGCCTTAACACCAAAAAGACCAAGTGTATGCTCTTCTCCCGAAATAAGGATGCCCCCAGCCCCCCCCAAGATCATCTGTGCCGATGGCACACCCGAGGGCGTGGCCCTGGAATTTGTGGACTCCTACAAATACCTGGGCATCTGGCTGGACTCATCCCTTTCTTTCAGTACACACATCAACTAGCCTGACTCCGCCAGACGGGGGCGGCATTGTTCCACAAATTCACAATCCCACCTCCGTCTTTAAATCGGCCGCCACCCAGGCGAACCAATCAGCGTGAGCTACGGGCGGGCTTTAGGCGAGACCGGGTGTGACGCCACCGAGAGGCGCCTGTGCGTTTGTAGTTCTTTCACTATTCAACATGGCGGCGGCTACCGAGGCTAGCTCCAGTGAGCTAGTCAAACATTCTATTCAAAACAATAAGCTAACATAAACGTTAAACACTTGATCTTACAGTGAGTACGAAACCGTAACTGTATTGCTGTAACGTTATCAACTATGAACGTTAGTAAACAAGACATTGTTGTAGAATTTGGGGAGATAGCCTTCAGACCGTTGCTAGGCTGGGAGAACTTATTAGCAGTCATCAGCTAGCTGTAAGGCTAGTGAATGGCTAGCCATTAGCCATTCACGCAAGTCACACAAACACAAAGCCCTTCTCACCACTGCCCAGTAAACATGCAATCTGTTAAACAATCATTTTTGTTCCAAATAGAAATAAATCATAACGTTAACCAAAATGCCACTGAAATATTAGCTAATCAACACAGAACTGCAAAGATCCGTGTGATGTATTGTCCCTTTACTGCTAGCTAGTGTATTCTGCTATGATTGGAATGTTGGCTGCTGTTTAATAAACCACGTTAACTCACGTTGGTGTCCGAGTGACATATTATGTTATACAGGCGAGATTAAAGATCTCAGGATATAACAATCAGTTTATCTGATATTTTCCCCCGTATGACGCTTGCATAAATTATACTGTGAAGTGTGAATATAGCTCTCACAAGCATATAGTAGTCCTTTATGTCTGATATTTTGGAGCTGTTACTCGAGAAATTGGTTTATCGATAGAACATACCTTAAGATTTTGCACTTGTACTTTAGATAGGGGGTAAACAAACGGCATGGGAGCCAATACTAGGAATAAATCAACAAGGAACCATTCTTAAAGTTTGAGATTATATCCAAATACATGCTGCATGGTGTAACCTAAGGGTGTTTTTCCTCTTCTCTGTTGACGTCCTCTGGGCTCCAGGCAGCTCCCTTTCGCAGATTCATCTGACATCAACATCTTTATGAATTTACATCATCTTATCATTTTACCCAATCGTGCCTCAAGACCAGCAGATTATGTAACAACAACACCACACGGCCGTCTTTTCTCCGTTTAGTTTATTATCACAAAAGTAAGCAAATAACATTCTCCAGTCAGACAGACGGTCCATCCAATCACCTGCCTAGTAGCTTGAAAAAAGTGACCGCCCTCTTCAGCAATGTAGCTTGGCCGAACCCAGATGGATGTCGTTTGTGAAACAGAATGTGAAGCAAACTCATCCATCTGGCAGCGTCAGGTTACACATCAACAACCTTCAGACTAAAATCAAAGCAAGATTAGCCTTCCTCTTCCGCAATAAATCCTCCTTTACTCACCCGGCCAAACACACCCTCGTCAAGATGACAATTCTCCCGATTCTGGACTACGGTGATATAATCTATAGAACAGCCTCAGCATCGGCCCTCAAAAAATTTGACACGCTTCACCCCCCTCCCTCCCTCTTTACCCCCCCCCCCTCCCCCCTCCCTTCTTCAATAAAATGAACCCGTTACACAGTTTGGCCCTGCTGGTACCGCAGCGACTGGGAGCGGAGGAGAACCCGCGTGTACTGGACCTCCGGCATGAAGAGCTTGAGGCAGAGCTCCTGGGCTTGGCTGGAGATTCCATGGCTGATGTTAGCCGGCAGGTCATAGCCCACAATGTGCACCTTGACCTTGCTACCTTGTAGCTGTCCAGGCTGCCCAGGGCGGAGATCCTCGTTCTTGATCTGCGCAGGCAAGCGGAGAAGAGGCATCTGGCCGCCGGAGCAGCTCCTCATCAGCTGCTCTTGGGCTCGCCGAAGGCGCCGCACCCCCATGGCCACGTGGGCCACACCCAGCGCCGACAGCTGCCGCCAAAGCGAGGCGTTGAAGTGGTCGTAGAGGCGTGTGTCCAGGGAGTTCCAGGCACGGATCTTGCCGGGGAGGCCCGCCGTCAGGCTCCGCTTGGAGCTGGGCGCCCGCATGTTGTGCTTCACGTACAGGACATCGTCCAGGTCCCAGGAGAGGAGGTGCTGAAGGAGAACCAGCGACTCATCGAAATACTCTGTGATCATAACCAAGGAGAACCTCTGCTCCACCTCTGCCACGAAGGCCCGTGCGTATGCCACGTCTGTCGCAGGCCGGTCCTTGTCCCCGCCCAGGTCAAAGGTCAATGTGTTGCGCGCTAACATGGAGTACTTCTCCTCCGGCCGGTAGTAGCGCCAGGGGTCCGCTAAGAAGGCCTCCAAGGAGCCGTCGGCCCTCTTGAAGCTCTGACAGTCTTCGTTGAAGTAGGTAAATAGCGACTCGAACATGGACTCGGGTTCTCGCAGGATGGTGATGTAAACTGTGTCGGTGGGCATGAGGCGCTGCAGCTCTAACCTGTTGAAGCGCATGTGGCTGGCGATGACGTTGGGCGGCAGCGTGTGGCGGTGCACAAAGTGCGAGGTGAAGGAGCGCGGGTAGCAGAACATGTTCTCGCACGCCTCCACGGGTAGCGCCACTGTCAGCTTGTTGCGCTCTGCGAAGCGGAAGAGCAGGTTCTGCATGGTGCTGCTGGCTGTCTTGTGGGTCTTCAGGAAGGCCACGTTGGTGTGCTTCGGCTTCAGGCGCGGGGAAGGGTGGGAACACAGGGTGGAGTTGCCTAGGTGGGAGGCTTCCATCATCCAGCTCAAGTAGTTCCCGTGGTGCAGCAAAAGAATGACTTTGCTGATGAAGGCTATGAAGACCAGGAGCAGGAACTTCTTCTTCAGCGACATCCCTCTCATTCTCATTCTCTTTCAGTGTCTGCCCCTGGGATAACATCACAACCTCTTATGACATGACTGATGATATCGCAATGCCTCTGACATCACTGATGATCTCACAATTTATGACATCACTGATGACATCATCACTGAGACTTTGTGTGTGTGTGTGTGTGTGAGTGGATTTATGACATCACTGATGATGTGTTCAGACTAGGAGGCCAAATCTGATTTGTGAACTTTAATGACCTATTAACTCATTGAGTGCCAATGACGACTATAGTCGTCAATTCAAATAGTAACGTTGAGTGCCAATGACGACTAAAGTCGTCAATTGCGTTTTTTGACGGTGGGACGTGGATCAAAGCCTGATCCATCTCCTGTGAAAGTATGGTGGATGTTGAATGTGTAAAAGCTATTTTACGGACCCATTAGGTGGCGACAGTGCTCAGAAAGGCGAGGAAAAAACAGAGAAGAAGTCATGGGGAAACGGAAATCGCATCGGTATGCATCGATATGCATGAAGCATAACGTTAGCTGTGCCTGCAGCAGCCAATCTGCTGCCACAATTGAGCCCCTCCGTGTCCGCTGCGATAGCCCATCCGCATGATTAGTTGTGGAGTTGTTATTATTCTCAAATGGAAGCGATGGGAGCCGGTGACAAATACACGCAGAACGCTGTAAAAAAGCTGGATGTAGCGCACTTTTCAGTACAGAGCAAACGCAGCAGAGAGCCACCAGAGACACTCCCACGGAGGTGGGGTTTGCAGTTGAGCGGGGTGGGGCACGCAGGGCAGCATACAACACTGACCCAGACAGACCCAGACAGCAGGACAGGATTGGCAAACACAAGCTAGAATATCTGATGCCCACCAGCAGTAAATCAAGACCAGCAAGAAGCTGCAACCAGCAGCGCACGCAGGGGCCAGCGCTGCTGGTTGCAGCTAAAAAATAATATTTTTCCAAACAAAATTCCTTTATTTATTGAAGGAAATTATTTTTGAGGTGTGACTACATCAGAAAATATTAGCTTCAGAGTCAGTGATGTGCTTGAAATGCTTCATTTCACAAAAGGCTCATTATCTCAGCTTCTAGTTTGAAACGTCTCTTTTTGGTGAAATCAACCTATCTTCTCCGGCTCATAACTAAAGAACGGAAAATGATATCAATAAACTTTCTTTTGCTGATGATAGAAGAGAGTCTCATTGTTCTTTGGGCGTGTTCGGTGTTTACATAGTAATATCACACAATATTCTGTGGGCCTCGAGAAATCACTGAAAACGCTCTGAAACTCTGGCACTGGGAGCATCCGTTTTCCAAAAGTGGCTGGCACTCAATGAGTTAAAGTCCCTGGAAACCAAAATCCACAAAAACGTTCTAGCTATGTTATTTAGGGTCTTATGCTAGTAATTGTGTGCCTCCGAAATTATTATACATTACTTTCAACCCAAAGCCTTAAAATCGACACTTTTCTACAAGATTCTACAAGGTACTTCCTCATTGAAGAGAGCAGTGCGCGAGGTGCTAAAATGCAGGAGCTTATGACGTCATAAGCTCTATATAACCTTTGTACACGCGCGCAACTCGCCCTTCTCCTTTTGTCCGTTCTTTGCCCCCAGTGACAGCGCTCACTCAGTGTCTGTCTCCCTCCCACTCTGTGTGCCGAGCGCTATGCTTCTCTCTCTCTCTCGGGATCTCTCTCTCTCTCTCACTAGTCCCGAGAGAGAGAGAGAGAGAGAGAGAGAGAGAGAGAGGGCAGGCAGCATAGCGCTGGACACACAGCACACAGAGTGGGAGGGAGACAGAAGCGCTGAGCAGAGATCTCTTCCTCTCAGTACGCTATGCGCGGTGCAACGCGCGAACACACACACACACACACACACACTCTCTCTCTCTTTCCTCTCTCCGAGAGAGAGAGAGAGAGTGAGAAATGTCCCTGCTGCAGACGGGACACGCCCACACAGTCCGTGGGAGGAAATACACTCTAAAAACTAATTGATTCTCATGACTTTTGCCATGACTGTCAAACCTAAATTTATATACTTTGCGACGTCATCGTTCAAATTTGGCTGGTGGCTTATTAACATAGGGTCCTGTGATGTGATGAACTCAAAATGCTAAATAATAAAGAATTATTTCTGGTTTCCAGGGACTTTAATTTCAGTGCAGTCAGATGTTTGTACAGTGTCAGGAAAGTCACTTTTGAACATTAGTAGGAAGCATCTTACCTGACTCTGTTGTGGACAGCAGCCGGCTAGTTAGGTTGCTAGCTAACGTTAACGTTAGTTTAGAAAACCCGCTCCGCGTGCCCCAAAGCAGGACTTATACTGTACAGCCAGGAGGATAGCAGCATGGCAGACCTTCAAGTGTAAGTGGAGTTCGTTTTAACTGTGCTTTATTAAATGACAAACTGTCATTGCTTAACTAACGTTACCAATTTGTTTGTCAAATGCAACATTCCAAGTTAGCTTGGTTTCACGCTTTTAATTTGAAGGCCGAAACGGGAAATGGTTTGAGTAGATTGAATTGACACTCTTCTGTCAATTCTATCATTTCACACGTACCATTTCCCTTTTTCGCCTTCAAATTAAAAGTGTAAAAACAATGAAACGTTCGCCTGTGAAGACTCGACCTGTTTGGATTATAGTTAGAGAAAACAGCCATCAGCCATGCAGTTTTATACTAATTTATTGCCAAATGTTTTGGGAAACAACTTCACCAAGCTTGGTCAGAAAAGGTCTGTCTATTCAATGGAAACAGCACCAGTGCGACCTGTCGCGTGCGATGCTACCTTCAAGAATGAGGACGTCTGAAACAAGTTATTTTTTAATCACCTATATTAAAATGAGATACCTAATTAAACAATCATCTAGTTAGGTAACTAGATGATATTAAGCTTCCTTGCATTACAGACACAACCTCTATCTTAGAGCTTCTCTCTCTGTCTCCTGTCTCTCCTCTTTTCTGTCTCAAACACTCCATCTTAGAGCTTCTCTCTCTTTCTCTTGTCTCTCCTCTTTTCTGTCTCAAACACTCCATCTTAGAGCTTCTCTCTCTGTCTCTTGTCTCTCCTCTTTTCTGTCTCAAACACTCCATCTTAGAGCTTCTCTCTTCCTCCTGTCTCTCCTCTTTTCTGTCTCAAACACTCCATCTTAGAGCTTCTCTCTGTCTCTTGTCTCTCCTCTTTTCTGTCGCAAACACTCCATCTTAGAGCTTCTCTCTCTGTCTCCTGTCTCTCCTCTTTTCTGTCTCAAACACTCCATCTTAGAGCTTCTCTCTGTCTCTTGTCTCTCCTCTTTTCTGTCTCAAACACTCCATCTTAGAGCTTCTCTCTGTCTCCTGTCTCTCCTCTTTTCTGTCTCAAACACTCCATCTTAGAGCTTCTCTCTGTCTCTTGTCTCTCCTCTTTTCTGTCTCAAACACTCCATCTTAGAGCTTCTCTCTCTGTCTCTTGTCTCTCCTCTTTTCTGTCTCAAACACTCCATCTTAGAGCTTCTCTCTCTGTCTCTTGTCTCTCCTCTTTTCTGTCTCAAACACTCCATCTTAGAGCTTCTCTCTGCCTCCTGTCTCTCCTCTTTTCTGTCTCAAACACTCCATCTTAGAGCTTCTCTCTCTGTCTCTTGTCTCTCCTCTTTTCTGTCTCAAACACTCCATCTTAGAGCTTCTCTCTCTGTCTCCTGTCTCTCCTCTTTTCTGTCTCAAACACTCCATCTTAGAGCTTCTCTCTGTCTCTTGTCTCTCCTCTTTTCTGTCTCAAACACTCCATCTTAGAGCTTCTCTCTGCCTCCTGTCTCTCCTCTTTTCTGTCTCAAACACTCCATCTTAGAGCTTCTCTCTGTCTCTTGTCTCTCCTCTTTTCTGTCTCAAACACTCCATCTTAGAGCTTCTCTCTGTCTCTTGTCTCTCCTCTTTTCTGTCTCAAACACTCCATCTTAGAGCTTCTCTCTGTCTCTTGTCTCTCATCTTTTCTGTCTCAAACACTCCATCTTAGAGCTTCTCTCTCTGTCTCTTGTCTCTCCTCTTTTCTGTCTCAAACACTCCATCTTAGAGCTTCTCTCTTCCTCCTGTCTCTCCTCTTTTCTGTCTCAAACACTCCATCTTAGAGCTTCTCTCTCTTCCTCCTGTCTCTCCTCTTTTCTGTCTCAAACACTCCATCTTAGAGTTTCTCTTTCTGTCTCCTGTCTCTCCTCTTTTCTGTCTCAAACACTCCATCTTAGAGCTTCTCTCTCTGTCTCTTGTCTCTCCTCTTTTCTGTCTCAAACACTCCAGCTTAGAGCTTCTCTCTCTGTCTCCTGTCTCTCCTCTTTTCTGTCTCAAACACTCCATCTTAGAGCTTCTCTCTCTGTCTCCTGTCTCTCCTCTTTTCTGTCTCAAACACTCCATCTTAGAGCTTCTCTCTCTGTCTCCTGTCTCTCCTCTTTTCTGTCTCAAACACTCCATCTTAGAGCTTCTCTCTGTCTCCTGTCTCTTCTCTTTTCTGTCTCAAACACTCCATCTTAGAGCTTCTCTCTCTTTCTCCTGTCTCTCCTCTTTTCTGTCTCAAACACTCCATCTTAGAGCTTCTCTCTCTGTCTCCTGTCTCTCCTCTTTTCTGTCTCAAACACTCCATCTTAGAGCTTCTCTCTGTCTCCTGTCTCTTCTCTTTTCTGTCTCAAACACTCCATCTTAGAGCTTCTCTCTCTTTCTCCTGTCTCTCCTCTTTTCTGTCTCAAACACTCCATCTTAGAGCTTCTCTCTCTGTCTCCTGTCTCTCCTCTTTTCTGTCTCAAACACTCCATCTTAGAGCTTCTCTCTCTGTCTCCTGTCTCTCCTCTTTTCTGTCTCAAACACTCCATCTTAGAGCTTCTCTCTCTGTCTCCTGTCTCTCCTCTTTTCTGTCTCAAACACTCCATCTTAGAGCTTCTCTCTGTCTCCTGTCTCTTCTCTTTTCTGTCTCAAACACTCCATCTTAGAGCTTCTCTCTCTTTCTCCTGTCTCTCCTCTTTTCTGTCTCAAACACTCCAGCTTAGAGCTTCTCTCTCTGTCTCTTGTCTCTCCTCTTTTCTGTCTCAAACACTCCATCTTAGAGCTTCTCTCTGTCTCCTGTCTCTTCTCTTTTCTGTCTCAAACACTCCATCTTAGAGCTTCTCTCTCTTTCTCCTGTCTCTCCTCTTTTCTGTCTCAAACACTCCAGCTTAGAGCTTCTCTCTCTGTCTCCTGTCTCTCCTCTTTTCTGTCTCAAACACTCCATCTTAGAGCTTCTCTCTCTGTCTCTTGTCTCTCCTCTTTTCTGTCTCAAACACTCCATCTTAGAGCTTCTCTCTCTGTCTCCTGTCTCTCCTCTTTTCTGTCTCAAACACTCCATCTTAGAGCTTCTCTCTCTTCCTCCTGTCTCTCCTCTTTTCTGTCTCAAACACTCCATCTTAGAGCTTCTCTCTGTCTCCTGTCTCTCCTCTTTTCTGTCTCAAACACTCCAGCTTAGAGCTTCTCTCTCTACCTCCTCTCTCCCACCGACCGCAGCTTTATTACTTCTCTTCCTGAATTAGTTTTCCATCGATGGCATCCCGCCCCCTCCTTTGCCTCTCTGTATGTTTGCCTCCTCCCCCGGGTGACATCATACTTATGTAAATGAAAATCATCAAATCTTGCGCTGCGCTTCTGCACCAGCGGCCTCTGATAAGGAAAAGTGAGGCAGACCTCATCAGGTTATTATTACCGCACGGAGGAAAAACACGACTCGGTATGTTCCTGCTGAACGGAGAAACGCGCACGACGCCTGATGTTTTCTAGACGGCCGTGAGCGCATGTGTGCGTTATCCGTGTGTGTGCGTTATCCGTGTATGTGCGATATCCGTGTGTGTGCGTTATCCGTGTGTGTGCGTTATCCGTGTGTGTGCGTTATCCGTGTGTGTGCGATATCCGTGTGTGTGCGTTATCCGTGTGTGTGCGATATCCGTGTGTGTGCGTTATCCGTGTGTGTGCGTTATCCGTGTGTGTGCGATATCCGTGTGTGTGCGTTATCCATGTCTGTGCGTTATCTGTGTGTGTGCGTTATCCATGTCTGTGCGTTATCTGTGTGTGTGCGTTATCCATGTGTGTGTGCGTTATCCATGTGTGTGTTATCCGTGTGTGGCAAAGATGGCAACATTTGTTAGGGCGTTTTAGAAACGGTAGGGTTGTGTCCTACGGGAGTAAACTGGATCATATATCAGACTAACTAAAACAGGAGTGGAGTGGAGAAATCTATTTGTTTCGTTATTTTGTGTAATTTCCACTCCCCCCCCCCCCCCCCCCCCCACCAAACTCCTCGGCATAGAGACAGTCGGTCTGTGTGGGAACACCCACAAAATGTTACTACGGCTGGCGTGCGAGTGGGATTAAAAAAAACCATATATCTCAATGGGCTGACTGGCCAAAATACGGTGTTGCAGCTCTACACTACAGGATTGGGGATTCTAGAGCAGGTACATAGACGTCTGTTCAGATGTGCGTTTACTGCGGGGGTTAAATCCCCGATCGTGTCTGCCTGGGCTGGGCTGGGCTAGCAGCTAAATGCTAACTATGCTGAATGGGGAGAATGGGAGGATTTACCCCACCCTGACCACGCCCCCCAGCCAGCTAATCCAGCGTCTATGACGAGACATCGACTCGACCTATGACCTTTGACACAGTCAGACTCATGTAACTAACCACTCCAGCACATTTCATGGCTTTAGTTTGCTGTTGTTTTCTGGATTTCGCCCAGCGAATCAGTGCTTACACAGCCTGAGTGGCCTTATTTGATGCTCTCACAGACAGATACTCTTCTGCCATCTCCCTCTCCTGTCTCCCCCCTCCTCCCTCTCCTGTCTCCCCCCTCCTCTCTTCCCTCGGGTCCAGCTCCTGTCTCCCCCCTCATACCTCTCCTGTCTCCTCCCTCTCCTGTCTCCCCCCTCTTTTCTTCCCTTAGGTCCAGCTCCTGTCTCCCCCCTCCTCTCTTCCCTTGGGTCCAGCTCCTGTCTCCCCCCTCCTCCCTCTCCTGTCTCCCCCCTCCTTCCTCTCCTGTCTCCCCCCTCTCTTCCCTCAGGTCCAGCTCCTGTCTCCCCCCTCCTCCCTCTCCTGTCTCCCCCCTCCTCTCTTCCCTCGGGTCCAGCTCCTGTCTCCCCCCTCCTCCCTCTCCTGTCTCCCCCCTCCTTTCTTCCCTTGGGTCCAGCTCCTGTCTCCCCCCTCCTCTCTTCCCTTGGGTCCAGCTCCCGTCTCCCCCCTCCTCTCTCCTGTCTCCCCCCTCCTCTCTTCCCTTGGGTCCAGCTCCTGTCTCCCCCCTCCTCTCTTCCCTTGGGTCCAGCTCCTGTCTCCCCCCTCCTCTCTTCCCTTGGGTCCAGCTCCCGTCTCCCCCCTCCTCTCTCCTGTCTCCCCCCTCCTTTCTTCCCTTGGGTCCAGCTCCTGTCTCCCCCCTCCTCTCTCTCCTGTCTCCCCCCTCCTCTCTTCCCTCGGGTCCAGCTCCTGTCTCCCCCCTCCTCCCTCTCCTGTCTCCCCCCTCCTTTCTTCCCTTGGGTCCAGCTCCTGTCTCCCCCCTCCTCTCTTCCCTTGGGTCCAGCTCCTGTCTCCCCCCTCCTCTCTTCCCTTGGGTCCAGCTCCCGTCTCCCCCCTCCTCTCTCCTGTGTCCCCCCTCCTCTCTTCCCTCGGGTGCAGCTTGGGTCACACAGTAACAGAGGGGTGCATCCATTCCCTTCACGTTATTAGTGCAAATGAGCTCTAAATCAGCTGGGCATTATCCCTGCACACATGGATCATAGCCATGTGGGCTCTCCAGCTGGCCCACACTGAGCTGTTGTTGTGTGAGCGCTGCTGTACTGTGTATGGTATGTTAGCATAGAACAACACAAAAACAACACAAGAATCAAAAGGGGATGATCACTGGTGATAGGAGATGTTTTGGGACATACCTTTTTACTGTGCCATTGACAGAAGCCTGTCAAGTCAGCAGCCTCCTCTGTCCAACACGTGAAAACAAACAGATCCATATGGTGACCGGCTTACATCAACGCCCAACTCTATATTATTCACCAGTGAGTCATTTATTTATTTTTACCTCTGGCACGATATGCACCATGTTGTGCTTCTATCTCTCCCTCTCCCGTCCTCCCTCTATATGTCAATATTGTACACGGTGTCATTTCCTGACCAATTTCCCCTTGTAATCTTCCCCTTCTTCATCAGTTTTGGCCCGTCCTGTCCATCGTTAACGTTAGCGCCCTCTGCGTGCCGCTCCTTTAACTGCGTGGCTACAGCCGTGTGACGGGAGGGAGCGTGATGGATGATGTCCGGGTGGTGCTCAGCTGGATCTACACGCCGCTGTGCGCCAGTGTTCAGAAACGTGTCTGCCCGTTTTTCATACAGACATTCAGCCGCCTGCTCAGGATGACTCAGTTTGCAGTTCTCTTGTACACTGGATAGATACCACTGCACGAAAAAAACCTACCTTCCGGGACTTTGCACAACTGCAAAGAGTTCCACTTTGCAGGTCTTTGTGGCACTTAGTGGCAAAGTGGGGGAAAGTACCACATAGTGTTCCGCATATTGAGTCCTTATGCGGTCAACTCATTTACTTGCCCGGAAAGCAGGTTTTTCATGCAGTGGTAGACATTCACATTCATTCACCCACATGTTTAGACATCCCACACAGACATTACATTATTACACACACATACTCTCTCTCTCACTCTCTCTCTCACTCTCACTCTCTCTCACTCTCTCTCTCTCTCTCTCTCACTCTCACTCTCTCTCACTCACTCACTCTCTCTCTCACTCTCTCTCTCTCACTCTCTCTCTCACTCACTCTCTCTCTCACTCTCTCTCTCTCACTCTCTCACTCTCTCTCTCACTCACTCTCTCTCTCACTCTCTCTCTCTCACTCTCTCTCTCACTCACTCTCTCTCTCTCTCTCTCGCTCTCTCTCTGTCACACACACACACACACACTCAGCTGGGCGCAGTTTGTTAACATCTTAACGGTGAAACTTTCACGCAACTAGTTGCAGGTTGCAAGTTGCATGCAACCCAATTTCCATGCAACTTCACAGTTACACAAAGCAATTCAAAAATAATCAAGTCTCGTGCAACTTGGCAGTTTCTTCCAGCAAAACTAGCTAGCTAGATTGGTCATTTTTCATCTATTGTATCGTTTTCTTCTTTTTTCAAGTGAGAATTGTCATTCTGCATTTTTGTATCGTATTTCATATCGTTTTCTCGCTGGAAAATATCAATTCGGACTCGGAGGTGTTGTATCGGTTTTTCAATTTGGTGCATTTTTGGTGCATTTTCGCTGCCTGTCCTGCCATGGCATGTATGTTTGTTGAGACTGCGAACAGCCAGAGCCTACGTGATCAGCTGACTGGTTCTCATCATTTTGATTGGCTGTTGCATGAAACTAGTTCCACAAAGTTGAGAGCTTTGCAACTGTTGCGGCTGAGTTTCACAGAAGTTTCAAGTGAGTTGCAGAAGGATTTATACCATGCAATTCATTTGCAACTTGGTTTCACCTAAGTTTCATGCAACTAAAGTTGCGTGCAAGTTTCACCGTGTAAAGCCAGCCTAACAAAAGCAAGATGCTGTTTTACAACAGCACCAGTCTTCCGACTCTGAGGTACGCACACTGAAAAATAAAGGCGCAAACTTGAGCCGAAAAGGGTTATCTTCGGAGATAGGCCATAGAAGAACCATTTCTGGTTCCATAAAGAACCTTTTAATAATCCAAAACGTTCTTTCCTCCTGGGTCTTTGGGATATCAAGAGATATCAATTCATGCGATGGCATGAATGCAGAAAATATCCAAACCGCTCCATAACAGAGTTCCAAGAAAAGCTTCAACAAGCGATCAATATTATCAGCCACCTGGATCATCAGCCCATTGGACATGAAATGGATTAGAATGACACTAATGATGGGTGATCATTACATCATCATAACAGGAACCAAATGGAACAACAGAACAGATAGCAAAGCCCTGTTCCATATCTGCATGCATATTTTCATCAATAACAACTCGGATCACATGAAACGTTGATAATAGCCCTTTCTGCGCATAGGAGGAAGGAATACAATTTCATTCCCAGGGCTCTCAGTGTATCTCACTGATGAAAAGAAAACGGTCTGGTCCTGATCCTTACAAACTCAACAGAAGAGCGCAGCGGTCAAACTTGGTCACTCCAGACAGATACAGGCCAACGAGGGAACACCGCGCATCTCTCCAAATATCCCCAAATAACTGCTTCATGTGTCAAAGTTGCGCTGAGAGAAAAATAAAAGCAAGCTCAGGACGATGACTTGACCCCGTGAATCAATCAGCTAATTAAAATGAATTCAATCAATCAATCAAGTCAATGTCAAGATGACAACTCAATAGTAAATCTTTATTGGTAACAGTTCCTTCCAGTAACACGACCAAAATGTGGAAATTTCAGATGTCTCATTGACCATTTGTATTTTCATCCGATTCCAGCTGTGCGTCTGTCTGTGGAGCCCCCTCCCTGCAGATTGTTTTCAAAATCAGATGCGGACTGATATTTTGATATTGATATTTTCAATGTTATTCTCTGTGGCTGCTTTATTTCTTTGTTTATTTGAATGGGGAAGTAAACAAGCAGGCTGTGCATAATGAGCCTTACGAAACAATGGACTCCATAGGTTGCCCATTTTCACATCTTTGTTGTTTTGCTCTGCATTGATTTCAGTGTGACATTTTGAGTTAAGTCGCAGGAACCAAGTTTAAATGATTCCACACTGGCGGGAGGGGGGTGATGCACCTCTCTAACGAAAAAAACGCGAGCCCTTAAATTGAGCAGTGTTATTCTTCCCCTACAGAGGTACCTCTCTAGTCTAACTGTTGCCTCTCTTTGGTACAGGTGCGAGGACCCTCTCCTGCTCATCCTCTTCCTCGTCTAAGCATCCCTCATGTCCCAATGAGATATCCCCTTTCCCAGGCTAATCAATAGTGTCATCAGTCAGCCAATCGGCCCCCAGCCCCTAACCAGCAAACTGAACCCCACCTGGCAGCCCCTGCTTTAACCCATTGATACCTGATGCAGCATTTGTGTGTGTATCCCTTTAAGACCCTTTAAGATAGACACGCAAATGCTGCATCAGGTATCAATGGGTTAAAGCCATAGCTAACCTTTACCATCCTCCGTGCGTACATCCTGCCTCTCCCTATAGGGGGCGTGGTGGAGAGCTCCCTGCCACTGCCTAGCCCCCCTTCCTCTCCTCCTCCTCCTCCTCTTCTCCTCTCTGCCCCTCCTCCTCCTCCCTCTGTGAGTATTATACATGACAGCCAGCATGTGGAAGCAGTGTGTGTGGCAGCATGGGACCGGGCATGTGGTGGTGTCGCTTTGGTCTGTAGATGTTTAATACATTATCTATATGACAATTCATGAACATACCTACATAATATTCTCAGAATAATTGAATAGCTCCAGGTGATGAAAATCAGGTGATCGGATGGAATCAGATGAAAAAACAGGAACCAAATAGAATCTGTTAAACATACTACAGACAAACGTGAAACAGTTGAATTGTTGAATGTCACCTTATAAGCCAAATACTCTGTAGACTGTAGGCAGACTATCAGCTTTCTTATTTATTTAACCCATTGATACCTGATGCAGCATTTGTGTGTGTATCCCTTTAAGACCGCGAACCTTATTGGCCAAGTATGTACACATACAAGGATTGTGACTCCTTGAATTGAACAAATGCTTGCCGGGACACAAAATGGCTGTTTGCAAAATGCCAGCGAATGGGAGCTGTGACATCACAAGTGTTAGTGGGGACACCACTGAGAATCATCCCTGGCAGGAAGTCAGTTTTGTCTGTGCCGTCGCACGCTGCACCATCACAACAAGAAGACTGCACTTTACTGTTGTTGTCGACGCCATGCATCCTACAGAGGCACAGTCAATATATCACCCAGGCGCAGCCCATAAGTTCATTACTGAAACCAGGATGCAACCACAAACCACATTTCACAAGAGGACCAAGTTATCTGCCACTGTACTTACATACTCATACTGTAAGTGGGGGGAGTCAGGGAGGAACCGGCGCTTGTTAGTGGCTTGTGTGTGTGTGTGCGTGTGCGTGCGTGTGTCTCAGTGCTTGTCATGGTGTTGCTGTGGTACAATCAGAGAGACTGCAGTAGCTATTTATAGTGTGCGATGCCGATTAGCAGAGGAGGGGAAAGCCTGCAGCTCACTCCTCCATTCAGTTCCCCTGCTGTCTCTCTCTGTCCCTCTCTCCTCTCAGCAGGGGGTCTGTCTCTTTCTGTCTTTCCTCTCAGCAGGGGGTCTGTCTCTTTCTGTCCCTCTCTCCTCTCAGCAGGGGGTCTGTCTCTTTCTGTCTTTCCTCTCAGCAGGGGGTCTGTCTCTTTCTGTCCCTCTCTCCTCTCAGCAGGGGGTCTGTCTCTTTCTGTCTTTCCTCTCAGCAGGGGGTCTGTCTCTTTCTGTCCCCCTCTCCTCTCAGCAGGGGGTCTGTCTCTTTCTGTCTTTCCTCTCAGCAGGGGGGCTGTCTCTTTCTGTCCCTCTCTCCTCTCAGCAGGGGGTCTGTCTCTTTCTGTCTTTCCTCTCAGCAGGGGGTCTGTCTCTTTCTGTCCCTCTCTCCTCTCAGCAGGGGGCGCTGTCTCTTTCTGTCCCTCTCTCCTCTCAGCAGGGGGTCTGTCTCTTTCTGTCCCTCTCTCCTCTCAGCAGGGGGGCTGTCTCTTTCTGTCCCTCTCTCCTCTCAGCAGGGGGTCTGTCTCTTTCTGTCTTTCCTCTCAGCAGGGGGCGCTGTCTCTTTCTCTCCCTCTTTCCTCTCAGCAGGTGGGCTGTCTCTTTCTGTCCCTCTCTCCTCTCAGCAGGGGGTCTGTCTCTTTCTGTCCCTCTCTCCTCTCAGCAGGGGGTCTGTCTCTTTCTGTCTTTCCTCTCAGCAGGGGGTCTGTCTCTTTCTGTCCCTCTCTCCTCTCAGCAGAGGGGCTGTGGGATGCAGATAGTGTCCTGTATGTGCCTAGACAGCCAGAACACCCTGGACAGAGAGAGAGATACTGTCCTCCTGTCTAGTAACAGCTTGTGTGTAACGTGTGCTGGGCTTAACTCATTGAGTGCCAGCCACTTTTGGAAAACGGATGCTCCCAGTGCCAGCCCTTTCAGAGCGTTTTCAGTGATAACTCAAGACCCACAGAATATTGTGTGATATTAGTATGTAAACACCGAACACGCCCAAAGAACTATGAGACTCTCTTGTATCATCAGCAAAAAAAAGTTTATTGATATCATTTTCCATTCTTTAGTTATCAGCCGGAGAAGATAGGTTGATTTCACCAAAAACAGACGTTTCAAACTAGAAGCTGAGATAATGAGCCTTTTGTGAAATGAAGCATTTCAAGCACATCACTGACTCTGAAGCTAATATTTTCTGATGTAGTGACGTGGTGTAGTTGTGTGGTGCCCTGCGTGCCCCACCCCCCTTGATAGAGAATGAAATTCCACAGCCAAAAGGTAAACAGTGAACCACTTCCTCAACTGCAAACTCCTCCTCCGTGGGAGTGTCTCTGGTGGCTCTGCTCGAATCTCTGCTACCTGCGTCAGGCGACGAATCTCTTCCTGCTGGAGCTGGGAGAAACTCACCCCCACACTAACACACAGCCTGCATGCCAGAGCTGGGAGAAACTCATCCCCACACTAACACACAGACTAACGCACCCAGCGTCTATTTTCGGAGCGCTCCGCCGTTTTTGTGCGCCGGCTCCCAGCGCGACACCGAAAAGCCAAACCGGACTGCTGAGAATGGTTTGGCTTTTCGGTGTCGGGTGTCTCCTTTTCTGGCGGCTAATCGTGTGGAGAAACTATGCAGCAGAGACAGAGGGGCTCAGTTGTGGGAGCGGATTGGCTGCTGTTCGCAGCTAACGTTGGCTCCAGCCAGAGCAATCTGTGCCGCTCTTGCTCCAGCATGCATCGGTTTCTCTTTCATCACGGCTTCTTTGCTGTTTTTCCTTGCCTTTCTCTGGTCTGGAGAGCACTGTCGCCACCTAATGGGTCCGTAAAATACTTTATACACCTTCAACATGCCCCATATTTTTACAGGAGATGCATCAGGCTTTGATCCACGTCCCACCGTCAAAGAACGCAATTGACGACTTTAGTCGTCATTGGCACTCAATGAGTTAAGAATGTGAGTGTTGGAGAGCAGAACTGGCTTCCTACACTCTTAAATGCGTCTAGTAGTGTAGAGCAGTGATTTTCAAAAAACCTCATATCAAGCACCGCTAATTTAGTCCATAGAGCCACGGAACCCATTTGATGAGATCTCGGACGCAAATCGGAGAACATTCTCATTGATAGATATGATTCCATGACTGTCTGTATTGTAGGTAGAGAGATAACACAGAAACTGATCAAAACATGATGATAGTCATTCTCCCACATTGTCTATTCATATGAACTTCTTGTCAATTAAATAATTGTGGAGTTTAACAATTCATCAATTTGCTGGGGGACACCCTAGGAACCCCTCACGGACCCCTGGTGGTCCCCAGACCACACCTTGAGAACCACTGCTGTAGAGGAAGCCTGGCTGCACGTGCATAGTGTGGATAGGATGGCCCATTCACTGCAGCCATCACCATCACTACATTCATTCATCTCATTTAAAGATGTCACACTCCACTAATCTGCTCTCTCACTGGCAGGTGGAAACAGACGATCCCCAAGCTGGACCCTCCTCCACCCTCCATGAACCGCAAGCGGGCCAGTAGGACCTTGTCCCCGGGGTCGGAGGTCAGGGCGGCGCCCGCGCTCGGCGAGGTGGCCGCTAACGGCGTGGCCCCCAGCCGCAGCAGCAGCCTCTCCTTCCCGGACATCACCCCCTGCTCGCTGTCCTCCATCACCCCCTGCTCGCTGTCCTCCGCCGACTTCCACTCGCTCAGCAACGGGGAGAGCGGCTCCGAGGACTCCGGGGTGGTCCGCTCGGAGACCAAGTCCCTGCTGTCGCCGCTGCCCGACGACGAGGACCCGTTTGGGGACCGCGGGACATTTTTAACAGCCTCCAGCAGCTGCGACAGTCCCCTGGAGGACAGAAGCGAAATGGTTTCTTCTTCTTCTGCTGTTCCCCCCGCCACCGCCACACACACAGACCACTCTGAGCACACACTGCCCTTCTCCCCCGCCATCAACGATACCCGCCTCCACATCAGCTTCTCTGAGGACGAGCTGCTGGACAGCAGCCAAGAAGACGCCAGTGTCCCACAGCGGAGTTAGGAGGAGGTTACACTCTGTTCCTCAATCAGCTTTTAATGCAATACTCACTTCCAGACCCTGCTCCTGTGTCTCCACTGGGCTTGATTCCAGGACTTATTCTGTCCACAGATATAACTTAATATACCAGTAAAGCTGCGTTCACACTAGGGCTGTGAATCTTCACTGGCCTCACGATTCGATTCGATTACGATTCAGAGGGGTACGATTCGATTACGATTATCGATGCATCTCGATGCATCTTAAATCGATGCATCACTTTTTTTCCCAATACATGATTTCTTTTTTCTCACTTTATTTTTTCTCACTGTGTGGCTACTTTTAAAATAAAAGTGCATTTGGAATTGCATTGTATTATGATCAAAATAAACAACTGCATGTACTTCCATTATATTTTATTCGATTATAAAAAAATAATAATAATAATAATAAATTAATAATCGATTTTTGGCATTTGTGAATCGATGCAGAATCGTGCACGTCCGCATCGCGATGCATCTTATAATCGATTATTTTTGACACCCCTAGTTCACACCGAGATATTTATTTTTCTCTCTGTCGCTCGATTCAACCCTTTGGAATCGCTCTGTCGCTGTGTTTAAATCGCTCGTCAACAGGCACAAAAATTGACAGAGATCTGGGGGCTATAACGTTACGCAATGTCATGATATTTGTCCACTACGAGCCACCGTAGTTGTTTACAAGCTAAGCCTATCAGCGTGCTCCTAACGCGAGCTCTATACCGGTAGTACAGACTTCACTTCATGCCAGCTGTCAGCCTGTCAATCAGCTGTCAATGCGGTTTGTTGCCACACAATAAACCAGCGGTTTGTTCCAAGCCAGTTTGATTCTTGACTCACTCTCACACGGCAACCAATCAGCGTTGAACAGCGAGCGACTGATGCCAGCGTAATTTCGCTCAAGTTGGGATATTTCAACTCGGGCGACGAGCGAATTTTCTCCCTGTCGCTCTGTCTCTGTCGCTCGGACGCCCAGCGATTTTTCTCCCGGGTGAATATACGCTCAATCGCTCGTTTGCATTGACTTTGTATGTAAACTCGATGCCAGCGAAAAACTTTAATAGGTCGGTGTGAACGCAGCTTTACTGGAAAATAATCTATTGTGTAAATGATGAGGCAATTGAAAGATTTTAGTATTTTTATAGAGAGTAATAATTTTGAGTGATTAGAATGTTAAGCAGAATACATGTAGCATTTCCTGCAGCGTTAAAGTCACCACGGACATGAGAACACTGCCGTAGATTTCAAAGCCAATGAGGGAACACATTTTATTTTTTTTGCTAGTAGTTAATGTTATTAAAACATTATTTTGTCTCATGGATGTGTTACAAATAGAGATGAAGCGATATGAACATTTCATACCACGATTATAGTAATGATCATGGTTAAAATGTGCTGAAAATGTTCAAAGAGTACTGATCCACTCACTGAAATCATTTCACCGCGCCTGTGTCTAGGAGGCTGTTGCTAACTTTGGTTGATGATGGACAGTATACTGTGTTTTTCAAAGTGCTCTAATCACGGTAATCATGATAATACGGTTTTAATAATGAAAATTTTAAACAGTACGGTTACTGTGAGGGAATTTCATCACTGTTTATCATTAAACCGGTTATCGTTTCATCCCTAGTTACAAACATGCAGAGGTCATGGAGTGATATGCGACTGTTATGAATGTTACTCCAGCGTAGCGTCACGGTCCTTGTGGGGCCGAGATGCTGTGGTGTTGGGAAGAGCCTCCATCCCCACCCCCCTCCGGGCCCTGCAGCACCTGTTATGAATGGGAAGAAAGGAACAAGGAAGTGAGAGAATGGGAAAGGGGAGAAGAGAAGAGAAGAGAAGTGAACACAGTTTAGCCTGGTAAACCAGACGGTCACGTGAACTCATATTTCAGGTCGGGTAGAACGAAATGAAATGTGAGGTCATGTGACCGGCTGGTTTACCATCTAGTTGTTGTGTGTCTGCACATCCATGTCTGGCTGTGTGTTTTCATATTAACATGTTAATATGAAAACACACATCCATGTCTGGCTGTGTGTTTTCATATTAACATGTTAATATGAAAACACACATCCATGTCTGGCTGTGTGTTTTCATATTAACATGTTAATATGAAAACACACATCCATGTCTGGCTGTGTGTTTTCATATTAACATGTTAATATGAAAACACACATCCATGTCTGGCTGTGTGTTTTCATATTAACAGAGTCGAGTTGGTTTGAGAAGGTTTTGTGTTACTTTTGGCAGGTGGGTTTTTCTTGTAGGCCTCAATACAACATTTATTTTTTTACAGCGGAAGGCATTTTGTAATTTGTATGAGGAAATGTACTGTGTAGCATGGTTGACTGTAACCATTCAGAACAAAGGGACACAGATGCCAGGTAGAAGTGGTGATACTAGATGTTAGGGAGAGGAAAAGGAGATGAGGTGTGAAGAAGGGTGATGTCACGCTGCTGGTGGTAAACAGTCGGACAGAGGCTTTTCTCTACATCACGTAACAGGGAGATAAAACAGCAATAACACATGGGGGATATGAATAAAGAGGATTGAACCCGTTTCAGCATTCACCTGTTTATTGTTTGTTTTTTCATCCGCAGTCTATGTTGGAGCCAGTTGAGTTTGTCCAAATGACACTGTCATTTTTCATCATGAATACGAGGGTCACAGAGGACAGAGTAATTGCCATAGTGCTGTGGCTCTCAAAAATGTTTCATGTCAAGGACCCCTGAACTGACACATACGATTTAGTCCCTGATAAGACTTTAGCTTTTGTGACGACCCTCCCACTCTCCTGGCTCCTCCCACTCTCCTGGCTCCTCCCACTCTCCTGGCTCTGCCTTGAGGAGCCTGGAATGGGGGTTGTTAGGCTGATTGGGTGCACCTGGGCCCGGTGCACCCATTGGGCTTAAGAAGACCTTCAGACCATTCAGTCTCTCTCCCTCCTCACTGATGCACATTTTGTTCTGTTCATTTGTGTAATGTAGGTTGTGTTGTCTAGTAGTTATTTACCCTAAGTTGTAGTTAATAAATTATTAACGATCACCAACACTGATCTCCTGGAAGACATACATACATACTATGTATGTATGTATACATACATACAGTACATACATACATTCAAGCCTGTCTCTCTTTTCAATTGTTGTCTGTGAGCTTCTCTAAAGCCTGCTAGTTCTCATTATACAAATTCTCAGTGTTGAGAATTAACCTTGATCCGGGTCTCAAACTCTGCTGTGTCGGGTCCTTGAATTTGAAGGAATTGGGCCTGGAAAGTCCATGAGTTTGATGTTTGATGAAGGTGTGTCGCAACCTCTGCAGTGTGAGACAGAACCCTGAAGCAACCTCTGCAGTGTGAGACAGAACCCTGAAGCAACCTCTGCAGTGTGAGGCAGAACCCTGAAGCAACCTCTGCAGTGTGAGGCAGAACCCTGAAGCAACCTCTGCAGTGTGAGCCAGAACCCTGAAGTAACCTCTGCAGTGTGAGACAGAACCCTGAAGCAACCTCTGCAGTGTGAGACAGAACCCTGAAGTAAGCTCTGCAGTGTGAGACAGAACCCTGAAGCAACCTCTGCAGTGTGAGACAGAACCCTGAAGTAACCTCTGCAGTGTGAGGCAGAAGAACCCTGAAGCAACCTCTGCAGTGTGAGACAGAAGAACCCTGAAGCAACCTCTGCAGTGTGAGGCAGAACCCTGAAGCAACCTCTGCAGTGTGAGACAGAACCCTGAAGCAACCTCTGCAGTGTGAGACAGAAGAACCCTGAAGCAACCTCTGCAGTGTGAGGCAGAACCCTGAAGTAACCTCTGCAGTGTGAGACAGAAGAACCCTGAAGCAACCTCTGCAGTGTGAGGCAGAACCCTGAAGCAACCTCTGCAGTGTGAGACAGAAGAACCCTGAAGTAACCTCTGCAGTGTGAGACAGAAGAACCCTGAAGTAACCTCTGCAGTGTGAGGCAGAACCCTGAAGCAACCTATGCAGTGTGAGACAGAAACTGACAGGGTCTCTGCGGTGCTGGAGCTGATAATTGCACCAGACAAAAGCACTGTGACCAGTGGCGTCGTCAGCCCTGGGCTTCCGGGTCTAGAGCCCCGGATGTTTCTTTCCTAGCCCCTGAGGTTATTTACAGCCTCTCAAGTCAGTGCTTGCAGCGAAACCCCCCTCTTTCCCCCGTCAAGTTGGTTTTTCCCATGATGATGCATCATGGAAGAAACCAACTCAGTCAGAGTGTACGAACCCCCCCAGTAACTCCTGTGAAGGTATTTTATTAAGGTACACGCTTCCTGTAAACCTCAATTCTGATGGCACCGTTTTTGTATCATATGGTACTTTTATTTTGAAACTTAGAGCGGACGTAGTGATGTTGTATCTACACTACTTGACGTAAGGTGTGCTCACCGGCCGGAAGTGAATTGACATGAAAAAGTTAAACAGACGGTCGCAAAACACATGTCGCTCTTCAACCTACGGTTCTTTATCTAATCAAAAGCGCCTAGCTGGAATTGGGAACAAGGTATTGTTTGTTGTAATGGTTTAATGAAGCAGTGATGTGTGGTTTTGTTTAATGTAACTGTGAAGTGAAGGCATTGTTATTGTGACAGTCATGCTAACGTTAGCTTCTATAGACATTGGAGTGGATGGCTGTGGCTTCATGCTGATGCTAGCGTTGTAGCTTGTATGGTTAATAATATTCTGTGTGAAGATATTTTCTGAGATAAATGGGCCTTGATGCTCAAGGCCCATTTATCTCAGAAAATATCTTCACAACTAAATAACATAAGAGCATTTCATAGTTGTAGCTACTGTGATGCTGTGCATGTTGGTGCATGTCATTTGTTTGAATAATTTCATAGTGAGATGATGAGCTCGTGTGGAGAGGTGGTGAGGAGTGAAGCAGAAACATTATGTAATGACACACTATGACAATAGTAACTGATCATTTGGTCCTGCATAGCCTACTGATATTTTATGTTTTTTTTTTCTCATCTCAGCCTGAGGGGAGTGGAGCAGAGCAAAACAGAGGACACCAGACCACAGCAGAGGAGAGGAGAGGAGAGCAGAGTTGAGGAGACCAGACCAGAGGATGAGGAGGGGAGGTGGTGAGAACTTCTTGTAAGTGAAAGAGGCTAATGCTGACATTTATCAATTCATGAAGTTGCTAAGTGGACTCCCGCCAGAACCCTATCAAGGACCTCTGGTGGTCCCTGGACCTCACTTTGAGACCCACTAATCTTGTTCTTCTGTATTCATCTCAAATGACTCACAACATGCGTCTTTACGGATTGGAAAAACCAAAAAAATTTGAAGGCTGTCCGTACCCCCCTCCCCGTCGGGTGACCTGGCTAAAGCCCCCAATGTCTCCAGGACCTATAAACGCCCCTGACTCTGACCCATCCCAGACGTATAAACGTTGCCTCTGTAGGCTATAGGCAGCATCCAATAAGATGATT
>NC_139629.1:16926932-16954432 GCF_964638095.1 Poromitra crassiceps | reverse complement strand
CTTCTTTCTGTGTGTATCTCCTCCTTTGTGATTGAATAGAAGCTAGCTCAGTAGCTCAGTGGTGAGTGCTGCTGCCGCACAGTAAGAAGGTCCTATATTCAAACCCTGGTCCATCCCATGTCCTTTCTGTTTGGAGTTTTCATGTTCTACCCGTGTTTGTGGGGGTTTTCCTCCCACCATCAAAGTATGTTAGGGTTAATACTGTCATTGTGTGTGAGGCACTGACAATTCTAACTGCTCTTCTAACGGACAGCAGTTGAAAATTAGCCATCTGGCTAACACTGGCGCATTTACAGTAACGTTCATTAATGTGCATTGTCCCTCAAATGATTAAATTAAACTAAATTAAATTAAATTAAACTAAATTAAATTAAATTAAATTAAATTAAATTAAATCGGTCAAAGGAGGCTGTTCTCCCTGTGCTTGTGTTTGGAGCAGGTACTGTACTGTACTGTACTGTACTGTACTGTACTGTACGTTCACCAATAGAGACCTGCCTTTTTGTCATGCTGTTAACACCCAACACAGCTACTTCAGCACTAACATGCTTTGAATAAACATCCATGCCACACCATGCCACACCATGGCACATCTCTCTCCACCAGAGGAGATAGCAACAACAACACAAAAGCATCTCAATGTTTCATGGCTACTCAAGACCCATTTCTATTGACAGTGGCAACACGCATGTCGGAGCATATAGCAACCAGGGAAGAGAGATCTCCACATGTCCCAAAAGCTGCCAGATGTTTCCTCACAGAAGTCATCCATTTATTACATGGATACCTCCTGCTAGGTGCCAGGAGGACTGTTAGACCAGTATCGCTTTATCTTCTTCCATCTCAATCAACTGTCCTGCTGTTGTTTCTCCCCTATGAATTTAGCCATTTTTACTATTTTTTTCTACTTGTTGATAGAAAATATACTGTAGTAGAATATATTCACAAATGCCCATGCATGAATCAAAAGCACAAAATATAAGAATATTTGTTTTGCACTGAGAAATATTTTCAGTTTTTTTGTTGTTGCCTGGTGCATGTTGGCAGTCCAGTGCTCTATGCTTGCTATGTCTAAGAAGCCAAGAAGCCATCGTTGTGTATTGAACAGAATGAGGAGCTTTCTATCTCCAAGCGGTTAGCTGCTTGGCAGCTGTAGGGCCAGTAACAGTAAGTAACAGTAAGTAACAGTAAGTTACAGTAACAGGACTGATGGCAAATATGGAATTGTTTTGGACAGTATGCTCGATAGCATCTCTGAAAGCCTCTTCCAGAACTCTGCAACCCTTGAGGCACTCCCAGAATGAACGAATGTGCCCAATGCATCGTCTATGCATCGTCAAAACACTAATGAGGGTGTCCAACTTCCTTAATTGGAATTTGGAAACCCTCATTAGTGTTTTGCTTGCACCTGTGTTTATTCTGCCTTTTCGACACAAAATGGCCCCCATGAAAAGGGTCTATATATTTATTGTGCACTACTGTTGCGGTTTGTTTTGCCTGCGGTTCTGCTACAGACATAAAGAGAAAAAGTATCATCAATCCAATCAATAACAGGTTATGCAATAGACACAAGGGAAACAATATAATTAATCAATAAACAATTAGGCCTTTCTCATTCAAATTGTAATTCAGACATATCACACATATCACTACAGGTACCTGTGGATTCAAGAATAACTTTGCAATATACACCAATATACCACCATTAACTGTAATATTAAAGATAGATCTCAACTTACATCTTACAGGTTAACCCATTGATACCTGATGCAGCATTTGCATGTATATCCTTCATTTGAGGGATATACACATAGACCGGGATATACAGATAGACCGCTATACACATAGACTGCTTAAAGGGATACACACACAAATGCTGCATCAGGTATCAATGGGTTAAACACAAGTACAAAGCTCTGGTGCTGCAAGCTGTACTCTGGCAAGGGGGAACAAACACCAAGCAGCTGGTGAGATGAGTGGCTGCAGCAATCAAGCTGATTCTCATCAGCTTGGAGGCAAAGTGTGGCAGAGTGTTCGGGTCATGTGGGAGAGTGTTGGTCATGTGGCAGAGTGTTGGTCATGTGGGAGGGTGGAGGATCATGGGAAATGGAGTTCCATTCGGAGTAATCCTTTTCCACAGGGGAGGTCTGTCAGGTAGGGGCTTACAGTCGGCCTTATGCAAGATGGAATATTTTTTAAGAATATTTTTATTGCACGAGATCAGTGAGCACAGTCCACATTGATACGTAACAATCAATCATATTTTTCATTTCTTTTGACAAGAACAACAACAATGTGCGGCTTAAAGAGCAGATTTCAAGACGGATTTCACAGGCACTTACAGTATTGTTGTTGGGGGGGAAAAGATAACCAACAGGTCGAAATCAGGGAAAAAGAATTGTAAATCATATAGCTATGTATAACTGTTACAATATTATAATATTGTCATACCTTCATCCCTCACCTCCACCCTCCTTCAGACCCTTTAAGTGACTCAACACTGGTTTCCATGCCTTGTCAAACGTCCTTCCTGCAATCTTGAATCTAAGCCTTTCCAGATGGAGAATCTCACCCAACTGTCTCAACCACATCTCAAATAAAGGTACGGCATCGCTTCCAAAATCGTAAGATACGTTTTTTTGGCCAACAAAGTACCCTACAAGATGGAACATATTAAGAGCAGTCTGCTCGGCCTGCTCAGAGCTGTGTGGAAAGGATGTGGAGAGAGGTATGTTCCGAGGCATCGAGTTGGAGATAGAAGGAGAAAGATGTGCCAGGTAAATGGAAACGTCTCTGGATGTCTTGAAACGCTCGAGGCCGACTGCACCATTAAATGTCACAGAGAGTGTGCAGCCATTTACTGCTCCTTTGAGGGAATGGAATTGGTTGGCTTCCCAAGTTGGAGGTTAATGTTCTGATGAGAAATGGTAGAGTGAAGATACCAGTTAGACCACATTTCGCAGTGCTTTTTCGGCAAGACCCCAGATGGAGACGACCTCGGTAATAACTGAGGCTGAGACATATTTCCTTCTTGAGTTTGAGTGAAATTGAGTATCTTGTATTTGGCCTCCAAGAGAACATTGACTCTTTTTTCAACGTGATGCTCCTGCAGTGGTCATTGGCCCTGTTATTCTCTATTTCAGAGAAAGTGGAAATGACTGAAGCCTCCCTCACAAATTATTCACAAAATAATGACGACAAATAACCACATTTGCATCTCATCATTCATTCAGCAGACAGTCATTTGATTAAGATCATCTCTTCTTTCTTTTTTCCTGTGTGTGCCCTTGCTTGTAATCGGCCATCTGGACAAAGTGCTGAGCACAACCCTCACAAACAGGCACATACGCAGTGGGTGAGACACACTAATGACTCACTCAATATTCTTTGCAATACAAATTGATTGAGCAAAGTGTGGGGGGGGGGGAGTCCCACTGCTTCCAGATACCAACCCAATCGGCAGGATAAAATAGTCCGCATTGTACGTTTCAAAAATCCATGGAAATGTAAAATATGAACATTTCAGTCTCCAGCACCCCCCCCCCCCCCTTGGCCCCGCCTCCGAGGAGCCAGCTTCCTGGTTACCATCATGGGAGCTACGGCTCTAATTAAGTTAAGTTAAGTTTAGGCAACTAAAGCAACTTGGTTGGCTTTAGGTTCGGGATTCCAATCAAGTCTCTCATGACAAGAGAAAGGTACAAGTCAGGAAGTCGGCACCGCCACTCTCACCCCTGTCATTACGTTCTATGATGTGTATAACATCACTTAATCAGCTATCTGATAACGTGAAATGCTACGTATTTTGGTTCAGAAATGTTACGTTACATTTCCGTGGATTCCAGGAACACAATGCCCACATTTTATTCTGGCAACTGGACTGGTATGTCTGTCTCTATATATTTTAGGTCATGGATGCAACTTTGATGATCACAACAAAAAAAATCCTCGCTACCAGAGGGCCAGATTGTGACCGTGCACTTCCACCAGTAGCCTACTGTAACCCCATCACTCCCAATTACCGTAATTGGGAGTGATGGGGTTACAGTAGGCTACTGGTATAATTGGCAATTATAGCGACTAATTTGATGAAAAGGACGAAATATATATTGGTAATTACGTTTGGTATAGGCTACCAACATTGATATTTTTCATATTCCAATGCATTTAGTAACGCTTCATTCATTTTATGAACTTAACAGAGAGAAAGAAAAAAGAACAAAACACCCACATTCCCGAGTGATATACCAATCATAATAAATCATCATTCAACAATGGTACAAAGTATATATTTATATATTTTTTAATTGGCCCAAGGGGGCCGCATGCCCATGCCTGGTTTAGGTGGTATTCTGATAACCACAGTGACATACTCTCACCCCTCTTTTCTCTAACAGTTTCTCCATCATCTCTCTCACCCTCTAGTACAAGAACAAATGGTTTCATCCGATCCTTTGTATAAAGGTGGATCTGCAAGCTGGCACCAGCTGTTGCTATTTATCATTTTAGCATAACATGTCAGACAGTCTGTTGCTATCTATCTGCATGAGATGTCAGGCAGTCTGTCATCGTCTCATCTAAGGCTTCATCCATGTCACCAGTGGGCTCAAAATGAATAGTCCCCCCCCCCCACACACACACACACACTTAGTATATTAATAATTATTCGTATTGAAATCACAGTCTTAAATGTAATGTCCTAGTTGAGTAGGGAATAGGACTAGCTGTCACAGTACTATAGTCCAGATCGACCCAGTCACCAGAATAAAACATTGGAATTTCACGTTTCTGAAACCAGGGATAGCATACAGTACATGTGGTTAAGGTTAGGGTTATGGGTTGGGTCAGGGATAGATACAGTAGCCTACATGTGGTTAAACGGCTAGCTCTCCGGTGTGAAAGGCAAGTGTCTAAACAAGCAGACTATAACATTGATAAACACTTATCTAGAAATGTCGTGTTTTGGGTTCAGAAACGTCGTTGACATTCTACGACTACGTCTTCGTGGATTGCAGAGACATACAATGCCAACGTTTTATTCTGGCAACCAGGCTGGCTAATGAGGCTGGAAAAGCCTGCAGTAAGTTTGACATCTTATTGGACGAGAGACTCTGACAGTTGGAGGCGGGTTGCAATTTCACGCCTTCTCTATTACATTATTCTAAAGCATGAGTCAGCATTTTACAGCCCTAAACCCCTCTCTGTCTCCATACTCATTAGATGTGATACCTGTCACCTTTTATCACAGCGCACAGGCCTGCTTTCAATGTGCGTGTGTGTGTGTGTGTGTGTGTGTGTGTGTGTGTGTGTGTGTGTGTGAGAACAGAGACAGCGTGAGCGAGAGATTCACCAAAGAGTGACACTATCAGTTGACACAGGGGGAGGATCATGGTGCGGTGGTGACTCAGTCGGCTCAGTCAGCTGTGCAGGTTCAGCTCTCTGCAAATCTGATGTGTTTTTCCACACTCAATTTATTCCATCACGTCCCCCATGGGGACATTCTTTTTGACTTCGGCAAGAGTGCCATCCTGGGAAAGAGAATTTATGACAACACAATAGACCCTTCTCACGGGGGCCATGTTGTGTCAAAAAGGCAGGGTAAACATAGGTGCAAGCAAAACACTAATGAGGGTTTCCAAGTTCCATGATTGATTGGCACGTGTGTCGGATCCAGATCCGCCAAGCGCTGGGCACACATCGCCTGAACCAAGTCCACTCCCTACCACTAACCCAAGTGATGAAAGACTTCGTGCTCCACCAAAACTGACTTGAAGGACTGTCCGTTTATTTATTTTCATTCCCTAGATTTAGTTCTTCAGTGACTGTTTCAAACAAATCCAGGACTAGATATTAAATACCATCAGCATACACCACCTGTAGCCAATCCTACTACTAGAATTGGAGAGCTGTGTCTGTGTGCCTGTGCTCGGTTCATCGAGTCCCCACCCTAGAACTGAGCATGCATAGCATAGCACATGAAAATTCTAATTATATTAATATGATACGAGGTTCAGTTAGCTTTGCACAAAAACAGCCGATAGAAATACTTTTTGCAATTTTATACTTGATTACATTTCACAGCCTGTAATTTTTTTACTTTTACTTGAGTAAACACGTTGAATCAGTACTTACTTTTACCACAAGTAACTGTACTTCTACTTAAGTAAAGAATGTGTGTACTTTTCCCATCTCTGATGTGACAAATTGATGAGAGTGATGCTGAAACAGCACGCTGCTCTGGAGGGAAACATCTCTTCTCCTCTGCCACACTCCATCTCATGCCTGTCACAAAGGAAACTGCATGCACACACACGCGCACACACACACACACACACATGCGCACACACACACAAGCACACGCGCATGCACACACACGCACACGCACACACACACGCGTGCACACGCACACACACGCCACGCGCACGCACACACACACACAAATGCAAACACTTCACATAAACAGACACACTAACGTGCACATGCTGTTAGAGAGTAATTGATTTATTATATATTTCCACATCGCTGATTTATGTATTTTGATTGATTCTCTGTCCTATTATATTCATTGGGTTCAATTCAAATACATCTTAAGATTCTGCTCTTCGCATTTGTCCTTTTTATCCTCCCTCTTTTATCCTCCCTCTAGCTACATTTCCCCTCACTTCCATTACTTTTTGATCTATCCTCTCTCTCTCTTCCCTCTCTCTCCTCTCTCTCTCTCCTCTCTCTCTCTCCTCCATGCTTCTGGGCCCCACCTGTGTGCATGGTGTCCCTGGTGGTTGCACTGTGCTGTAATTGACAGAGGCAGGCAGATGTAGGCTAACTGTAAAAGCACAACATAATGATTTAATCTGTTTACTCTAATCAACTCAGAGGCATTTCACTCAACTATACAGCTGCCGTGGCGCTCGTGCACGCACACACATTACACACACACACACACACACACACACACACACACACACACACACACACACACACACACACACACACACACACACACACACACAAACACATAAACACACACACACACGACGGCTATTTTTTCTTTTCTTTTCTTCCAGAACAGAATATTATTTTTTCAGTGATATTTTTATAAGCTAAAGGCTAGATAGCTAACCTTGCGAGCCGAGGCAGCTGGATTCGTGCGAGATCATGAGATCATGATCACATGACAAATCCATCTTGCCACGCTCCATTGTATTGGTTTAAATCTGAACCACCAGTGGTTCACAAAAATCAGCGTTCCCATGATGAGGCAGCTAGGGGCGGGCTTTAGGTGTGACAACAGCGAGAGGGAGCCTGGGATAGATTCAAGATTCAAGATTCAAGATTCAAGATTTTTATTGTCACTCCGTAGTACAAGTATCACGTGTGAAATTCTTGTGCTGTGGACTCCGTTTACAGACGTGACAGACAGATGGTTCATCCAATTACCTGCCAGGTATTTTTTTAAAGTGCCTGCCATTTTGAAACTATTTCCTGAGCTACTCCTTCCCAGTGTAGGGTTATTTTTATTTGTATAGCACATTTCATACACAAAGGCAATTCAAAGTGTTTCACATAAAATGGTTGACACAAGAAAATAAAAGAATAAAAGAAGACATTTACACAGACATTTAAAAACATCACAACAGAACTTTAAGAAAGAGCATAAAAAGTGCATTAAGCGACAGGTGCAGCAGTTACAAAAAGAGCTAAAAACTTACAGAGGACTCATTGGGTTTGCATAATAGAATAAATGCATTTTTCTATATTAATACCACAATGGGCTAATGGTGTGCTGTATGGTATAGTTGTATGGTATAGTTATAACAATGTATATGAAGTAGGCTATGTACATGACCCAGTATGAGGTGTAAGCCTATTATAAGTACTATGTACTGTATGTCATATAATCCACACCAAATCTCTACAGATACATGGTTCTTGCAATAAGCAGTAACAAAACTCATTTCTATCATATTGGTACTTTATATTCATATTATTTCACTCATATTACTTTGACCACACAATAGCATCAGAGCTCTGCCATACATTCAGTGCAAGGTGCAAGACAAGTGACACATGACAAGTCAGCATGGGGAATATGTTAGCATTCTCATCATGAATGCTAATTCATGCTAACTAGTCAGTCATTGAAGCAGCTACAATGGCTACAACAGGCTCAGTGCTAGTGTTAATATGCCAGTGGTAAAGGTCTTCTCTTTGTCCCTATCCTCTGCTGTTGCTTGAAGGTTATCCCCATGAGATAGATAAGGTGCTATTCTGAGACAGTACTGCGATAATATACAGCAACAGGGGGAGAACAGAGGCAAGACTTTAGTCCATCTTTCAATTTATCCTACATTTTCAGTGAAGTGACCCTGCTGGCCTCATTAACATGTGTTTTATCAAGAGCCATAAGATCTCACAGCAACACAGACATGGAGGACGAGGGAGAGAGGCAGGGATACAGAGAGAGAGAGGTTATAGACATGGAGGACGAGGGAGAGAGGGAGGGATACAGAGAGAGAGAGGGGTTATAGACATGGAGAGGAGGAGAGGAGCTGAGAGGAGATGAGAGGAGATGATAGGAGATAAGGAGAGGGGAGGGGAGAGCAGAGGAGGAGAGGAGATGAGAGGAGAGGAGAGGAGGAGGGGAGAGGGGATAGCACAGGGGAGGGGAGATGAGAGGAGAGGGGAGAGAAGAGGAGGAGAGCAGCGGAGATGAGATAAGAGGAGGAGAGGAGATGAGAGGGGAGGGGAGATGAGAGGAGGAGAGGGGAGGAGAGGGGAGAGGAGAGGGGATGGCAGACGAGATGAGATGAGAGGAGAGGAGGAGAGCAGAGAAGAGGGGAGGGAGAGGAGGGGGAGAGGACAAGTGGTTTGGCCCAACACCTGTCCTGGAGACATGGGGAAGCCCTGCATGGCGCCTCGGGACGCCCTCCCCGGGTCAGGTGACTGATCAGGACAGCCTCCCCGGGTCAGGTGACTGATCAGGACAGCCTCCCCGGGTCAGGTGACTGACAGCTGTGGTGATTGGGGAGAATCCACTGCACCTGCTCACCCCACTGCTCCCCGGGAAAGAGCCGGGAAATGGAAGGACGCGGTTATTGCTACAATGCATCAGATACACTTAATCCCCTCCATGAAAGCCAATGTGACACAGAGACCTGGTGAAGAACTGCCATCTGTTCCACTGATCTCCACACAGCCACAAACACACGAGGAGATGAAACAGAGGAACTTGATTTGCATAGCTGCTGCTAAAATAAGCGGTTGTAAAGATGCAGGGATTCATAGTAGCTGTGCAGTGTGTCCACCGAGTCTAAAGCTGTGCAGTGTGTCCACTGAGTCTAAAGCTGTGCAGTGTGTCCACTGAGTCTAAAGCTGTGCAGTGTGTCCACTGAGTCTAAAGCTGTGCAGTGTCCACTGAGTCTAAAGCTGTGCAGTGTGTCCACTGAGTCTAAAGCTGTGCAGTGTCCACTGAGTCTAAAGCTGTGCAGTGTGTCCACTGAGTCTAAAGCTGTGCAGTGTGTCCACTGAGTCTAAAGCTGTGCAGTGTGTCCACTGAGTCTAAAGCTGTGCAGTGTGTCCACTGAGTCTAAAGCTGTGCAGTGTGTCCACTGAGTCTAAAGCTCATGCAGTGTGTCCACTGAGTCTAAAGCTGTGCAGTGTGTCCACTGAGTCTAAAGCTGTGCAGTGTGTCCACTGAGTCTAAAGCTGTGCAGTGTGTCCACTGAGTCTAAAGCTCATGCAGTGTGTCCACTGAGTCTAAAGCTGTGCAGTGTGTCCACTGAGTCTAAAGCTCATGCAGTGTGTCCACTGAGTCTAAAGCTGTGCAGTGTGTCCACTGAGTCTAAAGCTGTGCAGTGTGTCCACCGAGTCTAAAGCTGTGCAGTGTGTCCACTGAGTCTAAAGCTGTGCAGTGTGTCCACTGAGTCTAAAGCTCATGCAGTGTGTCCACTGAGTCTAAAGCTGTGCAGTGTGTCCACTGAGTCTAAAGCTGTGCAGTGTGTCCACTGAGTCTAAAGCTCATGCAGTGTGTCCACTGAGTCTAAAGCTGTGCAGTGTGTCCACTGAGTCTAAAGCTGTGCAGTGTGTCGACTGAGTCTAAAGCTGTGCAGTGTGTCCACTGAGTCTAAAGCTGTGCAGTGTGTCCACTGAGTCTAAAGCTGTGCAGTGTGTCCACTGAGTCTAAAGCTCATGCAGACAATCAGTGGATGGAACAGACTGAGACTGAGAGCCAAGAAGGTATTGACAAGTTAATGCAGGCAAAGGGATGGCTGGAAGATACATGATCCCTGGCTGCATTTGGTCATTTGGTTAGTCATCCTTGTCTCCATCTGTGGGCTTTCCAACACAGCACATCACTTAACCCATTGATACCTGATGCAGCATTTGCGTGTGTATCCCTTTAAGACCGCGAACCGCGTATACACACACAAATGAGGGATATACACGCAAATGCTGCATCAGGTATCAATGGGTTAACATGAGAGTGACACACTGACTCTCTACATTTGAATCTTTGCACGTGCTGCAAATGTCTTTTATGAATCTTCCCTCTGTGCCATTTAATTCAAAAGCAGTTGAAATAAATTCAAGTCCCAGATTAGCAAATAGCGACATGATTCTTGCTCTTTGCCAGTGACCTTGATGATCTGTTTGCAAGGCTCTCTCTTATCAGCGCCCCCTGGAGGGGATGGAATGGAGTGGCGCCATCTGCCAGCTCAACACGCCGTTCACCCGGGGTGAGGACCAGCCTGGTCGCCTGGATAACATGTCGTCAGTTTATCTTTCTGCATGCCATGCATACGTTGGAAATATGTTGGAAAATACTGTATGTTGCATATCAACATTTCTAGATACATGCATGTGTACATGACATGTCATAGTGTCTGCGTGATGTGGGGTGATGTGGTTGGGGTGGATGGAGGCAGGGCGTAAACACTCGTGTTCGATCACCTTGCAGGGTTTCTAACCCTAAGCAGCCAAACCATAACCCTAACCTCCTTAACCCTAACCTCCTTAACCCTAACCTCCTTAACCCTAACCTCCTTAACCCTAACCTCCTTAACCAAGTAGAGATCGATTCCTAGGCTCGCCTGCTGCGCAGGCCCGCTAGCTCGCATATGCAGCTCGGCCGCTGCGCAGCCTCGGCAGCGCTGCTGCGTGGCCTCGCCTGCATCATTGCCATGCTCAGCGCACAATTGCTCAACTTCGCATCACTGATGACATCACTCACTGATGACATCACTATTGCGACCGACATTGTGACATCATCAGTGACATCACAATTGCTCAAGACCAAAATCGCAGACAGAGCCCACTTACCATCACTGATGACATCATCGAGTGCTCGAGTGACATCACTGATGATGTCATAGACATGATGACATCACAATTGCTCGAGTGACACCACTCATGATGCCATAGACATAGAGAGCTCCAGGAACGAGTCCGGAAATCATCGATGCTAACAGCCCTGGTTCTTCACAGTTTTCGCCTATGGGAGTTTTGAATGGGTTTTTGGCACGATGCTTTTAATAATCTCTCTGGGCAACGCTGGCTTAATCAAATGCGAACCAGTGTTTAGTAACATCATCTTCACACATGAAGACCACTTTTATGAGTTTTGAAGCTTTTATGTGCCGTTAAAAGGGTGGCTAGCTAGCAAACGGCTAAATGAGACTACACTGTCGACGCGGATATTATACGTCATCACGAGTGAACGCGGAAATTCTTTCTCTCGCAATCAATGCGTGGACGCCTATGCGACACTGTGTGTAGTTCTGGATTAGCTTAGCATGAGCTTTTTACCTCTAGGGCTCGCAGTTACGCTTCAAAACTCATGAAAGTGGTCCTCATGTGTGAAAATTATCCCGCTGAACCTTGGTTCGCATTTGATTAAACTTGCGTTGCCCACAGACATTATTTGAAGCATCGCGCCAAAAACCCATTCAAAAATCCCATAGACAGAAACAGTGAAGAACCAGGAAGTTCGGGACTTCCGCATTCAGCCTACAAAAATACGTCATCCCTGGAGCTCTCTATGGTGACACCATCAGTGAGTGACATCACTGATGATGTCACAATGTCTACGACATCATCATCAGTGACATCACATTTCTCAAGTCTAACCAAAAACGTGACCACTGAATGTCACGTATCCGTAAACTGCCAACATTTTATTCTGGCGACTGGGTTGCAGCCAGCAGGCAGCGCCCAGCGCCGCATCTCCGATGAGCTGAGAGGTGTTACTGGCATCCTGACGAGGAGGAGGTCAAAGGTCAAAATCCTTCTTTGTCTTTCTCACTACCCCTCCTCATCACAATCACCTCTCCCTGTGTGATGGATAGAGATGACAGGCATCCTGATTCCTGTACAGTAGTCACGCTGTCACTGCAAAGCATGCCTAAGGCAAGTTTATTTGTATGTAACACATTTCACACACAGAGGCAATTTAAAGTGCTTTATATACATTTTTTGCAAGTAATTGACAGTGTGCGGGACTCCTCTTTATTTCTCTCGTATGTACTGCATCTCCGACGCACCTGCCTTCAAGAGATTGAAGGTGTGCATCAGCTCCTTCTGACCAAAGTGCTTTATATAAAATCGATCAAATTAAAAGAGCAGGGCAAAATTATTGTCTTTGTTTAAATCATATGGAGCATAATAGATTATGCATTAATGTGAGTGAATTCTGGAAGTGTGCTTTTACCGATTCATCCTTCTGGTGATTGATCCCCCCCCCCCCTAATTAAATTGCAGATGTGATCGTTAGAAATTTGGTTCAAACTTTAACCAATCTAAGTCACACAGAAGAATATTGTCTCTTGGTCCATCTCACCTCAGTTCAGGTCCTGGCTGCTGCTCGTACAGTGTGCTGGCGTACACGGGACATTACAACACAAAGGGCCCTATCCTCACAGGATATCCCATCACAGTGCCAAGGTAATTGGCACTATTGTGAATGAACTCTGTAAGTGTGTTTGATACCGATTTAGTGATTAAATTCCCTCTGTCTCCTAATCTACTTTGGACCGATTGAAGTCACAGTGGCCTGGTCGTGATTGAAGTCACAGTGGCCTGGTCGTGATGAATATGACTCACCCTGCCGCGTGACTCAGCTCAGCTCCGTGCTCTTTTGGGAGGAGTTGTTTTTTCATGATTTTTGGCCAATTCCTCCTGCTGTCCCGGTCGCTGCTCCACCCGCTCTGCCCATCTGGAGAGAGCCGTAGACTATAAGCACGTGCTTCCTCCGATACATGTGCAATCGCCAGCCTCTTCTTTCCACCTGATGCACCAGGATCACACTAATCCCTCGGTTCCCCTCCCCCCGACCGTGCGAGGGTAGTGATCAGGACAAGCCGGAGGTAACACGGGGGCTCGAACCTGTGTGTGACCCTCATGTTGGTAGGCAGGGAGGCTACCCTGCTCTAATCCACACCACTGTACAACTCTGCCTAAGGTGCCTATGGTGGGAGAGTGTTTGGGCTGTAACTGGCATGAATGGGTAGAGTGATCACCCATCGCACTGGACAAAGAGACGGGGGGGGGGGGGGGGAGTCGTTGGTGGCAGAGGCCCTCTCCCCTTTGTTGCCAGATTAGTCTTTGTATAGAGAGGCAAAGTGACCGCCTACTTCCTGCTTCAGCACTGTACCAGAGATTTTCATCCACCATTTATTTTCCCATAGACATTTGGCAAAATGCTTATAAAAAGAGATGTACTGGTTCAAACCAAACGTTCAGCTAACGTTATAATCGGGAGAGACCATAGAACATTTCACTCAGACCAAAACTTTAAAAAACGACATCGAAAAAATATTTTCTTCAAACCCGCATTTTTTTTTAAACATTTTGGCCCGAGTGAAACATTCTATGGTCTCTCCCGATTATAGCGTTAGCTGAACGTTTGGTTTGAACGAGTAAAACTCTTTTTATAAGCATTTTACGAAATGTCTATGGGAAAATAAACGGCGGATGAAAATCTCTGGTACAGTGCTGAAGCAGGAAGTGACGTTCCACTTGGCCTCTCTATTGCTTGTGTGTTCTCAGGGATAAACTCAGAGGAGATTATAGAGAGGGGACATTACAATTCACAAGCAGGCACAGCCATACAGGAGTGTGTGTGGCAAATAATCCATAAACATGACAGACATTCTTTTTATCCCATTTGGGAACGTCTGGACACCATGTTCTGACAGAAGGACATTGATGCCTGTTCTGAATCTGTTATAGCATGTTAGGGGTCAAACGTACCCGTGAGACGCAGCTGGACAAAGCAGTCGAGAGTAACCCGACTGCGATTGCTATTGCAAATGTACCTGTCGTGGGATGTCACAGACACACTCTCAGCGCAGAATCTTTCCTCTCCTCGGGAAAAGATGCAAAAAGGGTCTAATCATAATTTTGACATTTTCAATTATTACTAATGGCCTTGAAGGAGTCACATGGCATGACACATGTGACATGATTGCTAGAAACTGCTATTTAATAGCAAACATCCCAACCTTCATCATGGCTGCCTGGCTGATTGTTCTGAAGTATGTATTTTATGTGTCAATCATTTGTGTCAGAAGGGTAATTAGTTTTTTTTTAAGCAAATATAATTGTCCCCATGTAGTGAAGACCTGTCTGTCCTTTAGCTGACAGAGGGGGCGCTTCTCTGACAGAAGCTTAATGGCCATCTGCAGCAGTTAATGGTTCTTGCTCTGCAAATTTCCTTCTACCCACAGAGCATTTGTCCTTGTGAGAGAGTTCTTTGGTGTGTGTGTGTGTGTGTGTGTGTGTGTGTGTGTGTGTGTGCGTGCGTGCGTGCGTGCGTGCGTGCGTGCGTGCGTGCGTGTGTGTGTGTGTATGATGTTTCATGCACGTTACGGTACATTACGTCATTTAGGAGACACTTTTGTCCAAAGCGACTGACAATTTTTGTGATTAATATTCATGGGGTGGCAACAGGATATTTTAACTCAAAAACGTAATACACCTAATACTTAAGGTGGTATTAGACGGGGGTAGAGTTACAAGTAACGCACAAGAGTCAACATTGCTGACGTGCAAGGTCAGATAACATTTGTTTGCCATAAGATGAAACCAATAGAAAACTGTTCTGAGTTCTTATTCCAGCATGTTACAATGATAGATACATGAGGAACATTTATTGATACATCGGGGGAACATCTGACAGGTTCTTCGTGCTCATCTCTGGGAAGACAAAGCGAAGACTTTTCTCAGCAGGAAAGCACATTGTGAAATATATTAGAATGTTACAGGCTGGCCTCAGACCTGTAGTGTGGACATTGACATGTCTTTGTAGGCTGAGTGAATGTTACAGGCTGGCCTCAGACCTGTAGTGTGGACATTGACATGTCTTTGTAGGCTGAGTGCTGATACATTGTATATCCTGTCACAGTACCAATGGATGCTTTAGGTCTTGTTATTGTTATGTTGTTTTCAACTTTTCTGGGGTGGCAAGACCATTTTTAGGGGGGAGGCAGCTGTGTGTGTGTGTGTGTGTGTGTGTGTGTGTGTGTGTGTGTGTGTGTGTGTGTGTGTGTGTGTGTGTGTGTGTGTGTGTGTGTGTGTGTGTGTGTGTGTGCGTGTGCGTGTGCGTGTGCGTGTGCGTGTGTGTGTGTGTGTGCAAGTGTGCAAGCATATCTGAGAGGCAGGCAGTAATGTTAGAAGAAAAAGGAAGTAAACGAATGGTTGTCCTTCACCACGGCAGCAACGCCCTTTAAGTGTTTGTGACTGAATGGAGGCAACCTTAAAGAAACCCCTGCACCTGTTCACACACACACACACACACACACACACACACACACACACACACACGCGCGCGCGCGCACACACACACACACAACACACACACATTAACGGTCCACCTTTAGCTGATAACAATCTCAGCCAATGAGATGGACTTTGACTGTGATCAACAGAGAAAGCGAAGGATTTCAAAATGCAGGGTGGCAGAGGCAGAGTATGGGCTTCCCCTGCCATCCTGCATTTTGGACATTTGCATTATGTGGTTGCAGCTATTGCAAATTTGCACTTGTTTTTATTTTGTGCCAAAGATCTATTCTGGTTGTTTACCATTGTACTGCTGTTTTATGATGGCATTCCATATAACAGCAGAATGTGTACTCTACAGTCAATAAATACATTTGAAATATAGTGTTCAAATAATAATGCTGCCTGAAACTATTCATGTGAGCTGTCGCTCAATAGGCTATAACAGCTCTTATTGTTATTGTTCTATTATTTGTTTTCTGAGTTCAGGCTCTGTGAAGGAGGTTTGATTCACAAATGCTGAATTGGGAATTGGGAAGGACAAGACTTATCTGAAAAAACAAGATGATGTCGAGAGAGTTCCCTGAGATACCATTATATAACATCTGTATATTTCATGTGTCATTGATATTTATTTATTTTTCTGCCTTTTTTTATAAAGCGCATCTTGTAATGTAGAAGTTTTGATATTTGAACGACCCCAGTGGAAATAAGTAGGCTTTTAGCTTTCAACTTCTAGCTACTTTACTGGACTATCCTTGGATCTTCTTTTTTTTTTGCTTCGATTCATATTATGTGTACAATTTCAAATGGTACTACTATTATTGTAATCTGTAATGTATTTGTATTTCTGATCTGAAATAAACTCAACTTAACTAAACTAACACAAGTTAATTCTGTTTTGTAGTGTATGGGTGCCAAAAAGTTACAGAACTATAGTAAAAGTGAATCTATAAAGGATCAAACAGATAGTCAGGAGAAATGGGAGAGCTTATATGTATTTTCCTCCACATTCAGGTCCTGCGTTCAGGCTGCAGAAGGCAGTGACTCAGGGATATAGCCTCTCTATCTCTCTCACTGTTGGAGGCTCTGCAGTGGCACTTGGTACTTTCTACCTAACTCTGTACCCTGCTCCCCATCAGGGGATGACAGGCTGCTGACACCTGTGCCCTCAGTGCCAACCACCCCCCCACCACACCACACCACACCACACCACACCACCCACCCCCACACCACACCACACCACACCACACCACACCACACCACACCACACCACACCACACCACACCACACCACACCACACCACACCACACCACACCACACCACACCACACCACACCACCCACCCCCACACCACACCACACCACACCACACCACACCACACCACACCACCCCCACACCACACCACACCACACCACACCACACCACACCACACCACCCCCACACCACACCACACCACACCACACCACACCACACCACACCACACCACACCACACCACCCCCACACCACACCACACCACACCACACCACACCACACCACCCACCCCCACACCACACCACACCACACCACACCACACCACACCACACCACACCACACCACACCACACCACACCACACCACACCACACCACACCACCCCCACACCACACCACACCACACCACACCACACCACACCACCCCCACACCACACCACACCACACCACACCACACCACACCACACCACACCACACCACCCCCACACCACACCACACCACACCACACCACACCACACCACACCACACCACACCACACCACCCACCCCCACACCACACCACACCACACCACACCACACCACACCACACCACACCACACCACACCACACCACCCCCACACCACACCACACCACACCACACCACACCACCCCCACACCACACCACACCACCCCCACACCACACCACCCCCACACCACACCACACCACACCACACCACACCACCCCCACACCACACCACACCACACCACACCACACCACACCACACCACACCACACCACACCACCCCCACACCACACCACACCACACCACACCACCCCCACACCACACCACACCACACCAGTGTTGTAGTCAAGTCACTATATCTCCAGGCCCAGTCGAGTCTCCAGTCCCCAGTGTACAAGTCCCAGTCCTGGACTTGAGTATTACAACCCCCACCCCACCACCACCCCCTCCATCCCCTCAGCCTAGATCCTAGAGAGATGTGCTGAAGTTGGCACCCACCCCCCTTGTCACCGCAACTGTATTTGAGATTTGGGATGCTGGTCAGTCACCGGGCATTGGACCCAGTGTCATCGATACACTCACCTCAGCCGTGGTTTGGCGACATCGCCACATCACAACATCTTTTCCTCACTGTTTCTTTATTGCCCAGGTCAGCAAGACACAGATGCATCAGCCCATTAGACAGACAGGCAGCCCAGCCCGGAGGTGGAGACGTGCAGGCAAACTACGGGAGGCTGTTGTCAGGATGTACTTTTCTCTCTCTACCTATGGCCCTATCAGTGACCAGATGGAGGGGATACAAAAGGTTGGTAACATGGTATGTGGATCGTGGATATTCCAATGTTGATATGCAACTAACTTATCACTTATCTATATTTGCTGCATCTCTGCAGACTGTAACCCGCCTCTTCATTCAGTTAAATTGACCTTTTTCACAGCAGCCATTTTGTGTCTAAAAGGCAGTGTAAACACAGACGCAAACAAAACATTAATGAGCGTTTCCAACTTCCAATTCATTAATTTAGCCTTAGCCAGCTCAATATCAATCTGAAATAGCATATATCGAACAATTTGTCTTTTTCCCCCCAGAAGTAGATATTTTTAAGGGAAGAGGGCCCTACTGTAGGCATAGGAAGGTGGTAGAGAGAGGGGGATTTGAGGGGTGGGTAGGGGGAGTGGCTGGTGGGAGGTGGTGGGAGGGGGCAAGGAATGGGGCGGGGCTAGGGAAAAGGGGTCGTAGGGGATAGGAGAGGTCACCGCTTTTGTACAGGTAAACACATATCAGAAATAATGTGATATCTTTTCCACAAGGTTTCTATTACATTTTCTCAGATGACTGCTCCTAAACCTGCACCACTGACTTCTATCTATCTATCTATCTATCTATCTATCTATCTATCTATCTATCTATCTATCTATCTATCTATCTATCTATCTATCAATCTATCGATCTATCGATCTGTCTATCTGTCTGTCTGTCTGTCTGTCTGTCTGTCTGTCTGTCTGTCTGTCTGTCTGTCTGACTACAGTATCTATATATCTGTCTGTCTGTCTGTCTGACTATCTGTCTGTCTGTCTGTCTGTCTGTCTGTCTGTCTGTCTGTCTATCTATCTATCTATCTATCTATCTATCTACCTATGTACGTACGTATGTATGTATGTATGTATGTATGTATGTATGTATGTATGTATCTATCTATCTATCTATCTATCTATCTATCTATCTATCTATCTATCTATCTATCTATCTATCTATCTACTGTATCTATCTATCTGTCTGTCTATCTATCTATCTATCTATCTACTGTATCTATCTATCTATCTATCTATCTCTATCTATCTATCGGGTTCTGGCCAAACACTATAAAACATGTGGTGGACAGAGATCAACGCCACGGCGAGTCAGCTCTCACTGAAAACAGCGTGGCCTGTGACCTTCATCATGAAGGTCGTCATCACTAATGACCACAGGAAGTGGTCATTACCGCTGAAAAGCCTTTGAGTCTTTTTGCGTCTTGTTTAATCCTTGTGAGTTTGAACAGACAGAACAGACAGCATCTCTCAGAGCAGGAGACAGTTTGAACAGACAGCATCTCTCAGAGCAGGAGACAGTTTGAACAGACAGCATCTCTCAGAGCAGGAGACAGTTTGAACAGACAGCATCTCTCAGAGCAGGAGACAGAACAGACAGCATCTCTCAGAGCAGGAGACAGTTTGAACAGACAGCATCTCTCAGAGCAGGAGACAGAACAGACAGCCATCTCTCAGAGCAGGAGACAGTTTGAACAGACAGCATCTCTCAGAGCAGGAGACAGTTTGAACAGACAGCATCTCTCAGAGCAGGAGACAGAACAGACAGACATCTCTCAGAGCAGGAGACAGAACAGACAGCATCTCTCAGAGCAGGAGACAGTTTGAACAGACAGCCATCTCTCAGAGCAGGAGACAGTTTGAACAGACAGCCATCTCTCAGAGCAGGAGACAGTTTGAACAGACAGCATCTCTCAGAGCAGGAGACAGTTTGAACAGACAGCATCTCTCAGAGCAGGAGACAGAACAGACAGCATCTCTCAGAGCAGGAGACAGTTTGAACAGACAGCATCTCTCAGAGCAGGAGACAGTTTGAACAGACAGCATCTCTCAGAGCAGGAGACAGTTTGAACAGACAGCCATCTCTCAGAGCAGGAGACAGTTTGAACAGACAGCATCTCTCAGAGCAGGAGACAGTTTGAACAGACAGCATCTCTCAGAGCAGGAGACAGAACAGACAGACATCTCTCAGAGCAGGAGACAGTTTGAACAGACAGCATCTCTCAGAGCAGGAGACAGAACAGACAGCATCTCTCAGAGCAGGAGACAGAACAGACAGCATCTCTCAGAGCAGGAGACAGTTTGAACAGACAGCATCTCTCAGAGCAGGAGACAGTTTGAACAGACAGCATCTCTCAGAGCAGGAGACAGAACAGACAGCATCTCTCAGAGCAGGAGACAGTTTGAACAGACAGCATCTCTCAGAGCAGGAGACAGTTTGAACAGACAGCCATCTCTCAGAGCAGGAGACAGTTTGAACAGACAGCATCTCTCAGAGCAGGAGACAGAACAGACAGACATCTCTCAGAGCAGGAGACAGTTTGAACAGACAGCCATCTCTCAGAGCAGGAGACAGTTTGAACAGACAGCATCTCTCAGAGCAGGAGACAGAACAGACAGACATCTCTCAGAGCAGGAGACAGAACAGACAGCCATCTCTCAGAGCAGGAGACAGAACAGACAGACATCTCTCAGAGCAGGAGACAGTTTGAACAGACAGCATCTCTCAGAGCAGGAGACAGTTTGAACAGACAGACATCTCTCAGAGCAGGAGACAGAACAGACAGCATCTCTCAGAGCAGGAGACAGTTTGAACAGACAGCATCTCTCAGAGCAGGAGACAGAACAGACAGCATCTCTCAGAGCAGGAGACAGTTTGAACAGACAGACATCTCTCAGAGCAGGAGACAGTTTGAACAGACAGCATCTCTCAGAGCAGGAGACAGTTTGAACAGACAGACATCTCTCAGAGCAGGAGACAGAACAGACAGCCATCTCTCAGAGCAGGAGACAGAACAGACAGACATCTCTCAGAGCAGGAGACAGTTTGAACAGACAGCATCTCTCAGAGCAGGAGACAGTTTGAACAGACAGCATCTCTCAGAGCAGGAGACAGTTTGAACAGACAGACATCTCTCAGAGCAGGAGACAGTTTGAACAGACAGACATCTCTCAGAGCAGGAGACAGTTTGAACAGACAGCATCTCTCAGAGCAGGAGACAGTTTGAACAGACAGCATCTCTCAGAGCAGGAGACAGTTTGAACAGACAGACATCTCTCAGAGCAGGAGACAGTTTGAACAGACAGACATCTCTCAGAGCAGGAGACAGTTTGAACAGACAGACATCTCTCAGAGCAGGAGACAGTTTGAACAGACAGACATCTCTCAGAGCAGGAGACAGTTTGAACAGACAGCATCTCTCAGAGCAGGAGACAGTTTGAACAGACAGCATCTCTCAGAGCAGGAGACAGTTTGAACAGACAGCATCTCTCAGAGCAGGAGACAGTTTGAACAGACAGCATCTCTCAGAGCAGGAGACAGTTTGAACAGACAGCATCTCTCAGAGCAGGAGACAGTTTGAACAGACAGCATCTCTCAGAGCAGGAGACAGTTTGAACAGACAGCATCTCTCAGAGCAGGAGACAGTTTGAACAGACAGCATCTCTCAGAGCAGGAGACAGAACAGACAGCATCTCTCAGAGCAGGAGACAGTTTGAACAGACAGCATCTCTCAGAGCAGGAGACAGAACAGACAGCCATCTCTCAGAGCAGGAGACAGTTTGAACAGACAGCATCTCTCAGAGCAGGAGACAGTTTGAACAGACAGCATCTCTCAGAGCAGGAGACAGAACAGACAGACATCTCTCAGAGCAGGAGACAGAACAGACAGCATCTCTCAGAGCAGGAGACAGTTTGAACAGACAGCCATCTCTCAGAGCAGGAGACAGTTTGAACAGACAGCCATCTCTCAGAGCAGGAGACAGTTTGAACAGACAGCATCTCTCAGAGCAGGAGACAGTTTGAACAGACAGCATCTCTCAGAGCAGGAGACAGAACAGACAGCATCTCTCAGAGCAGGAGACAGTTTGAACAGACAGCATCTCTCAGAGCAGGAGACAGTTTGAACAGACAGCATCTCTCAGAGCAGGAGACAGTTTGAACAGACAGCCATCTCTCAGAGCAGGAGACAGTTTGAACAGACAGCATCTCTCAGAGCAGGAGACAGTTTGAACAGACAGCATCTCTCAGAGCAGGAGACAGAACAGACAGACATCTCTCAGAGCAGGAGACAGTTTGAACAGACAGCATCTCTCAGAGCAGGAGACAGAACAGACAGCATCTCTCAGAGCAGGAGACAGAACAGACAGCATCTCTCAGAGCAGGAGACAGTTTGAACAGACAGCATCTCTCAGAGCAGGAGACAGTTTGAACAGACAGCATCTCTCAGAGCAGGAGACAGAACAGACAGCATCTCTCAGAGCAGGAGACAGTTTGAACAGACAGCATCTCTCAGAGCAGGAGACAGTTTGAACAGACAGCCATCTCTCAGAGCAGGAGACAGTTTGAACAGACAGCATCTCTCAGAGCAGGAGACAGAACAGACAGACATCTCTCAGAGCAGGAGACAGTTTGAACAGACAGCCATCTCTCAGAGCAGGAGACAGTTTGAACAGACAGCATCTCTCAGAGCAGGAGACAGAACAGACAGACATCTCTCAGAGCAGGAGACAGAACAGACAGCCATCTCTCAGAGCAGGAGACAGAACAGACAGACATCTCTCAGAGCAGGAGACAGTTTGAACAGACAGCATCTCTCAGAGCAGGAGACAGTTTGAACAGACAGACATCTCTCAGAGCAGGAGACAGAACAGACAGCATCTCTCAGAGCAGGAGACAGTTTGAACAGACAGCATCTCTCAGAGCAGGAGACAGAACAGACAGCATCTCTCAGAGCAGGAGACAGTTTGAACAGACAGACATCTCTCAGAGCAGGAGACAGTTTGAACAGACAGCATCTCTCAGAGCAGGAGACAGTTTGAACAGACAGACATCTCTCAGAGCAGGAGACAGAACAGACAGCCATCTCTCAGAGCAGGAGACAGAACAGACAGACATCTCTCAGAGCAGGAGACAGTTTGAACAGACAGCATCTCTCAGAGCAGGAGACAGTTTGAACAGACAGCATCTCTCAGAGCAGGAGACAGTTTGAACAGACAGACATCTCTCAGAGCAGGAGACAGTTTGAACAGACAGACATCTCTCAGAGCAGGAGACAGTTTGAACAGACAGCATCTCTCAGAGCAGGAGACAGTTTGAACAGACAGCATCTCTCAGAGCAGGAGACAGTTTGAACAGACAGACATCTCTCAGAGCAGGAGACAGTTTGAACAGACAGACATCTCTCAGAGCAGGAGACAGTTTGAACAGACAGACATCTCTCAGAGCAGGAGACAGTTTGAACAGACAGACATCTCTCAGAGCAGGAGACAGTTTGAACAGACAGCATCTCTCAGAGCAGGAGACAGTTTGAACAGACAGCATCTCTCAGAGCAGGAGACAGTTTGAACAGACAGCATCTCTCAGAGCAGGAGACAGTTTGAACAGACAGCATCTCTCAGAGCAGGAGACAGTTTGAACAGACAGCATCTCTCAGAGCAGGAGACAGTTTGAACAGACAGCATCTCTCAGAGCAGGAGACAGTTTGAACAGACAGCATCTCTCAGAGCAGGAGACAGTTTGAACAGACAGCATCTCTCAGAGCAGGAGACAGTTTGAACAGACAGACATCTCTCAGAGCAGGAGACAGTTTGAACAGACAGACATCTCTCAGAGCAGGAGACAGTTTGAACAGACAGCATCTCTCAGAGCAGGAGACAGTTTGAACAGACAGCATCTCTCAGAGCAGGAGACAGTTTGAACAGACAGACATCTCTCAGAGCAGGAGACAGTTTGAACAGACAGCATCTCTCAGAGCAGGAGACAGTTTGAACAGACAGACATCTCTCAGAGCAGCAGACAGTTTGAACAGACAGCATCTCTCAGAGCAGGAGACAGTTTGAACAGACAGCATCTCTCAGAGCAGGAGACAGTTTGAACAGACAGCATCTCTCAGAGCAGGAGACAGTTTGAACAGACAGCATCTCTCAGAGCAGGAGACAGTTTGAACAGACAGCATCTCTCAGAGCAGGAGACAGTTTGAACAGACAGCATCTCTCAGAGCAGGAGACAGTTTGAACAGACAGCATCTCTCAGAGCAGGAGACAGTTTGAACAGACAGCATCTCTCAGAGCAGGAGACAGTTTGAACAGACAGCATCTCTCAGAGCAGGAGACAGTTTGAACAGACAGCATCTCTCAGAGCAGGAGACAGTTTGAACAGACAGACATCTCTCAGAGCAGGAGACAGTTTGAACAGACAGACATCTCTCAGAGCAGGAGACAGTTTGAACAGACAGACATCTCTCAGAGCAGGAGACAGTTTGAACAGACAGCATCTCTCAGAGCAGGAGACAGTTTGAACAGACAGCATCTCTCAGAGCAGGAGACAGTTTGAACAGACAGCATCTCTCAGAGCAGGAGACAGTTTGAACAGACAGCATCTCTCAGAGCAGGAGACAGTTTGAACAGACAGCATCTCTCAGAGCAGGAGACAGTTTGAACAGACAGCATCTCTCAGAGCAGGAGACAGTTTGAACAGACAGCATCTCTCAGAGCAGGAGACAGTTTGAACAGACAGCATCTCTCAGAGCAGGAGACAGAACAGACAGCATCTCTCAGAGCAGGAGACAGTTTGAACAGACAGCATCTCTCAGAGCAGGAGACAGAACAGACAGCCATCTCTCAGAGCAGGAGACAGTTTGAACAGACAGCATCTCTCAGAGCAGGAGACAGTTTGAACAGACAGCATCTCTCAGAGCAGGAGACAGAACAGACAGACATCTCTCAGAGCAGGAGACAGAACAGACAGCATCTCTCAGAGCAGGAGACAGTTTGAACAGACAGCCATCTCTCAGAGCAGGAGACAGTTTGAACAGACAGCCATCTCTCAGAGCAGGAGACAGTTTGAACAGACAGCATCTCTCAGAGCAGGAGACAGTTTGAACAGACAGCATCTCTCAGAGCAGGAGACAGAACAGACAGCATCTCTCAGAGCAGGAGACAGTTTGAACAGACAGCATCTCTCAGAGCAGGAGACAGTTTGAACAGACAGCATCTCTCAGAGCAGGAGACAGTTTGAACAGACAGCCATCTCTCAGAGCAGGAGACAGTTTGAACAGACAGCATCTCTCAGAGCAGGAGACAGTTTGAACAGACAGCATCTCTCAGAGCAGGAGACAGAACAGACAGACATCTCTCAGAGCAGGAGACAGTTTGAACAGACAGCATCTCTCAGAGCAGGAGACAGAACAGACAGCATCTCTCAGAGCAGGAGACAGAACAGACAGCATCTCTCAGAGCAGGAGACAGTTTGAACAGACAGCATCTCTCAGAGCAGGAGACAGTTTGAACAGACAGCATCTCTCAGAGCAGGAGACAGAACAGACAGCATCTCTCAGAGCAGGAGACAGTTTGAACAGACAGCATCTCTCAGAGCAGGAGACAGTTTGAACAGACAGCCATCTCTCAGAGCAGGAGACAGTTTGAACAGACAGCATCTCTCAGAGCAGGAGACAGAACAGACAGACATCTCTCAGAGCAGGAGACAGTTTGAACAGACAGCCATCTCTCAGAGCAGGAGACAGTTTGAACAGACAGCATCTCTCAGAGCAGGAGACAGAACAGACAGACATCTCTCAGAGCAGGAGACAGAACAGACAGCCATCTCTCAGAGCAGGAGACAGAACAGACAGACATCTCTCAGAGCAGGAGACAGTTTGAACAGACAGCATCTCTCAGAGCAGGAGACAGTTTGAACAGACAGACATCTCTCAGAGCAGGAGACAGAACAGACAGCATCTCTCAGAGCAGGAGACAGTTTGAACAGACAGCATCTCTCAGAGCAGGAGACAGAACAGACAGCATCTCTCAGAGCAGGAGACAGTTTGAACAGACAGACATCTCTCAGAGCAGGAGACAGTTTGAACAGACAGCATCTCTCAGAGCAGGAGACAGTTTGAACAGACAGACATCTCTCAGAGCAGGAGACAGAACAGACAGCCATCTCTCAGAGCAGGAGACAGAACAGACAGACATCTCTCAGAGCAGGAGACAGTTTGAACAGACAGCATCTCTCAGAGCAGGAGACAGTTTGAACAGACAGCATCTCTCAGAGCAGGAGACAGTTTGAACAGACAGACATCTCTCAGAGCAGGAGACAGTTTGAACAGACAGACATCTCTCAGAGCAGGAGACAGTTTGAACAGACAGCATCTCTCAGAGCAGGAGACAGTTTGAACAGACAGCATCTCTCAGAGCAGGAGACAGTTTGAACAGACAGACATCTCTCAGAGCAGGAGACAGTTTGAACAGACAGACATCTCTCAGAGCAGGAGACAGTTTGAACAGACAGACATCTCTCAGAGCAGGAGACAGTTTGAACAGACAGACATCTCTCAGAGCAGGAGACAGTTTGAACAGACAGCATCTCTCAGAGCAGGAGACAGTTTGAACAGACAGCATCTCTCAGAGCAGGAGACAGTTTGAACAGACAGCATCTCTCAGAGCAGGAGACAGTTTGAACAGACAGCATCTCTCAGAGCAGGAGACAGTTTGAACAGACAGCATCTCTCAGAGCAGGAGACAGTTTGAACAGACAGCATCTCTCAGAGCAGGAGACAGTTTGAACAGACAGCATCTCTCAGAGCAGGAGACAGTTTGAACAGACAGCATCTCTCAGAGCAGGAGACAGTTTGAACAGACAGACATCTCTCAGAGCAGGAGACAGTTTGAACAGACAGACATCTCTCAGAGCAGGAGACAGTTTGAACAGACAGCATCTCTCAGAGCAGGAGACAGTTTGAACAGACAGCATCTCTCAGAGCAGGAGACAGTTTGAACAGACAGACATCTCTCAGAGCAGGAGACAGTTTGAACAGACAGCATCTCTCAGAGCAGGAGACAGTTTGAACAGACAGACATCTCTCAGAGCAGCAGACAGTTTGAACAGACAGCATCTCTCAGAGCAGGAGACAGTTTGAACAGACAGCATCTCTCAGAGCAGGAGACAGTTTGAACAGACAGCATCTCTCAGAGCAGGAGACAGTTTGAACAGACAGCATCTCTCAGAGCAGGAGACAGTTTGAACAGACAGCATCTCTCAGAGCAGGAGACAGTTTGAACAGACAGCATCTCTCAGAGCAGGAGACAGTTTGAACAGACAGCATCTCTCAGAGCAGGAGACAGTTTGAACAGACAGCATCTCTCAGAGCAGGAGACAGTTTGAACAG
>NC_139629.1:16919432-16924432 GCF_964638095.1 Poromitra crassiceps | reverse complement strand
AATGACATAGCATAGAACTATGCACCTTTTTGGTGGCTAAAAAGTGAAATCTGGTGGTTCCTGTGTTGATCGAGGTAGAGCTGGGCAATATGGAGCAAAAATGATATCTCTGTATTTTTGGACTGAATGGCGATGTACACAATATATATCTCGGTATTTTCTAATGTTCAGTTATAAGTCAAAGTCACATGTGAGATGTCACAAGCACTTTTGTTAAAACAAGGTAGGGGCGATATGGACAAAATCATATATATCACAATATTTTTTTGACCAAATACCTCGATATCGATATTGCAACAACATTGTAGGGATGACTATTGGTGCTTTCACAAAATATTTATTACACAATGAGATTTTTGATAAATAATCCTCAGTAATGCGGCTATAATGGCTAGTGGCTAAAGGCAGATAATAGCTAGAACAGTCTAGTAAATTCAGAAAATGACATCACTTTACTGTAATGCAGACTTTAAAACCAGGAAAAGACAACACTGTCATATCACAATATTACGATATCCAAAATCTAAGAGGATGTCTAGTCTCATATCACGATATCCATATAATATTGATATATTGCCCAGCCCTGCCCAGTTTATATGTAACGCACACCACCAGACAAAAAACTTATTGCATGATATTTAGTGCAGTTTTAGCTGAGTGGTTTGTAAGTCTATTATATTCTGTAAACTAAGGATCCACACACACACATCACAGTTATAAAACACTTTGTAGTACGATGAACTTCCAATTCTGTCGGACTCCTTCTCCCTGTGGTCCACTAAGGTTCCACCCATGTGTTTTCATTAAGCCCCTACTGGAGGTCAAAGGGTTCGTACGGCCTTGTTAAAACAGAGCTGCACACGCATCACACACTCACACTGACACACATCACACACTCACACTGACACACATCACACACTCACACTGACACACACATCACACACTCACACTGACACACATCACACACTCACACTGACACGCATCACACACTCACACTGACACACATCACACACTCACACTGACACACATCACACACTCACACTGACACACATCACACACTCACACTGACACACATCACACACTCACACTGACACACATCACACACTCACACTGACACACATCACACACTCACACTGACACACACATCACACACTCACACTGACACGCATCACACACTCACACTGACACACATCACACACTCACACTGACACACATCACACACTCACACTGACACACATCACACACTCACACTGACACACATCACACACTCACACTGACACACATCACACACTCACACTGACACGCATCACACACTCACACTGACACACATCACACACTCACACTGACACACATCACACACTCACACTGACACACATCACACACTCACACTGACACACATCACACACTCACACTGACACACATCACACACTCACACTGACACACATCACACACTCACACTGACACACATCACACACTCACACTGACACGCATCACAACTCACACTGACACACATCACACACTCACACTGACACACATCACACACTCACACTGACACACATCACACACTCACACTGACACGCATCACACACTCACACTGACACACATCACACACTCACACTGACACACATCACACACTCACACTGACACACATCACACACTCACACTGACACACATCACACACTCACACTGACACACATCACACACTCACACTGACACACATCACACACTCACACTGACACACATCACACACTCACACTGACACACATCACACACTCACACTGACACACATCACACACTCACACTGACACACTCACACTGACACACATCACACACTCACACTGACACACTCACACTGACACACATCACACACTCACACTGACACACATCACACACTCACACTGACACACATCACACACTCACACTGACACACATCACACACTCACACTGACACACATCACACACTCACACTGACACACATCACACACTCACACTGACACACATCACACACTCACACTGACACACATCACACACTCACACTGACACACATCACACACTCACACTGACACACATCACACACTCACACTGACAGGCTGTAGGTTTTGAGCCACACAACTGACTGAAGTCTGCCCCATCACACAAACATGAAGTCTGCCCCATCACACAAACATGAAGTCTGCCCCATCACACAAACATGAAGTCTGTCCCATCACACAAACATGAAGTCTGTCCCATCACACAAACATGAAGTCTGCCCCATCACACAAACATGAAGTCTGCCCCATCACACAAACATGAAGTCTGTCCCATCACACAAACATGAAGTCTGCCCCATCACACAAACATGAAGTCTGCCCCATCACACAAACATGAAGTCTGCCCCATCACACAAACATGAAGTCTGTCCCATCACACAAACATGAAGTCTGTCCCATCACACAAACATGAAGTCTGTCCCATCACACAAACATGAAGTCTGCCCCATCACACAAACATGAAGTCTGTCCCATCACACAAACATGAAGTCTGTCCCATCACACAAACATGAAGTCTGCCCCATCACACAAACATGAAGTCTGTCCCATCACACAAACATGAAGTCTGCCCCATCACACAAACATGAAGTCTGCCCCATCACACAAACATGAAGTCTGCCCCATCACACAAACATGAAGTCTGCCCCATCACACAAACATGAAGTCTGTCCCATCACACAAACATGAAGTCTGTCCCATCACACAAACATGAAGTCTGTCCCATCACACAAACATGAAGTCTGCCCCATCACACAAACATGAAGTCTGTCCCATCACACAAACATGAAGTCTGTCCCATCACACAAACATGAAGTCTGCCCCATCACACAAACATGAAGTCTGCCCCATCACACAAACATGAAGTCTGCCCCATCACACAAACATGAAGTCTGCCCCATCACACAAACATGAAGTCTGCCCCATCACACAAACATGAAGTCTGCCCCATCACACAAACATGAAGTCTGTCCCATCACACAAACATGAAGTCTGCCCCATCACACAAACATGAAGTCTGCCCCATCACACAAACATGAAGTCTGCCCCATCACACAAACATGAAGTCTGTCCCATCACACAAACATGAAGTCTGCCCCATCACACAAACATGAAGTCTGCCCCATCACACAAACATGAAGTCTGCCCCATCACACAAACATGAAGTCTGTCCCATCACACAAACATGAAGTCTGTCCCATCACACAAACATGAAGTCTGTCCCATCACACAAACATGAAGTCTGTCCCATCACACAAACATGAAGTCTGTCCTATCACACAAACATGAAGTCTGCCCCATCACACAAACATGAAGTCTGCCCCATCACACAAACATGAAGTCTGTCCCATCACACAAACATGAAGTCTGTCCCATCACACAAACATGAAGTCTGTCCCATCACACAAACATGAAGTCTGCCCCATCACACAAACATGAAGTCTGTCCCATCACACAAACATGAAGTCTGTCCCATCACACAAACATGAAGTCTGCCCCATCACACAAACATGAAGTCTGTCCCATCACACAAACATGAAGTCTGTCCCATCACACAAACATGAAGTCTGTCCCATCACACAAACATGAAGTCTGTCCCATCACACAAACATGAAGTCTGCCCCATCACACAAACATGAAGTCTGTCCCATCACACAAACATGAAGTCTGCCCCATCACACAAACATGAAGTCTGCCCCATCACACAAACATGAAGTCTGCCCCATCACACAAACATGAAGTCTGTCCCATCACACAAACATGAAGTCTGTCCCATCACACAAACATGAAGTCTGTCCCATCACACAAACATGAAGTCTGTCCCATCACACAAACATGAAGTCTGCCCCATCACACAAACATGAAGTCTGCCCCATCACACAAACATGAAGTCTGTCCCATCACACAAACATGAAGTCTGTCCCATCACACAAACATGAAGTCTGTCCCATCACACAAACATGAAGTCTGTCCCATCACACAAACATGAAGTCTGTCCCATCACACAAACATGAAGTCTGTCCTATCACACAAACATGAAGTCTGCCCCATCACACAAACATGAAGTCTGCCCCATCACACAAACATGAAGTCTGTCCCATCACACAAACATGAAGTCTGTCCCATCACACAAACATGAAGTCTGTCCCATCACACAAACATGAAGTCTGCCCCATCACACAAACATGGCCGGGCCTTCTGAAGTCTGCCCCATCACACAAACATGGCCAGGCCTTTCTGAATGCAGCTGTGAGTCATGTTGAGAGAATTCCTCCTCTAAACAGTGGGCTGACTTACCAGCCGGAGCAAACGGGGTGCTGTGTGTGTGTGTGTGTGTGTGTGTGTGTGTGTGCATGTGTGTGTGTGTGTGTGTGTGTGTGTGTGTGTGTGTGTGCTTAGGTGGGAGTAACTGTTGGATGGAGAAGGTGAAACATAAAATGGAAACCCAATCGCCAGAATAAAATGTCGGCCTTGTAAGTTTCCGCCCTCCATGGAAACGAATGTCAACGTGAATTTGGAACAAAGCGGCAGTTAATTTGAAAACCTCGCTGCCTTTCCAACTTTCGATGTGAGAAAAACAACGTTGGTTATGTTTAGGCAAGTAACAAGTTGGTAAAGGTTAAGATTATGATGGGTTTGCTCTTCAATAAGAAAAAGATGTCATGTGACTCGCGGTTGAAATGGAGGACTTTAGAAAACCCTGGGGATCGAACACGGCGTTCCGGTGTGAAAAGCAAGTGTTTACGCCCTCTCTCCAACCTGGCCACAACGGCCGTACTGGCCTCCGCAGTATCTCAATAGCAGACTATATGACGTGTATGATGTTGAAACATAACCACAAATCTCATAATGCAATATATGTTTGGTTCAGAAACGTGATACTCTTGTATCCATGGATTGCAGAAACGTATACAATGCAGACATCTACTACGACTATTCACTGAATAAGACAGAGGTATAGAGAGATCT
>NC_139629.1:16910169-16919232 GCF_964638095.1 Poromitra crassiceps | reverse complement strand
ACAGAAGCCGTTGAGTCTCTCTGTGGACAGATTTTGCAAACGTGATATAGCGTCAAAACCAAGATGCAAGCTGCAAGATGCAGTCGCGAAACTTTACATGTGTGTAGTTGACATCAAAATGGCCAGTCATCGAGTGCTCTCCGAGGTTCTGGGATCGATTCCCGTCGACTTCAGCATGTGATCCGCACCGGGCTTTGAGCGTGGCCCTGAGGGTGCCGAAGGCAGCAGCACTCAAGTTCCATCCATTGCGGAGCAGAATCCGCACCAGGATTTCCCGAGCAGATTTCAAGTAGGTAGCTATCAGTCTGTAATTATCTGTGTCTTACACCTGTTTTCTGGCCTATTTAACCTGTCGATTCACCTGCCAGTGCTGAGACTTACATCTACTGACACTGTGACAACTCCACGGATCTGCTCCTGCTCTGCCTGTCTGCCCTGCTTCAGTCTGCCACTCTGTTTGTATGTGCCGGATCGCGCTATGCTCCTCTTTTGACTCTGAAACGCATTGACCTCTGAACTATGAACCCTGCTTACCCAGATGTGTTGGGAGCCTGGATGTGGACTTTGAGTTGATTCTTACTGAAGCCTTTTTTTCCCCGGGTTGGATCTGAAGTGTTGGATTACCTCGGTAAATTTGTGCCATTATTTCTGGGAATCAGAAATGCCTTTTGTGACATTTGGAGTCAGTTGACTTGTCCTTCTTCTCCTGCATTTTTGGGTCCGAGCAATTTGAGCGGCCGTTACAGCAAGTCTCTCAGCCATCGACATGGACCCAGCCCAGACGGAACAGATGCATCGTTGGGTCTGCTACTGCTCGGTATCAGGCCCCGAGGAGCTCCATCAGCCCTCGGCAGCTCCGTGCAGCTCTACCTCTTGAACTTGATCTGCTCCTTCCTGAAAAATTTGCTGGTAAAACGGAAAACTGTCGCCAATTCTTCATGCAGTGCAATCCAGCCACTCAAGCTCAACCACAAACATTTTGTAATGAATTATCCAAAGTGTCATTTATGATGCAGCTCCTGACCGAGCGGCCGTTCCAGTGGGCCACGCCTACCCTTGAGAGAAACTCTAATCCCACGTTTTGACAGCAGGGCTCCTCCCTTTAGCGTTTGATCACTCTGCGTCGGGGGCGGGGCTTCCTTTAGCGTTTGATCACTCTGCGTCGGGGGCGGGGCTTCCTTTAGCATTTGATCACTCTGCGTCGGGGGCGGGGCTTCCTTTAGCGTTTGATCACTGCGTCAGGGGCGAGGCTTCCTTTAGCGTTTGATCACTCTGTGTCGGGGGCGGGGCTTCCTTTAGCGTTTGATCACTCTGCGTCGGGGGCGGGGCTTCCTTTAGCATTTGATCACTCTGCGTCGGGGGCGGGGCTTCCTTTAGCGTTTGATCACTGCGTCAGGGGCGAGGCTTCCTTTAGCGTTTGATCACTCTGCGTCGGGGGCGGGGCTTCCTTTAGCGTTTGATCACTCTGCGTCGGGGGCGGGGCTTCCTTTAGCATTTGATCACTCTGCGTCGGGGGCGGGGCTTCCTTTAGCGTTTGATCACTCTGCGTCGGGGGCGAGGCTTCCTTTAGCGTTTGATCACTCTGCGTCGGGGGCGGGGCTTCCTTTAGCGTTTGATCACTCTGTGTCGGGGGCGGGGCTCCCTTTAGCGTTTGATCACTCTGTGTCGGGGGCGGGGCTTCCTTTAGCGTTTGATCACTCTGTGTCGGGGGCGGGGCTCCCTTTAGCGTTTGATCACTCTGTGTCGGGGGCGGGGCTTCCTTTAGCGTTTGATCACTCTGCGTCGGGGGCGGGGCTTCCTTTAGCGTTTGATCACTCTGTGTCGGGGGCGGGGCTCCCTTTAGCGTTTGATCACTCTGTGTCGGGGGCGGGGCTTCCTTTAGCGTTTGATCACTCTGCGTCGGGGGCGGGGCTCCCTTAAGCGTTTGATCACTCTGTGTTGGGGGCGGGGCTGCCTTTAGCGTTAGATCACTCTGCGTGGTGGGCGGGGCTTCCTTTAGCGTTAGATCACTCTGCGTCGGGGGCGGGGCTTCCTTTAGCGTTTGATCACTCTGCGTCGGGGGCGGGGCTTCCTTTAGCCTTTGATCACTCTGCGTCGGGGGCGGGGCTTCCTTTAGCGTTTGCTCACTCTGTGAGGAGGCTGCAAAAAGACTGCACGCTCTACGGCAGGGTGAGCCGGGAACCGTGGCGTGGAGTATACGGTCACCTTCTGCACCCTGGCCACGGAGTGTGATTGGAACACCACCTCGACCTGGTCCAGGCCTTTTCTGTCTTCTGTAGGTCACACTGAAGGATTGCGTTCCCATAAGTGAGTCAACGAAACGAATAAAAAAAAAATGTGTCGGCAGTGTCGACTTCATAGACGCGTGGTGGAGGAAATCCTCCCGTTTTCCCCTACGAGACACACACACACACACACACACACACACACACACACACACACACACACACACACACACACACACACGTTACAGGTAACGTGGGTGACTGTAACTATAGATAGCCTCCATATGAACTCAATCAGTGTTGGGCAAGTTACTTTCAAAATGTAATATACTACATATTACTAGTTACTTTCATTTGAAAGTAATAAGTTACTTTACAATATTACTTTCTGTGTAGAGTAACTCGTTACTTATTACACTACTTTTGCATTACTTTCACCAAAACGACAGCAGCAGCAGAATGACATCGCCGCCCCGGAACCATCCCGAAGAATTATTGAAGTCAGTGTAAACAATCCAAAATTCTAAATGTTATTCTTTTCCTTTGTTATTGTCATCTATAGTGGTTATTTGCATAAAAACACACAGTTTGATTAGGAAATGATTATATCTTTTTTAAATATGTGCTTTGATTTAATCAAATGTAACTCAATTTGTAACTTGAGTTACTTGACAAAGTAACTGGTATAATATTACAGAAATCCTATAAGTAATAAGTGATATTACTGAGTTACTGCTAAAAGTAATATATTACATGTAATATGTTACTTTTGTAATGAGTTACCCCCAACACTAGAACTCATGCTGTGTGATGTTTCTCAGACATACAAAGTGTCATTTCACCCTCAGTCACATACAGTGTACGCACGCACACGTGCACACAGACACGTACATGCACACACGCACGTACATGCACACACGCACGCACGCACGCACGCACGCACGCACGCACGCACGCACGCACGCACGCACGCACGCACGCACACACACACACACACACACACACACACACACACACACACACTATCTTCCCAATCAGCTGTGGTAAAAGTTGTAACCACAAGAGGGCAGCCTCTTCCCATACGTCAAATCAGAGTGATGTAAATGCATGGTGGTGGACACTGGTGGTAAAAATATGATTAAGAAAAGGAGAAGAAAATGCATTCATATGTTTGATAAATGGTGTCATTTACAAGTTTGTGCTTTTGAGAAATCACATAAAATCTGAGAAAATCATTGTAGCTGGTTGATTACTTGATTTTGCAGTATTTGCACGATTTGCTGTGAAACAGTATGATTTTGGAATGGGTCCCAGGCACAAAAGCTGCGAGTGAGGCCTTTTAGAGATGACGTACTAACTTTGGCACAGATGACTTTAGCAGATTGCTCTGTCACGCCTTACCACTAGGAGGGGGTGGCGTGTGGAGTAGCGGTGCCAGAGTTATCAGGAGGGCAGGTGACCCCAGGTGGCTCCAGCTGAGGCTTTCATTCAGAAAAACCAGCTCACGTGTGTGTGGCCTAAATAGAGAGAAACGGTGGCATTGAGGATAGCTGGTGTACATGATGCCAATATGCTAACATGTATTTAATCTTGATTATGATGAGTGCTTCTGTGGCAGTAGCATTGAACAATATAAACTGCTCTCATTGCAAATGGATCGAGTGCTCATGTCAACTATTTGAAGTGTTCTGTGTTCATTATGGAGAATGAGACTCCCACCTGCCTTTTAGCTGAGAGGGTGAAGCATTCTCACTCCTATTCAGGGCTGCAACAATTAGCAGGGTTGTGCTACATAATGGTGGCGCTCCCATTGCAGATGATGTCATCATAGGGAGGCAAAGTGACCGCCTACTTCCTGCTTCAGCACTGTACCAGAGATTTTCATCCGCCATTTATTTTCCCATAGACATTTTGTAAAATGCTTATAAAAATAATAATAATAATAATAATAATAATAATAATAATAATACATTTATTTTATAAGGCGCCTTTCACGGCACTCAAGGTCGCCGTACAACAAGTAAAAACAGTTACAAAAATACAATCAAAACAGTTAAATTACATGACAGAAAAAGCACAGAGCTTGCAGCAGAGCAACCAATGGGAAATGTGTCTCAGACATACGCCTGCCTAAACAGGTGTGTTTTGAGGTTTGTTTTGAATGAGTTGATGCGTCGATGTTCCTGATGTCGGGGGGGAGGGACTTCCAGAGGCGAGGGGCAGAGCGGCTGAATGCTCTTGCCCCCATGGTGGACAGACGGGCAGGGGGGACAGTGAGGTTGATGGAGGAGGCAGACCTGAGGGACCGGGTGGGAATGTTGATGTGGAGGAGGTCAGACAGGTATGGGGGGGTGAGGTTGTGGATGGCCTTGAATGTATGGAGGAGGATTTTGTAGTCTATGCGTAGTTTGATGGGAAGCCAGTGGAGTTGGTGTAGAACGGCGGTGATGTGACTGGTGACAGGGGTTCTGGTGATTATACGGGCAGCAGCATTCTGGACCAGTTGAAGCTTATGGAGGAGTTTGTGGGGGAGGCCAAAGAGAAGGGAGTTGCAGTAATCCAAGCGGGAGGTGACGAGGGAGTGGACCAGGATTGCGGCGCTGTTGGGAGTGAGTGAAGTGCGGAGGCGGTTGATGTTGCGAAGGTGGAAGTAGGCGGACCGGATGGTGTTGTTGATGTGGGAATGGAATGATAGGGTGCTGTCGAGGACGACTCCCAGACTCTTGACCTGAGGGGAGGGGGAAACCAGGGAGTTGTCTATGCTGAGGGTGAAACTGGGTTGCTTGGAGAGTGTGGACTTGGAACCAATGAGGACTACCTCTGTTTTGTCACTGTTGAGTTTGAGAAAATTGGAGGTGAACCAGGATTTGACTTCCTGTAAACAGGCACAGAGGGAGGAGGTAGGGAGGGAGGGTGGAAGTGGGTTTGGAGGAAACATAGAGCTGGGTGTCGTCCGCGTAACAGTGGAAATGGATGTTGTATTTACGGAAAATCAGACCAAGTGGGAGGAGGTAGATGATGAAGAGGATAGGGCCAAGGTTTTATAAATAGTTTTACTTGTTCAAACTAAACGGTTCAGATATATTTAGAAACAGGAGCGACCACATAACATTTAAATCGGACCAAAACGTAAAAGAATTGCGGATTTAAAGAAAATATTCTTTCAATGTAGTTTTTTAAAGTTTTGGTCCGAGTGAAATGTTGGCTAAACTTTTCAGGGTCTGGCATGAATCTGGTGCGGAGGGAAAACAATAAAAAAAATCATCCACAGGGGGCAGCAATATTTTGCATAGTGATAGGGTCATAAATCACTAGATGTACAGTTCTAGATGGCTCAGCCTGGTGGCCAGGTCACTACCATAGTGATGTCATAAATCACTAATGATGTCACTCGAGCAATTGCGATGTCATCAGTGATGTAATTTGAATGATAGTGATGTCATCAGTGAGTGATGCCATCAGTGAGTGATGTCATCAGTGAGTGATGCCATCAGTGAGTGATGTCATCAGTGAGTAATGTAGTAGTGATGTCACAGTGAATGCACATTTTTTTAAGTTATCTTAATATGGCGTGAGGTTCAGTTATCTTTGCACAGAAACTGTATAAATACGGTATTTTTTACTTTTATACTTGATTACATTTCAGAGGCTGTACTTTTTACTTCATGAATAAACAAGTTGAATCAATACTTCTACTTTTACCAGTATTTTTTTACACAAGTAACTGTACTTCTACTTAAGTAAAGAATGTGTACTTTTCACATCTCTGGCATGTGTGTGTGTGTGTGTGTGTGTGTGTGTGTGTGTGTGTGTGTGTGTGTGTGTGTGTGTGTGTGTGTCTGTGGTTTGGCTTTTGAAAACTAGAGCCAATTAAAATGTGGGACATCATCTCAATATGTGGGATGTGGAAAAAGGCATGACAATGCTGTGCTGTCCCACACAAAGTGGGACATCTGGTCACCCTACGACACACACACACACACACACACACACACACACACACACACACACACACACACACACACACACACACACACACACACACACACACACACACACACACACACACACACAGAGTGGTATGGAGGTGTGGTCTGATCATTACAGATAAAAGGTTAATTGAGCTGATCACGTTTAACGAGAGGGCCATCATCAATCGCCACTGCCTGACATAGTGACATTTTGCTGGGGCCACTTGGTGACCTGTTGGCATTTGGGGATGCACTAGAAAGAAGGGAGGGGCTAGGGTCTGCATCCAAATCACCCCTGTGGCTTGTGCGTGTGCGTGTGCGTGTGCGTGTGCGTGTGTGTGTGTGTCCGTGCGTGTGAGAGAGGAGAGAGTGAGTGTGTGTGTGTGTGTGTGTGTGTGTGTGTGTGTGTGTGTGTGGGTGACAATGTGAAGATGTGAAGATTGCCATGTGTTTCAGTGTACTGATGAAATATATAAGCCCACAATGACTACTTAATATACTATCATTGTAAATATGGTGGATTGCACAATGTTATTGAATTCATGTATGCAAATAGAAATGGCATCATAAAAATGAGTTTGAGTACATCCATGCTTGCTATTCTGCTGCCCACACTGTGCCAGAATCTATGACACGCAGTACAATGGACCACTTGACTGTATGCCACAATCAACTGAAGCCATTTGTCATCATTGCTTTGTCCCTCTGGTTACATGTTATCCAGTGACATCATCAAAGCCCAGTGACATCATACCAACTCTTTGTTTTGCATGTAGCATCTACTATCTGGATGTCTGTGGCACATAAAACCTGTCTGTTATTACCTCCTCCACCCAGGAGGTTCTGTTTTTGACCCTGTCTGTCTGTCTGTCTGTGTGTCTGTGTCTGTCTGTCTGCCTGTATGTCTGTCTGTCTGTCTGTCTGTCTGTCTGTCTGTCTGTCTGTCTGTGTGTCTGTGTGTCTGTGTCTGTCTGTCTGCCTGTCTGTGTGTCTGTCTGTCTTTCCACGCCCACTGTCCAAAAGGGGGTGTGGCAATGGTGGTAGCCAATGACAAAAAGCCGCCTAAGTTCCAAACGGATTCATGTAACGCCACGCCGTGGCAGAGGTATGCACTCTATTGAGTGCTCGATTTTTTTTTCTAGTGGAGAGTAGACTCTGGAGATGATGCGCCATGGGCACAGTTATGGAAATGTTTCTATGAGTACAGGATTACAGGCAGCTCCTTATAGACAATGTCTGTTATTCCCTCCTCATCACCTTCAATAAGTACTTTCATGCTGCTGGCTCACTTTCCCCTGGAGAAGGCTGTGTAGAGCTGGCCATGAGCAAACACTGACAGAGGTAGGAAGATGCCAACTCGGTCATTCTCTTGCCCTTTGACCTTTTGTTGATGGAAACTGAGAAAGCCAACCTGATTGACAAAGATGATCATCATTTCTGTCATGTGAGGAATTCGTGGCAGGAAGATCCTTTCACCTTGTTTGCCCCTACACAAATCTCACATTCAACCACTTTGTCCATCATTTGCACCACCACCATCCGGGTGATGTTCTTGAGAGTACGGCCAGGACCTGCTAGTAGGTTCTAAGCAGCTTGGGGGCATGGAGGTGCAGTGGTAGCACAACCCGATCTCCAAAAAAATTGTAAAATAGCAACGTTTGTGGACATACGTTGGTATTTTACGATGTCGGCTAAGAAATTGTAAAATGGGAACGTATGCGTCTACAGCGGTGGGCGTGGTTTGGGCGTGTTTTACGGAAATTTTCTGTTTCTAACCCCTCCCCCTACTCTAATCCTCACCCTAACCACTCAGAACGTTACTATTTTACATTTTTCGAGCCGAAATCGTAAAATAGCAACGTTGGTCCATATCGTTGGTATTATACAATTTTCTAAGAGACTGTGTTGGGTAGCACTGTCGCCTCACCGCTAGAAGGTTCTGGGTTCGATTCCTGCCTGGGACGCTATGTGTGCACCTTCAGTGCCTATACAGCCCAGGTAAGGTGGGATATCTCGTCAAAAGGGCCTTTCTGTGTGGAGTTTGCATGTTCTCCCCGTGCTCCCCTAGGGTTCCTCAATACAACATCGGTGGACCCCCACTAAAAACATGCAGATAATGTTTGAAGATGTTCCCTGGGCGCTGTACACAAGAAAGCTGCCCACCAGTGCAAGATTAAGAAAGATACGATTAGGCTGCTGCAGAGCCGTGTAGATAGAAGAGTCCCGACATCTCCACTCACTCCAATGGACCAGTTTTTTACTCTCAAGAGTTCCAGGAAGTAAGGTCCTGGATTAAGCAGCACTGTCGAGTTGCAGCAAAATAGACAGTTTGTGTTGTACTCTGAAAGGGTTTTTTCCCCCTTGAATCAAATTGTACATTATCAGCTTTATTTTAGCATGCAAAAGTAGCGCGAGACCCATTCCTGGCTGTTCATTGGCTAATGAGTCTCGCATTTTGGTCCTCCGCTGACGCCACTCTCTCTCTCTAGAGGACACTAGGCTGATGTGTTCTTCTTCTTCTTCTAATGGCTTTCCGGCAGACTGGATGCCTTGCGGCACATTGCTGCCTCTCACAGATGGTCTCACTCTAGACCTGCTTCTTCTTCTTGTTTCATGTTTCCGGTGTTTCTCACACACACCTCAGTCTTGGCTCTCCTAGTAAGATGACTCCCAGTGCTGCTATCCCTTATGATGTTTAGAACAGCACTTCTTCTCGGCTTACATTAGTTACGCTCGTTTTGTGCTTTCTCACACATGCTCTCTCTCTCTCGCTCTCTCTCGCGCTCTCTCTCTCTCACTCTCACACACACACACACACACACACACACACACACACACACACACACACACACACACACACACACACA
>NC_139629.1:16890169-16907669 GCF_964638095.1 Poromitra crassiceps | reverse complement strand
CTGCCGGTTGCCTGTTTCCGCCCAGGACCGTTCATAGCGAAAGACACTGAAAATAATCATAATAATTGTTGTGACTTTGTACCTATCTATGTCTTGTAATGGAGCCCCCAGCACAATCATTTCACACATGCATAATTGTACAACGGAGTGACAATATCTTGAATCTTGAAAGAGAGAGACCGCTAAAGCTCCGCTCAATGACCAAATAATAAGAGTTCCGGTTGGGACGTTTAGCCTTCAAAACAAAAGCGGCCGCTATGCAACCACATACTATTTTTAGCCATTTTGGCTAAAATAAGCCCGTACAGTACGAGTGTATTGACATTCACCTCGTTTTTGTAAAATATGTGTTCAGTTCAATGATCAAAAAGTCTTTGAGCAGTTCATGGTTTTGAGTCGAGCGGTCAATCCTCGCACGGGGGTCCCGGCTCCCATTGTCCCGTTCCGTATCTCTCTCACACAAACAAGCCCGCACGTGAAATAGCATCGCCGGCTTGCTTGGGAGGGGCCACCCTAGTCTCAACTAAGAGACTAGGGCCGTCCTCTAGCCAGGTCAGCCAATAACAGCCGAAACCCCCTGACGTGCGAATTCTTAGCGTATCACTCAAAATGCTGGCTATGATTGACAGTCAAACCAACCAATGATTCCTCCCTGAATGACTTGACCGCAATTAATTAACAGCAAGTACAATAAACAACATGACTAATTAGACACAATTAAAAGATCACAACACAACAGCAGATTGAGCAGTAGAAGCCAGTTCAGAAGCAGGTGCAGGGATCACAAAGTAGCACTCGTAGTGAATTATTAAAGGGGGGTAACTGAACGAAGGTGTGGAGTCGTAGTGTCTTTTGCAACTCGCTAGGAGCGGCAAACTGGAACGAGCCACGTACGGCCAGAGGAGGTGCACAACTTTGGAATGGCCGTCGTCATGAATTTGCCAAAACGTAAATTGCGGACCTTACTGATGGAGATATTGAGTAGACCTACTGAACGGAGGTAGGTAGGTTTCTCTCGCTCTCCGTACTGTTCGATGATAGCACGATGATGATGGGGCTCTCAGGCCCACGAACACAACAGGTGGATCTTTGAAGAGGAAGTCTTCCGTTGTCGGCAAAGGACCTTATGCAAAGGACAGTGTGTGTGTGTCAACGACCTAACAATGGACGTCTGTGTTTGGAAGTTGTGTTTATGGGACACACTGTATGAGTGGTTGTGTGTGTGTGTGTGTGTGTGCGTGCGTGCGTGCGTGCGGGTGTGTGTGTGTGTGTGTGTGTGCGTGCGCTCATTATAAGGGGTCTAATTCAGGGCCGGGGGGTGTTCAAGCATCTCAGGTGGGTTTGTTTGTGTAACTCGATGCCGACGTGAGAACGAAGGTGTGTCGTCGCCTCATTCTGAAGCGATCCCTCTGAAAAGGCTGTTCTCTCCAGCCAGACACCACCAGGCAGTCACACAGTACAGCTACAGCTGGGTGTGTGAGAGCTATTTGGAAAGGTTGGGACATTCAGAGAGAGCGGGCTGAGAATGAAGGTATTTTCTCATGTGTAGTGTGCTGTGCCACAGAGGGGGGGTTTCTCTCTGCTCATGAAACATTGATGAGCAGTTGAGTGCTGTGTAGCCTGAGCTGAGCATTCCTGCACTCTTTCATGCCGTGCGTACAGACTGAACTGGAGACAGGCTGTGGCTGAGCTATTGTGAAGGTATCAGATTTACCCCGGCTCACGTTTCACCTGCTATTGTGTGTGTGTGTGTGTGTGTGTGTGTGTGTGTGTGTGTGTGTGTGTTTGTGTGTGTGTGTGTGTGTGTGTGTGTGTGTGTGTGTGTGTGTTCTTCTCTAACCCTTTGCCCCTCAGGGTAGCCGACGGTCTAATTTGTTTTCTTCATCTCATGTTTTCGTTCCCTGGGTCCTAAATCCCTTTCTTCCAGAAGGTATTGACAAGTCCATCCGTCTCTATTCTTCTCCTTTACTTCACCTTTGCTTACAGCTCAGTTGCAGACGCTGATTAAAGGGATACTATGCCACTTTTGGGGCCACTTCAAATGTAAACAGATTAGATTTTTTTCTTCTTCTTCTTTTTGTACATCATAAAGTATCTTTTAGCTCTGACGGAGCTCTTGATACAAGGATTAGCAGTTTGTAAGAGCTAAAATTGAGTTTTAGATCTATTTGAAAGCCATAAACGGGTTGTTTACGTTTGTATTTGTTTGTAAACATTGGAGCAAAACATCCTTGTGTTTTGAGTTATGGTGCAATATAATAACTAATAATATAATTAAAAGAGCACATTGTTCATTAAGAGTCCTACTCTTCAAGAATATGACTTTAAGATGTAAAAAAGAAAGACGTTTGTTTACGTTTGAAGGGCCCTAAAAAAGTTACATAGTATACCCAAGGCTGCAACCCAATCACCAGAATCAAATGTGGACAGTGTATGTTTCTGCAATGCACGGATACGCCTCAACGTCAATTTGAAACAAAACGTCGGATTTTTGTGTTTCTCAAAACCGTCACATTTTCTGCAAACCTACAATCTCAACGTAAATTCTTCAAACAAAACGGCGGTTATTTTGAAATTTACTTTAACAACTTTAACTTTAAAAACTTTGGCAAGTAAACAACTTTGGTTACTGTATAGGCAAGTAAAACAACTTTGGTTATGTTTAGGCAAGTAAAACAGCAGAGCCATGTACAGTATATAGAAGAGTCGCGAGATCTCCATTCACTCCAATGGACTTGTTTTTTAGTTCCAGGAAGTAAGGTCCTGGATTAAGCAGCACTGTCGAGTTGCAGCAAAATGGACAGTTTGTGTTGTACTTATATAGTTTTTATTTTTTTAAAGGTCCCATTCCGTGCAAAAGCTGTTTTTACTTGTAAATGCATATATACTGCTGTCAGCCCTCCCTGTAATGAGTGGTCACAAGCTCAGAACTGCCAGAGTTGGATTTGTCCCTATCCAGCGTCCCCCTGCAGTCTCCTCCAAGCCACACCCCCAAACGCTTCGTTTGCCCAGAGGGGAATCTGGGGGAATATCGACGTCACTAGCTTCCTCCTGCATACTGCGCGGGTCAATCTCACACAAGCTACCTGCACCATTTAGTCTATAGCCACAAAATTAACACTTCTAGCTGGAGCGACGCCAACTGTACGTGATCCAGCAACTGCAGAGGTGCATTCGGTAAGTAGGCATTTTGAGATGTCCTCTTTAGCGTAGTACCGTTAAGTTAATGATAACTCGCAACCTAGCGTGCTGGTCCACAGACGCTGATCTGATTGGCCGCTGGGAGCCTGGGGCGGGCTCTCCCTCAGCGGCCAATGGGAACTGTTAGTTCTGAATATATTATAGAAACAGGCCATTCTTGGGAAGCGACTAGATGAGGAAGTGAGAACTCCGTCACAACAAACGGGGTTGCTATATTTTCGACAGATTAATCCAGAATCATGTTTTATGGACCAGAGACACACGTTTTTAAGAGGTTACAGCTGCACGAATTGGGACCTTTAATCAAATTATACATTATCAGCTTTATTTTAGCATTTAAAAGTAGCGCGAGAACCCTTCCTGGCTGTTCATTGGCTAATGAGTCACATTACATTACATTACATTACATTACGTCATTTGGCAGACGCTTTTATCCAAAGCGACTTACAATAACACATTTTTTGTCAGCAATAGAGCAATCAACTATGGAGCACAGTCTGACAACTACAACTTCTGAAGGAACAGTGGTACAGCATTTTGGTCCTGCGCTGACGCCACTCTCTCTCTAGGACACTATAAAACAGTTTTGTTAAGGTTAGGGTTATGAGTGGGAATTGAACACGGCCCTGTAGGCAAGTGTTTACGCCCTTATTGGCCACCTCCACTGTTTCAATCGCAGAGTCTATGATGTGTCGAACGTTAATACGTATCTAGAAACGTGATATGAAATGTATTTTGCTTCAGAAACGTTCATATTCGACGTATCCGTGGATTCCAGAAACATACAATGACGACATTTTATTCTGGCCAGTGGCCACCAGGCTGTTACTTTACCTCTGCTGCCTAGCTCAGTTGCAGACTCTGATTAAGGCAGCAATAGAGTCTAATAAATGCAAATCCCATCTGTGTGTGTGTGTGTGTGTGTGTGTCTGTGTGTGTGTGTGTGTCTGTGAAGTACTCGCACAAGTGTCTTTTTGTTGTCCAGAAGCCACCACATAATGAGTTAATCAAGCGAAAGTCTTGATGATGATGAGGAAAGGCGTGAAGGGGGCGGCCGATATTGAAGAGAAAGAGAAAGGGCGAGAGATGAAGAGAGGGACTGGAAAGAGAGAGAGAGAGAGAGAGAGAGGGGAGGGAGAGAGTGCTGAGTGAATGACCTCATCATCGCCTGGACCTGGCCATTGAGTGGGATTATGGGCGGGCCCCCGGGGGGCCAATAGGGCTGATTGATTGGTGAGGATCTGAGAGGCCGAACGCTCTCTGTCTCTCACACACACACACACACACACACACACAATGCAACACCTACACACCCGGCCTGATACACTCACAGCACCAAAAACACACCTACACACTAGGGCTGCACGATTAATCGTATTTTCATCGTCATCGCGATATGAAAATGCGCGATGAACACATCGCAAAAGTCACGTGTTATCGCAAAAAAAACAAACAGTGCACCTGAACGCAACATGCAAGATACCGGCTGAATAAGTGTCCAAATGTTCATGTCATTCTGGCCAATACTCCACTTCTGTTATAACATTTCAGTCTGGAATATGGAATATCTTTCAATAATCGTTATGACTAAAAGGCTAAAAGTAATCTCATGTGTAAGAAATTACTGTTCTACATTGAAGTAAAAATGTAAATAATTAACTTGTTGGTTTTGGATTTTTTTTTAGCTTCAAGAGTGCATTTTTGTTCGTATGACCCTCAACACAGGCTTTGAGAATCCTGTGCCACTTACTGATACGTATGCTTAAATTAACACACTCATATTGCAAAATGAATTTAGGCCCTCACTGTAATACTTCAGAAGTTGAATTTGAAGTTCAGCATTAATACATTTGTCATTTTTTTCTTAGATTTACCTTTGTGTGTTATTGCAATATAAAACTACATAATTGAGAATCGATTCTAGATTATGGAATCGAGAATCGTTGGAATTGAGAATCGATTCTGGAATCGGATAGTGACCCCAGGAATCGGAATTGGATCGGATCGTGGCTTAGCCGGATCGGAGCACCCCTACCCATTAATATTTTTGTTTATAGCATTTATTTATTTATCGCAGGTCATATCGTCATCACAATATTGAACAGTGTTATCGCACATCGCAGCTTTTCCTCATATCGTGCAGCCCTACTACATACCCTGATACGCTCAGAGCACCAAAAACACACCAACAGCATTCAGGAAGACATGATCTTTGGCAGATGTTCTGTTGAAGTGGCCACGGGTGTGGTCTGAACGCCTGCTACTGTATGGGGAAAGATCAGTCAGTAACATTCTATCGCTCTCTTTCTGTTGCTAGGGGTTTTGAGTTCTACTCATAGAGACACTGCATGAAATAGGCCACACCCATCACGGGGGAAAAGCTCTGTTCACTTCCACACACCAGCGTCATTTTCCTTGAATTAAACATGGCTAAAAGCTGTTGTGTGGTGGGCTGCGCACACAACAAATGTAAAAAAAAATCACCAATGACATTTTTTTTGTACTCTCGAGCAAAACAAGGAAGCCATTGATAATTGGCAAGAAGAACAAATTAGATCTAGCTGTCAAGGAAGTAAGTTGGAGTGTTCATCTTCCGTATATGATCTTTGTGTGCAACACGTGGCATAGGAGAACACCAGGGTTGGGGGGGGGGGGGGGGTTGGTTTCCCCCCGTTTTGGGCGTGGTTTCTGAATGATGGCGCTTGAGTTTTAATAGAAAATATGTTATTCTGCACAGAGGGACTGTCGCAGATGACAAGGCAGCTGAAGATGGGCTACTAACTTGTAGGCAGAGAAAAAAGTTTGTCTGCTCCTAAAATGGTGTAGTTCAGTGGTTCTTCTCAGCTTTTTCCATAAGGACCCCTAATTTAGTGCACCCCCATGGACCCCCACTTGAATTTGTCTCTTGGACCCATTCTTACATTCTCTAACGGTGTTAACATGGGGTCTCCGGACCCCACGTTGAGAACCACTGGTGTAGTATATATATATTATATATATATATATATATATATATATATATATATATATATATATATACATATATATATATATATATATATATATATATATATATATATATATATATATATATATATATATATATATATATATATATATATAAATAAATAAATCCAATATATTATTGGATTTGAGAAGAGAACATGTAGGTTATTTTCCTTTGGGCTGGTTTCCTCACACAGGGTGGAGTGGTGTTTGGTGTCGTACTAACCTCAGACATGTCTCCTCATATTGCCTGGCGCTCCGGGACACTAACTGCCTGTAGAGAGGCATGGTGGCATAATTGGTGACTGTGATGTAACAGCTGTGCTTTTCACGTTGCAGCGACGTGACACGAGCTCTGTCTGAGTGATGCCGCCAGAGACACTGTGACCCCACCACAGCCTAATTGTCATAGATTGAAATGCACTATTGATATGAGAAAAGGGGGAGGGGCAGAGAGAGAGAGAGAGAGATGAGAAGGCAGAGCAATAACCTTTTGCTCCATGGTGCAGTAGAGTGAGTGTGCAGGTGAGTGAGAGAGAGAGAGAGGGAGGGTGGGTGGGTGGCGGAGAGAGGGAGATAGTGATAGAGGGGGAGAGAGTGAGCGAGAGAGTGGGGTGAGAGAGATCATACAGAGAGCGATGAAATGAAATGGCAGAGCAGAAACCGGTAACACCTTACAAGGGTAGGCCTACATTAATTAACAGTTAGTTCATGCTTATAATAATGCATATTAACTATAATGCTTAATATATCAACTGACCCTTAGGGTTCGTTAACCTGAACCATAATCATATAACTAAGCCTAAGTAAATAATCGTGTAGGCTATAAATGATGATTAGCCTACTTAGTTAACATGAACACCATTACAACAACACACATTACGTAACTGTTAATTAAGTATAATTAAGCCTTAATTGCCCTTATTGTAAAGTGTGTGGTGCAGGCATACCGAGAGAGAGAGAGAGGAGATAAATCGAGAGAGAGAGAGAGAGAGAGAGAGGAGAGAGAGAGAGAGAGAGAGTGGAGAGAGATAGAGGGGAGAGAGAGAGAGAGAGAGAGAGAGAGAGAGAGAGAGAGCGAGCTCATACAGTAAGCACAGCCAGGATCATAATGCACACAGTGTTTTGAAGGGGAAGTCGCGCTCTCCCACACAGCATGCTGTAAGCACCGCGTTGGGACCAGACCAGGGACGGAGGAGCCTGTCAGAGTCCGAGCAGAGCGCACGGGCTTCGGGCAGTTTGTTGTGGAGTTTGCCCTGGGCTGCAGTGATGGTCCTGCTGCGTCTTTAGCGAGAGGAGAGAGAGAGAGAGAGAGAGAGAGAGAGAGAGACGCGCGTTTGTTGCTCTGTCTGCTGGACTGACATCGCATGGGGACATGAACAGTACGGATCCAGCTTCTAACAAACTGTTGACTTTCAATCAACGGTAAAACATGCACATTTTCTTCTGTTTGATAATTAGCGCTTTTGCATGCAACCTCTCACCGGTAGGTAGCCTATAGGTGCATCTGTTGAATGCACACCATGGCTTTGTCATAGCCCTGCAGTGTTGACATCCTATATCACGCATCAGCCCCGCCGGAGCAGGCAAATTAACAGGATGCTCCGGTAGCAGCCTATAAAACAATTAGCCTATCTGGTGCGTAAAGTAGGCTAGCTAGGCTACCAACATTATCCTCCATTGAATAGTTTCTATTTTCATGAATCAGCTGTTAGAGTGTTTGATACAGTGATACTTATATCGCGTTGTCCTCTAAAAACTGCGCACGATTGATTTGTTGGATTGATATGTATTCTCCGTACGGCATCATGGGATGGGAAACTCGCACACGCGGTTGTTCCAACAGCTAAATGAAGCTCCACAAGTCTCTCTAGACTCCTCCTGGGTATACAGATGTATTAAATATACCCAGGCTGAACACCGGTCGGGTTTGTCGTCATTGACTCGTCAATATTGTGAAATTTGAACTGAATTAGTATAGCGCCGCGCATAGCCTATATATTAGCTTATTGATTGGGTTGTCCCCCCCCGAATGGCAGACATTGTACACGAATGTACGGAAAATCATAAATTATTCATATAACTCCTTTCAGTTGGCGGTCTGGAGTGGCGTTGCATGCACCTTGCGGCTCTGACACATATTATGACATGATGCTGCTCAGTCCAAACTAAAGCCAAAACAATGTGGGGGCAAGCAGACAGACTGAAGTCACTTCCCGCAGAGTAGCCTGGTGGTCCAAAGCTGCTCCTCACTCACTCATTCCGCAGCTCTGACTGTAGCAACGTTGTGTAGCAGCCTACTGCAGTGGTACCAGAACAGAATTCCGTTTCCTTCAGTTTATAACATGTTATTCTCCCCCACACCTGATTAGTCTTGAACTGTTGGAGAGAGAGACCATTCTCCATTCTGGTGCATCAATATTGATATTATATCGATATGTTGATATGAGACTAGATGTCGCTTAAATGTTGGATATTGTAATATCGGGATGTGGCATGAGTGTTGTCTTTTCCTGGTTTTAAAGGCTGCATTACCTACATGTGATGTCATTTTCTGAACTTACCAGACGGTTGTAGCTGTTCTATTATTTGCCTTTACCAACTTAGTCATTATATCCACATGACTGATGATTATTTATTTTTAAAAAATCAAAATATTTTGTCAAAGCAACAGGTTATAACTGAACAAGCCCACTTTGTAGAAAATGCTGAGATATATATTGTGTATTGCCATTCAGCCTAAAAAATACAGATATGATTTTTTGTCCATATCGCTGCAGCCCTAAGTGCATGTCCAACTCTCAGTAGTAATGACTTCTGATTTCAATAGAGCGTTCAAGCCGTGTGTGTGTGTGTGTGTGTGTGTGTGTGTGTGTGTGTGTGTGTGTGTGCGCGTGCGTGTGTGTGTGTGTGTGTGTACTATGCGCATGCGCGTGTGGTATCTTGGTTTGGTGGATTAAGAATCACTTTCATCATCTTCTTCATCATCAAGATCATGGCTTGCTATGGATTCTAGTTGGTCTGAAGCATTTCTTTCTTCTTTGGAAGACGACAACTTCCTCTGTCCTGTTTAGACCTTCTCTGGACCAATCGAAGAGTCTACTGGCTTGAGAGACTACTAATGGATTCTGCAGTTTTGCTTTGTCCATTTGTTGTTTGATGATGCTGACTGAATATATTATTATTATATAACGCACAGACTGGACTCACATAGTGTGGCTCTGTGTTTATGTGTGTAGCGTATAGCAGTAAACGCATTTACAATACAAAGATACATCCATCAGATAAATTCAAATAATCAGACCAAGGCACTAAAGAAAGTTTGTAAAGTTCAACCGGATATAATGAAAGTGGAAAAACCATTCAAAGCACTACAAAAATGTATTTGTGTCAGCATCGATATGCACCCATGTGATGTGTGGTAATAGCTTACTTGGGCCATAGTGGTGGCCAGCCTATAACCATTTCATATTAGTGCTGCGGCTGAACAACAGAGTGAACATTTAAATGATTTACATCATTCATAACATTAGGTATTTTTTTTTACTCAAAAAACAGGAGCCATCAGATTCAGAAAATACTATCTCGTGCACCCGTGGGATTTTACATGTACAGTATTATGTGTAATTTTCAGATACATTTTCAAACATACTGTACATGAATATAACCATAATTATAACTAATATACACCCAAGTTTAACGATACAATTTGTCAAAAAACACATTTTATTGGGTACCCACTAAATCTCCTTAGGACCCACTCAAATGACCACCTGGGTCCAGGGGGACTCACTACATTGAAACCCTATTCACGCCAGCCTGCACACTCTGAAATAGAGGACTCTGAATTTGGCAGCAGGGGATGGATGTTGCTGATGGGCATTGCTTCCAGATCTTCTACCAGCATCCAGATCATTTTGATGCATTTGGCTTCTCTTTCTAACAGTCTCCAAAAGAGTTTCCCCCTCTCAAAGTCTCCGGATGTGCTGCCATCTTTGCCGTTAATGCATGAGAGGTGGGGAGCCAAAAGAGGACAGATAGTGCACTTGTCTCTCACACGATGGTGCATTGCACTATCTAAGTGAACAGCTCAGGTTGGCAGGATTTGGCAGCAGAGGGTTTGACATTAGTGCCACCATGCAAGATCATCTGAACCTGTTGTGAGGCCATCGGTGGGTCTCCATTTTCTGGGGGGAGGGGGGGGGGGGGGGCTTCAGTACCCCCCGTTCCCTGATTTCTGAATCCAAGTACCCCCTTTACCAGACCACAACATTTAGCTTAGAAAACAACTCCAAGAGAAAACTGTATGGCATACTAGCAGAATACCCATGATGCAGTATCGTGCTGTGCAGCTATTGTCGCAAGTTGGGTCATTCATCTGCACAGGGCAGGCCTCACTCACAGAGTTGGCATGCAGCCTCTCCTCTCTCCCCAGAGGGTTTTCCTACTCCACTTCCCTGGCTGATTCCAACACCACCTGTGGGCTCCTCCACTCCGGAGCTCTCAATGGTGCTGAACTTGTGTTGAGTGATCTTGGCCACTAAGTAGCCACCTTTTGAAGAATATATAACATTAGAAAATGAGAAATGGAGTGAGTTGCAATTAGTTAATTAATTAATGAGCAGATTTATTTTAATGTCTCATTTATTTTTCCTGATTTATTCACACGTTTTTCGATTTCTCTCAATTACCCCCTGTAGTACCTCCACGTATCCCTAGGGGGGATATGCGTACCCCTGTTTGGGAACCACTGGGCTAGATATTACTTCTGCTTCACACGTGACCTCACAGTATGGAGACTTTCATCAGCCACTGTCTATTGTGACAGAAAGCAAGGTTTTTGACCTTTCCCTGACTCCGCGGGCAGCAGTTGCACAATTAATATGCATTTAACCTCTTTTTGTTGCAGAGCTATTTCCTCCCCCACAAGTTTGATATGGTTTTAAGAACTTGTTTCTTTGGGTTTAAAATTAATTTGCCCAAAGTCAGTGTTAACTACAGATTCTGACGTTGCTACCACAACCCCCTGGTCTATTTTCCCTTCCAATTCATACTTGGGGGGTTTGCATAAAAATGCACCTCTGCGTGAATGTGGACGACCCAGACACACAATAGGTCATAAACCCAGCTGACATGCATGAGGATTCCTCTGATTTTGAAGCCTTGATTCTTTGTGCTTACTTAAAGTCGAGCTGAACCCAAAAATTACTTTTCTTTTCTTTTAGTTCAAATACCTGGGTATGCAGTGCACCTATTTAATAATGTATGCAAACCCAAAATCACAACAATCAAATTTGTTTAGTTTTTCACACTTTTTCACATCAAAAGTTCATTTTTCAAGATTTCATTGATAACAGTAATGTACAGTTTGCTGACGTCACCTAGTACTAGGCATGGGTCGATTTCCGGTTTTACCGGTTCGGTGTACGAGCCCAAACCAGTTTGATCACGTGCGAACCGAAAAAACAAAAAAAAAACTTTTTGCCAGTCCATTCTGATTGCACTATTGTTCGTATTAGCCTCTTCTCAAGTTGCACTAGTATGCAAAAGTCTTATTTTGTTTATTATGTTGATGTTTGAAGAAAAGTTAAGCTGAATAGTTATGAGAAATAAATACAGGGTGTGTTTGTTACACAGGTGTCCTGCTTCTTTTTATTCAGTATCATTGCTGGTTGACAATACCAGCTTAGAGGTGTATTATCGCTATCAGGTGGACTGAAGTTGCACTACAGACAGTTATGGGCCACACTCGGGAGCCCTGCTTAAAAAAAACAAAAAAACAAAAAAAAATTAATTACAAAAGAAATCGGTATACCGGTTCGATCCGGTTTAGACGGCAATATCGAACCGGTTTTAAAATTTTCAAACCGACCCAGCCCTACCTAGTACTATCAAATTTCTACCCCATTTCAACCAATGATATCATGACATGCAGCTGTCAATCAAATCTTCATTTCTGGATAATTTTCTCTTTCAAATGAAATAGAAAATGGCGCCTAGTGCCTGTCATCTGGCAGAATTCCTATCCCATAAACTAACTACTAACTTGGCCAATTGTTAGAAACATTAACAAAAAACAAAAACTATAATCTCTAAGAATGCAAAGAAATGTAACTGGCTCGTTAAAACGCGCATTCCAGAGAGATCGTATTTACAGCAGCGATAATGGCGCGCGCATCCGAGAGCTTGGTTGTCAGGGGTCGCACTTCGGAGATTCCAGGCCGACGTGCTGCACTCTCCGCTCGGCAACACGAAGGCAGCTGGCTGCCTGCGGCTCGCTGAGCTCCACTCCTCCCGTCAAAAGGCTCTTCCCGAGGGGAGCACCACAACACACTGAATCCCACTCGATTTGGAGGCGGAACACGCCAGGATTGGCCAAAGCCCAATCCAGTCCCCAGAATTGTCAAATAAAATCATCGACATGATACTATGACCCGCCTCTCAACCTGTCATCTTAGACAAACTATGTTTTCAGTCTGAAACGGACTCATATGCACGTGACGAACAGGTTCAGTTCGACTTTAAAATCTGATCATGTCCTCTGCACTCCATTGCGCCCCCCACAGCTCTCCGGACAGGTAGGTGGTCTTCATCGACGTTAAGCAGCTCCTCTGCCCCCTTAGCTTAGCTTAGCTTGCTCCTGCTCTGGAATAGATGTCAGCACAGCTTGACTGTTGCTTATCTATTCTGTCTGATAGAAACCATCATCATGTCTCAGTTCAGTGGCACCACATTGTTTGCATTGCTCTTGCTTTGACCTGGCGCAGACACATCAAGGTAGAAATTCACTCACTGCTGATGGCTTGTTTTTATTCTTTCTCTTCAGCAGTTTTTCACTGGGTCTTTCTCATAAATACACCAACTGGAAGAAGAGGTTATTCCAAGAAATTAGCCATCATTCTGTACTTGATCAGATGATGGCTAATTTGATGTCCCCATTTGGCCAACATACAGTAGAAAGCAAGGAAACCATACAATGGATATCCAAACCTTATTCAGGTTCTCAAATCCACATTGATAAATTATTAAGTGCTTTCTCAATGATCAGGGTCAGTTTTCTATGAATGATAGAATTATTGTAAAATTGTTTTGTGATGGACAAATTGGGGATTTTCTCAAGAATAAATGCAGCTACAGTAGTACTGGCACTAGTTATCACTTCCGTATAACACCAGGCTGTGACAGCATTAACATTTTAACGTCTTTGTGCGTTAACTAGGTGGTGCAATTTTCAACTTGAGGTTGATAACACACGTGCATTAAAATAATTTAAAATATCCATTTGAAAGTACAAAAGCTACAATTGGACAGTGAGCATTTTGTGTCACCAAGTACCCAGCTAACCCAAGAATGAAAATTCAGCATGACAATGACATTTGACTGTAGCCTTTACAAAGTAACAAATAAATAAATGATAGCCTTGATGCATGTATCAACTCAAACCAAATGAGGCCAAACTAAAACAACGCAATACAAGGATGCATTAATATTAAGACTATAAGAGTCATATATTTACATTATTTAGAAGCCATTTTCTCAACACATTTTTTCGAAATGTCTTATGGAGAAAATGAATTGGAAACTCTCTTCCGGGGCTGAAGACGTCACGTGACTGTTCAGCTCTATACCTCACAGATAAGCCCCGATATCGACCTTATTCGATTGATGTCACTCACGTACGGGCACGCCCACCGCCGCCATGTTCTCGACATAGCGCTGCAGCTCTTAAAGGGGCCATATTATGCATTTCTTAATTTTGTATCAATATGTTGTTACAATCTTGGATGGTCATATTAAACATGGGCTAAGCTTCAAATAAATATGTGAAAGTGTTTTAATGTTACCCCCATGAACCCCCCCTCCCGGACATGAACTCTCGTAGACGAGATTACATGGATTTATGCCAATTTTGTGCGAGAACCATAGTTTTGGTGACGTCAGGTAGGACTTGTTACCCTGGCAACAATGCGCTGCGGCTGGCCGGCGCGCAGCGCGCGCACGCCCTAGCCAGCCCCCACCCTTCCCTGTGTTGACATTTCTCCAGTACACTGCCGACCGACACGACAGTAGCGCTGCTAATTTCCACTCGTCTCGGCCGTATCTGCCTTTCACTTTCACACAAAACAAGGAGACGACTTGGAAGTGAGCCAGGATGTAGGACTGAAGTGGTAAGTTCTGAAAATATGTGTCTCATTCCAGCATCGGTTGTACCTAGCAGCTAGGTAGCGCTAACGTTACTTACCACCGGCTGGGTAACGTTAGCACTTGCTATTAGCCTAGCAGCACAGCTGCCTTTCATAGACATGAACAACCGATGAATGACGAAGGCACACATTTTCAGAACTTGTAACGTTAGTCCAACTTGCTGACTTCTCCAAGTCCTCATTTTGGTTTGGTCCGTGTAGCCTTTGCTAGGAGAGGCACACTATAGTCACAAGCATTTGGGAAGTTATGGTTAGCTCGTTAAGGTTAGCTCGTTCCGCTGCCAAACACAAAAACTCCTCGCGCTGCCCTCCTGCCTCCTGGAGTATTTTCCGGAGGGTGGGGGTTCAAAGACAGGACCTAAAACAGAGCGTTTCATACAGAGGCTGAACTGAAGGGGGCAGTGAGAGCCAGTACAAGATAAACTGAGTTTTTTCAACTATGAATGATGCAATAAGTTACTCTACTGGAGGCCAACAATAAAATAATAATACATTATATTAGCAAAATATGGGCCCTTTAAGTGACAACCTATGTGAGAGCAGCTTTTATAGGAAGCTAGCCGCTGTTAGCGTTACCTGTATCGTTCCAATTGTGTTCGGATGGTGACCTGCGTTAGGCATGGCTGTTAGTAATGACAGCAATAAAGTCCCCGTGGTTTGTTTCTATCTCTACCGTCCACAGACGTGAAGGGAGCGAGACGGAGGATACGTCAGCAGCACAGGAGATGTGTGGATAGTTAGGAGAGACAGGTGAAACTTTCTGACAGCTCCTCACAGCAAAGTCTGTTCACCTCGTTTTTTCTTTTGTTTATTATTACAGGCATTAACGGCAGCATACAAACAACAACTCTGGGGTTTTTATTGCTGTCATCACTATCGCTATTTTGTAATGGAACAGAAACGACAATAAGGCCGTTGCTATAGTTGTCAGCTGCAGGACGGTACTGTATGTCAACAATATGGCGCCGTCCGGGGTTAGCCAATAAGGTCTATAGTGAAATCTCTAGGGAAGGGGATGAGCTGGGGCGATGCAGTTGTTTTTCATTAGGCCCAAAGAGGCATCCAGGGAGGGCGAGTTTAATGACTTAATCACCCCGTCCCAGGCACACCCGCCCACCCCTTTTAATGACCCTGTCTCAGAGGACAGGGGAAGGGCAGGGAAGACGCCGGAGAACTGGGCGCTGAGAAGAAGCAAAGGAGAGAACATAAATAAGCCGAGTTAGCTGTGGTGGAGGATCTGATGGAGCTCCAGAACACACTGCTCTCATCTACCTACCTAGAGACACCGAGCAGGAGGAGAGAGAGGGGACTGATGGACAAACCCTGTAGTACAGATACACTTTAAAGACACTTCCTTTCAGCCTGAGTGTGCATTATGTATTAGCACCACCCACTCTGCCTCCATCTCCTCTGCAGAGAGAGCGAGAGAGAGAGAAACCCAACCAGAGGAGTTGGAAGAGGAGAGGGGGAGGGGGTCCACGGAGAGAGAGGGAGCAAGGAAAGCAGGCAGGCCAAATGGTGTCAACGCTGCCTTCAAACCATTCATCCCACTAGAAAGAATCACGTAACTATTCCAGTGAGCTGGACTAGTTGCTTTGTTTGGCTTATCAGTTGTGTGCATCTTGCCAGGCGCTCGTTTTCGGTTCCACGACACCATTTTGAAACCAGGGTTCGCCATCAACTGACATAGGCCCAGGCGGCAAGCTCAGGCTTGGACAGAGGAAGCGGCGGAAGTGATACTGAAAGGCACTGTAGTTCCTCGAATGACCACTTGAGGCTGGCTCCAAAAGCGATAAAATGCCCGTCTTTACAACAGGATTAAGCATGTTTAAAGCCTGGTTCAAAACACGGTTTTGGACTTTGGACTTTTTTTCTGCTGCAATTTGAGTTTCCTCAACTGCCGCCGCAGGACGAACAGCTTCTGATGGGGCTTTTTTTGTGATAGTGGTGATGTTGTCCTCCCATCTGAGGTCTTGGGAGATTATAGATCCCAAGAATCTGAATGACTCTAGTGTTGACTAGGCCTGCACTCCAATATTTGGACATTCCAATATTCGTGGAAAACCTCAAATAACCTAGAATATTCTAATTTTAAACAAATTATATTTGGTACAGCCCTAGTGTTGACTGGGTAGTCACACATATGAGGGGTGCGGTAGGGGCTGGGCCTCTCCTGAAATCTATAACCATCTCTACAGTTTTTAGAGCATTCTGCTCCAGGTGGTTCTGGCTGCACCAGGAGGCCAGGCGGTACTACCCACCTCTGTATTTACCACCACACCCCTGCTTGGGCTGTTTATTGAGAAGTGATGATCAAAAGCATATGTTTGCCTCTGTGTATTATTGAGTCCTAACTGCTAACAAAGTTCTGCCAGTGTCTTGTACAGTATCTTGAGGAATAGTGTGATGATGAATACTGCAGGAGTTACAGTACATTGGACTCTGCTTTCAGTTTCAACTGCAGCAGAATGGCAGGGTAGCTTCAACTCACACAAGACTAGTGTCTACCAATACCACAATCATAGATAGTGCCTCCGGTGGTGATATTTGATATTATGGTGTTCAGTGTTTGATAGCTATAAGAGAAACTTTGAAACCGTGCAGAACAATGTGGGAAGTCCGACACTGTGTGTCTCAGTATCTTTTTCGAGTGTACCTGCATGCTTGTTGTGTGTGACTCAGAGATGGGGACTTGGACTTGAGTCGCACTTAAGTCTCACACACAGTAGGCTCTTTCACACCGGCCTTGAAAGCCGCAAAATGCACGGAAAATAGGATCCGCGCCTCCAATGTGAAAGTCGTGAACGCGCGTTGGTGGGTAATTGTTGTACGCCTTTTGTCCCGCGAGCCACTTGAAAGCGTCAGAGCAGCAAGCCTGAACAGTGTGAATGCTTCATAAAAAAATTACAGGGGAAATCACCTCATGCAGCAAGAAAGACAGTGAAAGTAAAAAAAGTAGCCTATACAATCATGCGCCAGGAGGAATGCTCCGTGCCTGTAAGTAGGTTAGGCTTGATAGGGGTAAACATCAATAGGCTTTATGCTCAAACGATGTTGACATTAGTAGCCTAGGTAAAATTAACGGATAT
>NC_139629.1:16885169-16887669 GCF_964638095.1 Poromitra crassiceps | reverse complement strand
AGAAACATTACCTGTGGGGTCCCTCAAGGAAGCATTATTGGTCCACTATTATTTTGGTTGTATATTAATGACATATGGAGTCAGCCTGTTCATGTCCTTTATGTCTGTATGCTGATGATTCCGCCTTGTTGGTAACCAGAGAGTGCTTAGAATGAGTCAGATCTTCACTCAGTAAAGAGCTTCAAAATGCACTTAAAAAAATCAGAATGTTTTTGGAGCGCATAAATGAAGGGAACAACCCAGTTTTTTGGTTGAATGTAACGGTGTTAAGTTACAAGAAAAGTGTTGTGTAGCATATCTGAGAAGTCAGTTGGATCAGTGTATGACGAGTGAGGCTGTGGCCCTCTCTGTCATCGGGAAAATTCACTCAAGGACAAAGTATTTGGCAAGAATATCTAAGTTCCTGGACAAGAAGACCATGAGGACATTAGCTACGTCTTTAGTTCAATGTCACTATGACTGACTCCACCTGTATATCCTGGTACAGTGGTATAACAAAACAATCAAAAGACAGGCTCCAAAAAGCCCAAAACAAAGTAATGAGGGTCATCCTTAAGCTTAATTTATACTTATTAGAAAGTGTCGCTCAGCACATGGTCGCAGACGAAAAAGAAAGTGTCGCTCATGGTGTTGCATTTATACTTCAGAGGACGTTCGCTTCTGTTTAACGGTCACGTGACACTCGAACGCTATTAAATGCTGACAGCCAAGAGAAGAGAGGGAACGCACAGTGAAACCACATCGGAGGCAAGATGTAACATACTTGACTGCAGCCGCATATAAACGACACACAACTCACCTCCTCTCTCTCTCTGGGAAATGCACAATGTTCTTTGTGATTTTCACGAAGTCATAGATCAAGGACAGGCTGATAAAAATAGCGGAGACACGTTCATTCATTTCAATCGAGTGAAAACCAAAACAAGGAAGTCAAACGCATGCCGACTATATAGCCAATCAGACTTGCGCGATACTATGACGTAGTCAGCGACACTAGACATTTCACCAGGTAGCAGACACTGCTCGCAGACACTTGAAAGTGTCGACTCAAGTCCTCATTTCTGTCGGCGACCGTTTCAAAAGTGTCGGCAGACGAAGCATAAATTGGGCTTTAACCTCAGTCCAAGAACACACATTAGCACAACTAATTTTAAAGAGTTAAATTGGCTCCCCGTTGAAAGTAGAGTACAACAGTTTGACCTTTGTCCTAATTACAAGTACTTTCAGTTTGTTCGGGACACTCATAGCCTGAACACGAGGGCTAGTGTAGCAAACTTGAAACTACCCAATCTGTAGGGCTGCAACTAACGATTATTTTGATAATCGATTAATCTGTCAATTATTTGTTCGATTAATCGATTAATCGGATAAAAAAATGCACTGATATTGTTTCCATCCGTTTATTGAAAAACAACTTTTTTTTTGTTAAACAAAAACTCACCGGGCTTTGCTACATCAAATAGCTTTGACAGGGCATGAACGAATACAAAATACATACAAATGTATGGTGTAAGTGCAAAAGATATCTTCATATCTTCTTAAATAAAGTGCACCCTACAGTATTCTAACTACAAACTACTGCATTCATACTGTATGAGTGAGTATGCCTAACAGCACTATTAACATAAAACTCAATAAAACTCACTCATTGATGATTTAGTTGATAATTGCTTATGTAAAGAAGGCCTTTATATAACAGAAGCCTCAAATGCAATTTGTCCTAGCTCACTCCTTACATTAAGATGCGCACACACACACACACACACACACACACACACACACACACACACACACACACACACACACACACACCATTGAACAAGGGACAACAACCCCAAGTTTACATTACCAAGTCTGCTCTACCACTAACGTTAACAAGCTAAGGTAACGTTAACTAGCCGGTCGGCTTAACACACCATGCTTGTCGACCTGGGTGCGGGCGCATCAGCTGTTAACGTTAGATAAACGAAACAAACTATCTGAGTTTACATACCACGTCTGCTCTACCACTAACGTTAGCAAGCTAACGTAACGTTAACGAGCCGGTCGGCTATAACGTTAACATTGTCGACCTGGGTGCGGGCGCATCGGCTGTTAACGTTAGATAAACAAAACAAACTATCTGCTGTGAGACGAACATTTCCACTTCAAACAACAATACACATGGGTCTAATAATGTAACATTAGTTTACATGCATATCGAGTTTGTAGTAGTATAACGCTAAGTTAATTTACCCGGCTGCTGAGCTCCCTTCACCGGCATCACCCAATGATCCAACATGTTTGCGTTTAAGGTGTTCACGCAGGGCCGTTGTGCTTCCATGCCATGCAAGATCGGCTTTGCACATTTTGCACGTAACAGACTTTTTAGTTCGAGTTAATATGAAGTGCTCCCAAACTTGTGAAGTTTTGGGTCGAGCTGCTTTCTCGTTCTCGGCCATGTTTCAACTTGTTTGTCGTTTACTGCGCGTGCGCAAGGCGAGTGACGTAGTCGGCTCCG
>NC_139629.1:16870169-16882669 GCF_964638095.1 Poromitra crassiceps | reverse complement strand
CCAGCTTCTCTTCACCTGACAGCGGGGGGAGCTTCACCGGCAGGACGTACAGTAGCACATGGGAGGATCACGCTAATCCCACCAGTTCCCCTCCGCCCGACCAGGCACCCTGACCGACCAGAGAAGGCGCTAGTGCAGCGACAAGGACACATACCCTCACTGTGGCTTCCCACCCGCAGACACAGCCAATCGTGCCTGTATGGATGCCCGACCAGGTAACATGGGGGCGCGAACCTGCGACCCTCGTGTTGGTAGGCACTAGGGATGTAGGTACTACCGGTACTACCCCCGAACCGCGGTACTATTGCTGTAGAACAGGTTCTATACTAAGATTTAAAAAGACCCGGTACTTTTCCGACCACTGCTATGACTGATAATGGTCAATATGAGCCTGTCTCTTTAAGAAATGCGCTGGAGTGAGTGACGTCATATCCACATGTCAAGCGGTGAGGAAAAGAGTTTGAGGAAAAAAAGCAGCTGAGCACTGAGCAGACCCGCGCACATTAAAAGCAAACTAGCAAAGTAGGCTATGGCTAAACACAAAGCCTCTCCCAGCCCAGTTAGTAGCAGCAGCTGTGCCCTTTCACAGTTTACATCTAACGTTATGTAGGCTACTTTCACGCATACTTCAGTCAGGGTTATCGACAGTCCATATTATTGCCTCTGCACGTTTCCCGACGCTACAGTGAGAAAATGCGCTCGTTAACTAACGTTACAGCGGACTCCGCTGTACTAACGTTACAGCGGACTCCGCTGTACTAACAGCGGACTCCGCAGTAACGTTAGTTAACGAGCGCTCACTGTAGCGTCGGGAAACGTGCAGAGGCAATAATATGGACTGTCGATAACCCTGACTGAAGTATGCGTGAAAGTAGCCTACATAACGTTAGATGTAAACTGTGAGTAATACTGCCTGAATGCCCCACCCATGACAAGAAGTGCTAAACTGGAAGTTGAGATTACTGAGTATAAACAATTTAGAGACATCAGCCCTGCAGAGGATCCCCTGGCATGGTGGAAGCAACACCAGACAGACCTGCCCATCTTAGCTCAGTTTGCTAGACAATATCTCTGTATTCCAGCATCAAGCTGTGCATCTGAACGTGTTTTCAGTACTTCTGGGAATATCTGCAGTCCAACAAGATCTAGACTGACCGAGGAACATGTTGACACCCTCGTTTTCTTGGCTAGGAACCTGAAGAAGACATTGGGATGGGAGGGACTGAGTGAGTAAACTGAGAGTCAGCCAAACAGTGAGTCTGTCTACCACCCATAGGAGAACTAGGGTTTAGGCTGAGTAGGCTGGGGGACAGAATGGGAATATGAAGCCATGCTGCTTGTTGAAGAAAAAAAGATTTGAGTTTCTGCTGCTATAGTGTTTTATTATATTATTATTTATTTTATTTATTTTACTTATTCCCATTTCCCACTGTTCAAAAGATTTGTGTTATGTTACTGAGTGTGTACTTATTTGACAAGTAAAAGTTAGACAGAATTTAAATGCCACCAATTATTTATTTATTGTTGTTATTGGTGTTTCTCTGAGTTTTTGCTGCTATAGGCTAGTGTTTTATGGTCATTTTATTTTCACTGGCATTACTTTATTTTACTTACCGGTATTCTCACTGCTCAAAAGGTTTGTTTTGTTCAGCATTTAAATGCCACACCAATTTATTGGTGTAATTGTTCCCAAACTCTTAAAATAAAGCCAAATCTTGACATTGGACAGTTTCACTTTTTTTTTTTACAAAAAGTATCGAAAAGTATCGAAAGTATCGAAATACAAATTGGTACCGGCACCGAAACAGAAATTTAGTACCGCTACAACCCTAGTAGGCACGGAATCTACTACTACACTACCCGGACGACCTTCTTTCCTTCTTCGTCTTCCTCTGTGGTGTTTTATGGCAGTTGGCATCCTTTATGTTGCATTACCACCTCCGTCTGGATTTATCCATCCACTGTTTCCCTACATTCTGTCCCCTTCTCCTGTCCTTCCTCTCCCAACTCACGCCCTTCCTTCCATTTCTACGGCAGCCCGTCCCTTAAAGAATTGTTAAATTGCGCCCCCCCTGGTTGGTTGGTTGTATTGAAGAAGGATTGAAACTGGCGATTGAGGCAATAAACTCATTATGAAAGTGTTTACCGGGGCCATAAAGCAAGTGAGAAGTAGGGCCATTTCCCCATTCACTTCATGTACGATCCCTATTAAGCCACCCCTATGCCGACCTCACAAACATACACGCACATACACAGATATCAAGTGAAACACTGGAGCAGCACACAGAACATCTACACAAGGAGCGAGCAGATGAAACGATGGCAGCCACACACACGCAGGAGACACACAGCAGCCACACACACACACACACACACACACACGCAGGAGACACACAGCAGCCACACACACACGCAGAAGACACATAGCAGCCACACACACACGCAGAAGACACACACACACGCAGAAGACACACAGCAGCCACACACACACGCAGGAGACACACAGCAGCCACACACACACGCAGGAGACACACAGCAGCCACACACACACGCAGAAGACACACACACACGCAGGAGACACACAGCAGCCACACACACACGCAGGAGACACACAGCAGCCACACACACACACGCAGGAGACACACAGCAGCCACACACACACGCAGAAGACACACACACACGCAGGAGACACACAGCAGCCACACACACACGCAGAAGACACACAGCAGCCACACACACACGCAGAAGACACACACACACGCAGGAGACACACAGCAGCCACACACACACGCAGAAGACACACACACACGCAGGAGACACACAGCAGCCACACACACACGCAGGAGACACACAGCAGCTCCCACACTGTCTTTGTTCCTTCACTCACCCACAACCGTTCGGTGGCGTTTGAAAGGCTTCATTGCACGGTGCACACACACGCTGCAGCTGAAGCCAGCCACAATTCAAGCCATTTCATCCTGACATGACAGCTTTGAAAGCATCGCATCCCCCGACCCCGACATGTTGTTGTCTTTATTGGAGGGCAAGAGATAAAGATGTGAGGGGTAGTCTCTACTAGGGATGCACCATATTGGATTTTTTTTTGCCAATCATTTCTAACTCTTTTGGCCGATATATGCATATATATATGCAAGCATTTCCCCCCCACCCAAGTAATTTCAGAGAGCATCAAGTCTCTCCTGTAGTGGAATTAACACATTATTCTGCCCGCTCTTATCGTGATGGCTCACTGGCAGATGCACTACAACTCCTTCAGCCTTCAGCTTAGGTTATGTAAAGCATAGAGTTAATTTGCAAAAACAGGTAAACACCATTCTTAAAATGAACAAACGACATCTGTTTGATACTCCCTGGAGTGCACATAGAAAACATTATTGAGGTGATTTATGTGAAAATTATCAGATGAATATATTTTAGTTATGATTGACAATAAAAATTTCCCAAAAATAAATTATTTACAGTATAAATACATCAATATATAAAATAAAATGATAAAAAATCCAAACGGAGATACCTGTTTTTGCAAATGAACTCTTCAATGATATTTTGGTGGTATGTACGTAATTTATTCGCCCTGAAAAAAAGTGGTTTCACCCGGATAAGATGGGCGATATCTGGGAAATCAAAGGGCCAGGCCATAGAACAATGACAGCAGGCAATCATATCACATCCATACGGGGTTCGTAGTATACAGCTGTTAAAACATCATAGATTTATTGTTTTAACACACTGGTAATATCGGATCGGTATCGGCCGATACGCAAGTTCAGGTATTGGAATCAGTATATCACAACATCTCTACTCTCCTCGTTCTACCGTTGTGGATCGTGTGCTAAGAGAGGTTAGCTGTGTGTCAGTCTAAAGCTGTGTTCACACCGAGATATTTATTTTTCTCTCTGTCGCTCGATTCAACCCTTTGGAATCGCTCTGTCACTGTGTTTAAATCGCTCGTCAACAGGCACAATAATTGACGGACATCTGGGGGCTAACGTTAGACAGGATGCAAACTCTACTACGAGCCACCGTAGTTGTTTACAAGCTAAGCCTATCAGCGTGCTCCTAACACGAGCTCTATACCGGTAGTACAGACTTCACTTCATGTCAGCTGTCAGCCTGTCAATCAGCTGTCAATGCGGTTTGTTGCCACACAATAAACCAGCGGTTTGTTCCAAGCCAGTGTGATCCTTGACTCACTCTCACACGGCAACCAATCAGTGTTGAACAGCGAGCGACTGATGCCAGCGTATTTTCGCTCGAGTTGGGATATTTCATCTGGGGCGACGAGCGATTTTTCTCCCTATCGCTGTGTCTCTGTCGCTCGGACGGCCAGCGATTTTTCTCCTGGGTGAATATACGCTCAATCGCTCATTTGCATTGACTCTGTATGTAAACTCGATGCCAGTGAACAACTTTAATAGGTCGGTGTGAACGCAGCTTAACACACGGGGGGGATAGTGAGCAGCAGATGGCTCCACCTCCCACCTGTCTGCCACTCTTAACTGCCTTGGAGGCTTTGGACTGTAATGTCAGATCTCATTCATTTCCACTCCCGCTGCACAGCCGGGAGCTCGTGCCTTTGCGCCTGCAAACGCACTTAGCTAACCGGCCCGTGGGGATTTATGGAATAATCTTTGGAATCTTGAGAGGTGTTTTTCCAGGCAGGGAAAGCGAAATATGATGCCTCACGCATTTGCCAGGTGGCGTGTGTTAATTTGCCCCCCTGCTGCCAGCACACACATGCACACATGTACATGCACTTGCCAGGTTTACAGTTTCCTGATCCAGATTTTATTTGCCCTGTCGAGTGTCTGCGAACGCCAATGATGTCATGCTTTTGTCAAGCTGAGAAAGGCTGGCTGCCTGCACAGCAGCCCCGCAGGTCAGTCTGTGTACTGCGCTGGAGCCACTTCACCAGTCACAACTGTACACTGACCCCCCTGTCTCTCTCCTGTCTGCTTCTGTGTGTGTGTGTGTGTGTGTGTGTGTGTGTGTGTGTGTGTGTGTGTGTGTGTGTGTGTGTGTGTCTGTCTCTGTTCTCTGGCTCTATCTGTGTCTCTCTCACACACAGCCATCTTGTCATCTAATCGTGTAAGTGTTAATCTTGTAGGGTCCCATGGGTCTGAAAATCCTAGAAATTACATGGATTTGAGAAAAATGAAATTAGGTTAGCTTTTTCAAATGAGTGGGTGGACTTGAAATCTCTCTCTCTCTCTCTCTCTCTCTGCATCTCTCTCTCTCTCTCTCTCTCTCTCTCTCTGCATCTGTCTCTCTCTCTCTCTCTCTCTCTCTCTCCCTGTATCTGTCTCTCTCCTCTCTTCTGTAGCATGCTTCAACATTAACGTGCGAGTTAATGTTTGCACACTCGTCTGGTAGTAGGATTTACGGCCCTGATAAACAGGGCCTACGTGTTGTATCGTTCTTGTATATTTGCATATCTGTTAGAATTTGTTTGCGAAACAGTTTGGTCGCCGGCGAATACTTCTCGCCCGTACAAACGGGCCCTCTGTGTAATCGTGTGCCTTTAGATCGACAACAGTGAGGGTGGCTGCACAGCTGAGCAGGCCAGCAGGGCCGCTCACAGTTAGCTTAGCCCAGAGGCTTTCAAAGTGGGAGGCGGGCCTCCCCCCAGGGGGGGAGGGGGGGCTCCAAGCAGTTTCAGGGGAGGCTCAGTGAATGGAAGTGAGAAAAAAAAATGACATTCATTATTACATTAGTCATCAAAAGGATAGCCATTAGATAGCTTAAATGTGTGTGATTTTGTTTAAAGATAATTCAGAGATACAGTAGTAGACAGACACTTTTCTATGTATTTGGTGTAGTCTGAAGTATGCCAAACAGCAATATCAGGCATATCTTGGTTACATTTTTTAGTGTCTAATCTATGGGATAAAATAACATAATCATGATCCAATAGGCCTCCAGGAATTGAGTAAGCTTTGCCTGGGGGGAGGCCCACAGTCTCAGACTTTGAAAACCCACATTATCGCCCAGCCCTACTCACCCTCTATGGCAGTGGTCCCCAACCACCGGTACCGGACCGCAACGCATTTGGTACCGGGCCGCGAGCCGGTCCATTTTTTCTTTTCTTTTTTATAAACATAGGCTATAATATTATAGGCTGTGTGTGTGGTAGTTGAAACATAGTTTCAAGTTGACGTTTATGTTTGTAGTTAAAACAGAAACATAAATACTGTATAGGCTACATACAGTACAACACAAAAGGCTGTTATTTACCCTTTGTCGCCACCTGGTGAGTAAATATATATATGTAACTAAAACCATTAAAATTGACAACCGGTCTGCGACTTTTTTTCCCATGTATCTACCGGTCCTTGGCACAAAAAAGGTTGGGAACCCCTGCTCTATCTATGGCACAGGGGATACTAGCATCATATCCTGTGTGCTGTGTTGCTAAATGTTTCTCCACCTGCCCCTCTTCCTGTCCTGCAGTGGGTTGCACCAGCTGTGCGTAAGTTGAAACGTAAGCTAGTTTGAACGTAAAGTCTCACTAAGTCCGAGTTTACGCACTACTAAAAATATTTGGGTTGCACCAAGTGAAATAGTTACAACGTAGGCATAAGTTAGAACTTAAAATTTACACCTACGTCTTACTAGGTGTAAAGTCCTCCGTAAAATAGCAGTTGGCACGGATTGCAACTTGGCACCGTGGCGCATCGTTGTTTTGCGTCCGCAACGCGCTCTCCGTGATCAATTATTACTCCCTTTGATATGACTCACGCTTTTGTTTCCCACAAGCTGCAGCACTGCATACAAATTAAAATAACCGCAACAATTTAGTGAGGCAGGATGGTGGTATAGCCTACAATACTGATGAAGAGCTCACAGACAAACGTTAACAGTAATATGAACCTAAACGAACGTTACTCAATAACGTTCTCATTTGATTAGTGTTGATGAAATATGAAAGCACTAATTTGCGGTGGGCAACATGTCCTGTTTTCACTCCACTTACTTAAACAACCGTAAATAAACACCGTTTCCACCGTGCTTTTCACTGATTGGTCACAGATACTGTACACGTCATTGTCTGCGACACTATTTTGGTTAGTATGGACTTTAGGGTCTACTAGTTAAGATGTACCTTATGTCTCCGTGGTGCAACCAAACAAAGACACAACTTTAGTGTCAAACTAACTAGTTTGAACGTAGCAGTTAGTGTGGACTTTACACCCTAACTTAAGACAGAACTTACGTTCAGCTGGTGCAACAGACTGCTGTTCTCTAACACACATCTGTCCACCTGTCCATTAGTGCAGCAGATGCATCCATGGCGTTCCCCCTGGCGCAGCGCTCTGTGATCTACTCGCTGGTCTGCAGCACCTGCCCGCTCTCCACGGCCCTGGGCAGCCGGGCCTTCCCCCTGCAGGTTCTCCTGGGTACTGCTGCCTGGGTGGGCCTCTGCCCTCCTCAGCTCCAGTCATTAGGCTAGTTGTAGCTGATGTTACTGTGGTATAAACAGGCAGATATTGATGTGCTGCTGCAGTTGGAATGGCTAGACTCGTCCTAGCCCCGGGCGCTTTGAATGCTAATCACATTCAGTCGATGGCTACAGCACATGGCAAAGCCCATGTTACAGCATTTTGTTTGTCTCTGATATACATTTTGCACGTCTCTAGGCTACTCCTTCATGTTATTTCATGTATGTGACAGCACCATGCATTATACATTGTCATTAGCATTATGAGAGTTTTCTAGTACATGAGAGGGCTTATTTATTAGAGCCCGACCGATATATCGGTCCACCGATATTATCGGCCGATAACCGATATATCGGTATCGGCCGATATGTTGGCCGATATGCCGATATCTTTTTATTTTGTATTTTTTAAGTTATAGACAGCATGTTGTGTATATTTGATCTTTTTTCTTAACTCAAGTTATATTTGATATTTGTTCTATTTGTGCTTTTGTATTTCTAGTAGGGATGTTCATCAATTATCGAAAATCGATAATCGATCGTTAAGGATTGGAATCGATCCTGTGGCATTTGGATCGATTTTTTTATTATTATTATTTTATTTTATTTTTTATTTTTTTATTTTTTTTGGACTAGGTTTGGGTGGAATTCGTTCCTCCTCGCCCCACTCCATTGCACAGCCGACTAACGTGAGGTGGAGCTTCATATAGTCTCTAGTTTTCTGGCTGGGCACGGGCCTTTGTGCCAACAAAACTGTTTTAAACATGAGAAATTCAAACCGGCATGCGCCGGGGACAGCAGTGTTGGAGAGGAGACACATTGAAATAAAGAGTTCATTGAGGAGAACACGTTGTCTTTCGTATTTTCTGCCATAGGCATTCATTTTGTTAAAAAAAAAAAAAAAAAAAAAAAAAAAAAAAAATGAAAATATTGAAAATGTTCTAAGTATTAATAAAATCGATAATCGATAATTGATCGTTAATTCTCACCGATTATCGATTTTGGAAAATTTTCAAAATGAACATCCCTAATTTCTAGTTATTTATAATGATTAAATTCCCAGTTCAGTTGACTGTTTCATTGCATTGATGTCATTTTGGACAATAAAGTTGATTGATAAGCTGTAAAATATCCTGCCTAAATTGTCAAGTGTTTGATATTTGAGGGATCACTGCAAAAACATTGTGTAATATAATGTGTATATTTAATATAAGAATATCGGCCGATATATCGATATCGGAATTTTTTTACTCCCTAATATCGGTATCGACATCGGCATCAAAAATCCAGTATCATTGGGGCTCTATTATTTATATATGCTACTGGACCAGTGGTGTAGTATACAGTTATCTAGGGGAAAGCCGTTCTGCCTGTTTGATTATAACCTTGACTGTAAGAGCTCTCTCTGTGTGTGTGTTTCTGATAAAGTTGGGTGAGTTCAGCACTGGAGGACTTGAGGTGTTTTTATTTGAGAATAGAATATGATTAGGCCTAGTGCATAAGGACTGCCAGTCTGCAGTCTGAAAAGGCAGGTAAATGACATGCATTATTCATTTAGCACTCAGGGATTTCGCCCTGTGTATTTTTTTATTCCAGAGACTTTCTGAGTGATTCAGCACAAGCCAACCTTTAAATCCCTGCTTTCCTGTCCTCTTCCTCAGTACAACACGCACGTCTTTTCTGTCCTCTTCCTCAGTACAACACGCAGGTCTTTCCTGTCCTCTTCCTCAGTACAACACACAAGTCTTTTCTGTCCTCTTCCTCAGTACAACATGCAGGTCTTTCCTGTCCTCTTCCTCAGTACAACACACAAGTCTTTCCTGTCCTCTTCCTCAGTACAACACGCAAGTCTTTCCTGTCCTCTTCCTCAGTACAACATGCAAGTCTTTCCTGTCCTCTTCCTCAGTACAACACACAAGTCTTTCCTGTCCTCTTCCTCAGTACAACACGCAAGTCTTTCCTGTCCTCTTCCTCAGTACAACATGCAAGTCTGTCCTGTCCTCTTCCTCAGTACAACATGCAGGTCTGTCCTGTCCTCTTCCTCAGTACAACACGCAAGTCTTTCCTGTCCTCTTCCTCAGTACAACATGCAGGTCTGTCCTGTCCTCTTCCTCAGTACAACACGCAAGTCTTTCCTGTCCTCTTCCTCAGTACAACATGCAAGTCTTTCCTGTCCTCTTCCTCAGTACAACATGCAGGTCTGTCCTGTCCTCTTCCTCAGTACAACACGCAAGTCTTTGCTGTCCTCTTCCTCAGTACAAGTATAGTGTTCAGGCAAAGATCAGACTAGAGCAGAGTAGGATAGGCCAGATTAGGCTGTAGACTAGCTAGATACCAGGGCCCCTATCGTTGCATCGGCGCAGTTTCTAGGCCGAGCGGCAGGCGCAGATCAAAGCAGTGGGCGTGGAAAGGCGCACTTGATATCGTCGTGCTGGCGCTAGATGCAGCCCAAAGCATTACAACCACGCCTTTTAGGCGTAAAATTATGCACCGTCATGCTCATTGGATAAGTGCAATAAACGAATCGCACGCTTGCCTTTTTAGCTCCAATTCCAGTGATCCCGCAAAACCAGATGAAAGCCAAACGCTCTGCCCCCCCCCCCCCCCTCCCTTCATCCAGCCTGTCTGTCTGCATTATAGGCTATTATTCCATATTATTATGCTTCTCAAACCAATCTAACTGCAGTTTCAATACTGCAAGCATGTAAATACGCTACACTATAGCAAGATCAAAGTGAAAATAATGTTCTATGCATCAGCTAGAAAAATATAGCCTATTAGATTGGTGAAAGTTTGTCCAGAAAGATATCATTTTCTCTCGCCTGCTGCAGGAAGGATGATGCACATAAATATACCCTACATTATGTCAAGTCATTGCATAAATGTGTTTTTATTGTAAAACTAAATGTGAAATAGGGCCAAGTTATTGGAGGAACATCACAGTATAGCAGATGCCATTAGAAGCGCGTTCCGAAGCGCGTTCCGCTGTTACTTCTCTAAATCACGTTAACTCGACAAGGGGTATATATATGCCCAGGAGGACATATATGTTTCACATAGGGTGGTGTTTTCATTTCGAGGTTTTATTTGGTCCAATATTGAAATGTTGACAATGGCAGGCTGTGTTACCATTACACATTAATTTAGAACTACCTTTTATATCTATTTTGGCTCATTTGGTGGCTATTTAGTAGCGAAATGAAGAAACACAATGCATGCTGGGAACTCAGAGAGAGAGAGAGAGAAGGGTGACAGAGAAGAAGCAGTGATAGTGCAGCAGACAACCAAAACAATCGTGCACTTTGTGATAAAAGCATATAATTGGGTACACTTATAGCCAAAGGTAGTCCAAAAAGATTTGGATATGGAGGCATCGTGAATTCTCAACATGGCAGCCGTTTTTCAAAATGGCCGCCAGCAACAACCGTTTTCTTATGAATGATGGATAGAATATGATGTTTCAGACTTATTTACCATAAAGAGTAATTGGTAAATGTCTTTTGGATAATAAAAAATTAATTAAATTTTCAAGATGGCTGCCGTCACTTCTGTGGCTGTCTGATATGGGTGATCCCAGTTTCAAATAAGTCATTTTTTCCAATGCAGAATTCAAAAATTTTACTTGAAATTGGCCAGAAGCTTCCTTCTACAACACAACTGATGACATCAGTACTCACAACTGTTGACCACTGCTGACCTATGACCATTTTCAAGATGGCAGTCATTATGGCCGAAATCAAACTTGGTTGGTTAAATGGTTGATTCAATAACCTCATATCTGCAAACAACTGAACCATTCGATGAATGGAAACATAATAGAGTGGATGTTGAAACACAGCCAGGGCACACTGGTAACACCACTGCTGTGAAACTCAGCATGGGGTTCAGTGCCAGCTAAATACACTCCTCTTAACAATGCCAAATTTTATGTATTTCTGTATACGTGCTGGTTGTGGTGATAGTTGAGTGGTAGTGCAGTTTAGTTTCCTAAATGCTATCTAATGTTAGCCCCACATCTAGTTATAGTTTACATATTTAGATGTAGTTAGATAGCCGCACCTGAATGGACAGGATGTGCCAGCGCGGGAGAGCCGAGCCAAGGGTAACAGGGCTTTATATGACTTTCATATAGTTACCCGGATGGTGTACAGATCGCACAGGAATTAAATGGTACTGGATGAACGATCGGACTAGGTGTAGGGAAATTTTCCGAACCTAGTTGTATCCCATACTTGTATGTGTTTCCTTGTAGTAAAGGTGGTAAAAGGATAACCCCTCCGCCATTACTGCAAACAAAGTTTATTTTTCTTGTCTGAGAAGATGTCAAAGAAATTCTTACTTGTGAATTTTCACAAGTGCAAATGGGGCTGGTCAAAGACATCTGAGAGGGACTATGAGCCCTTCTGGACATGCCTACCAGATGCAGGCCAGTCCAGTTATGAACTGGTCTCTTGCAAATGCAAAAAGGGTTGTGTTGGGCAGTGCAAGTGCAAAAAAGCTCAGTTACAGTGCACAGCACTCTGTTTCTGTGAAGGTGAGTGTGAATAATTGAATAGGGATAGACCCTTGATTTGGCCTCACTTAACTGTGAGTCTGTGAAACTGGTGGATCTTTGTCAATGGGTCACACCGCCTAATTAGGACATCACTGACATCACTGACATCACACTGACATCAGACATCACGAACATCACACATTCCTAATATAGATGTCACATCACTGAAATCACACATTTCTGATATGAAGCTCACACCACTGACATCAAACACTCCAAATATGGAGCTCACATCAGTAACATTACTGAGCTCACGTCCCTGACATCAAATATCAATCTCCATATATGGGTATAAAAGGGACAATGACTGAGATCTCCACATACATGTATGGCCATTTCAGCATGCCAATATGTGGACATTTACTCAACAATAACATCGGGTATCTTCATTTTGTTCTCCATATATAAACGCGCACTTTAGGGCAAGGTCGCTAGAACAAGTCTTGTGAGATGGAAGGAAGCTTCTTAGAAATTCTAGAGTTTATA
>NC_139629.1:16860169-16865169 GCF_964638095.1 Poromitra crassiceps | reverse complement strand
GAACCTATGCTTGTTTATTACATTCATATGCATGAGGGTAGAGCCCCAGTCAATCACCACATGGAAACCTCTCTCTCATTTCTGATCAGAGCTGCTTCACACCTGCAGCCAAACATCAGGCATGTCTCTGTGGCAGAACATCATGCAGGATGCGGAAACATCTAACTTATGCATAGTGGCACTGTAGATAGATCATACCAACATGGTTTCAATTTGTTTTCATTTCTAAGCATTCTTCACGTGGTTTGTATTGTAAATTGCATCATCTTGTCTAGCCGCTAAGATCCTCTTTTTCTTTTTCTTGCCCTCCTTCACTCTATCTTGAATAGTTAGGGGGGAAGAGAAAAAAAAGTTTGTGTAGGTCTGATTGGAGTCATATATTGTATATATACTGTTTATTATTTTGTGTCAGTGTGTTGGCAATGGAAAAATTGTTGTCTTTAAAATGTGTCTGAATAATCCCGTAAGGGATGGGCGGCATGCAGCCAGACACGAAAATAAAATATTCATTGATTCATTCATTCATTCATGTCTCTGTGGTAGAACATCATGCAGCCAAACATCATACATGTCTCTGTGGTAGAACCTCCTGCAGCCAAACATCATGCATGTCTCTGTGGTAGAACCTCCTGCAGCCAAACATCATACATGTCTCTGTGGTAGAACATCCTGCAGCCAAACATCATGCATGTCTCTGTGGTAGAACCTCCTGCAGCCAAACATCATGCATGTCTCTGTGGTAGAACCTCCTGCAGCCAAACATCATGCATGTCTCTGTGGTAGAACCTCCTGCAGCCAAACATCATACATGTCTCTGTGGTAGAACCTCCTGCAGCCAAACATCATACATGTCTCTGTGGTAGAACATCCTGCAGCCAAACATCATGCATGTCTCTGTGGTAGAACCTCCTGCAGCCAAACATCATGCATGTCTCTGTGGTAGAACCTCCTGCAGCCAAACATCATGCATGTCTCTGTGGTAGAACCTCCTGCAGCCAAACATCATACATGTCTCTGTGGTAGAACCTCCTGCAGCCAAAATCATGCATGTCTCTGTGGTAGAACCTCCTGCAGCCAAACATCATGCATGTCTTTGTGGTAGAACATCATGCAGCCAAACATCATACATGTCTCTGTGGTAGAACCTCCTGCAGCCAAACATCATGCATGTCTCTGTGGTAGAACCTCCTGCAGCCAAACATCATACATGTCTCTGTGGTAGAACCTCCTGCAGCCAAACATCATGCATGTCTCTGTGGTAGAACATCCTGCAGCCAAACATCATGCATGTCTCTGTGGTAGAACATCATGCAGCCAAACATCATACATGTCTCTGTGGTAGAACCTCCTGCAGCCAAACATCATGCATGTCTCTGTGGTAGAACATCCTGCAGCCAAACATCATGCATGTCTCTGTGGTAGAACCTCCTGCAGCCAAACATCATACATGTCTCTGTGGTAGAACCTCCTGCAGCCAAACATCATGCATGTCTCTGTGGTAGAACCTCCTGCAGCCAAACATCATGCATGTCTCTGTGGTAGAACCTCCTGCAGCCAAACATCATGCATGTCTCTGTGGTAGAACCTCCTGCAGCCAAACATCATGCATGTCTCTGTGGTAGAACCTCCTGCAGCCAAACATCATGCATGTCTCTGTGGTAGAACATCCTGCAGCCAAACATCATGCATGTCTCTGTGGTAGAACCTCCTGCAGCCAGTGATTATAGATATATAATGTGTTTATGAATGAATGCCAAGACGTTACATTGTGAGATAAAGCTTTGTAGAGCAAGAATAGGAATACTTACCGGTAAGCGGGTCAATGTTCTTATCTCAACTAAGCCCGAAGATATATGTTTTCTAACTGTTTGACCTGAAGATACAGTATATGTTTTCTAACTGTTTGACCTGCAGATACAGTATATGTTTTCTAACTGTTTGACCTGCAGATACAGTATACTGTATGTTTTCTAACTGGTTTGGGGCACTGGAGTGTGCAGAGAGTAGACATTGCTACTTTCTCCCTTTATCTCTGCTTCAGTGTTGTCGTCATTGTCGTATTTCTTGCCGGACATTTAGACTAAGGTGTACATTTTGCAGCACGCCGTCATGCTCAGTTCTCTCCCAGTGACTTCCTATCTGTCCTCTCCTTGCTTGGCTCCTCCATACCACTACAGGCCATCTGGTGCCCCGCGCGCACACACACACACACACACACACACACACACACACACACACACACACACACACACACACACACACACACACACACACACACACACACACACACGCATACCACAGGCGTGCCAGAACTCTTTTTGAATTGCATGTGGACAGAGAGCAGAGACCTCTGTCGACCAAGGAGGAGAAGATAGCGCAGAGTCGAGGAGGGGCAAAGAAGAGCAGAGGCCATGCGGTGGGGGGGGGGGGGGGGGGCAACGGGGAGGAGAAACTCTGCAGTCCGTTGCCTGGCAACCAGACATTGCTCAGTGTGATGGTGGTGGGGGGGGGGGGGCGAGGGAGAGTTACGAAGGAAGTAGGGATGTGCGAGGAGATAGGTTGAAGGGGGTCTCGGTGATCAAGGGGTACGGCTGCTGGGTATCGGCACTCGATTCCTTTTAAGGTGTCGACCGAAATAACCCAGACAGTACCAAGTACTGTGACAGCTCCAGTCTCAAGTGATGCCTGCATTCAGGGCTGGCCCAAGCCTTCATGGGGCCGTAAGCACAATTTGATTTGTGAGCCCCTCAGCGCTGCCAATTCTATTGACTATTATCATGATCATTCACAAACCTACTGTATATCTATCTACTCTATATCTATATCTACTGTATATCTATCTACTCTATATCTATATCTACTGTATATCTATCTACTCTATATCTATATCTACTGTATATCTATCTACTCTATATCTATATCTACTGTATATCTATCTACTCTATATCTATATCTACTGTATATCTATCTACTCTATATCTATATCTACTGTATATCTATCTACTCTATATCTATATCTACTGTATATCTATCTACTCTATATCTATATCTACTGTATATCTATCTACTCTATATCTATATCTACTGTATATCTATCTACTCTATATCTATATCTACTGTATATCTATCTACTCTATATCTATATCTACTGTATATCTATCGCCCAGACACACATATCTTTATCTTTCCGTTTCTTCTCCTCTTCTGTTTTCTTCTTTTTTTCCTGCTCCAGAAGTGTATGTCCTTTTTTGCGACATTACTTTTTTTGCTGCATCAGCGGCAGCGCAGAGGAGAGGACTGTAACGTTAGTCTGAGTGACTGTGACAAAGGAGAGGACTGTAACCTAACGTTAGTCTGAGTGACTGTGACAAAGGAGAGGACTGTAACCTAACGTTAGTCTGAGTGACTGTGACAAAGGAGAGGACTGTAACCTAACGTTAGTCTGAGTGACTGTGACAAAGGAGAGGACTGTAACCTAACGTTAGTCTGAGTGACTGTGACAAAGGAGAGGACTGTAACCTAACGTTAGTCTGAGTGACTGTGACAGAGGAGAGGACTGTAACCTAACGTTAGTCTGAGTGACTGTGACAAAGGAGAGGACTGTAACCTAACGTTAGTCTGAGTGACTGTGACAGAGGAGAGGACTGTAACCTAACGTTAGTCTGAGTGACTGTGACAAAGGAGAGGACTGTAACCTAACGTTAGTCTGAGTGACTGTGACAGAGGAGAGGACTGTAACCTAACGTTAGTCTGAGTGACTGTGACAGAGGAGACGACTGTAACCTAACGTTAGTCTGAGTGACTGTGACAGAGGAGAGGACTGTAACCTAACGTTAGTCTGAGTGACTGTGACAGAGGAGAGGACTGTAACCTAACGTTAGTCTGAGTGACTGTGACAAAGGAGAGGACTGTAACCTAACGTTAGTCTGAGTGACTGTGACAGAGGAGAGGACTGTAACCTAACGTTAGTCTGAGTGACTGTGACAGAGGAGACGACTGTAACCTAACGTTAGTCTGAGTGACTGTGACAGAGGAGAGGACTGTAACCTAACGTTAGTCTGAGTGACTGTGACAGAGGAGAGGACTGTAACCTAACGTTAGTCTGACTGACTGTGACAAAGGAGAGGACTGTAACCTAACGTTAGTCTGAGTGACTGTGACAGAGGAGAGGACTGTAACCTAACGTTAGTCTGAGTGACTGTGACAAAGGAGAGGACTGTAACCTAACGTTAGTCTGAGTGACTGTGACAGAGGAGAGGACTGTAACCTAACGTTAGTCTGAGTGACTGTGACAAAGGAGAGGACTGTAACCTAACGTTAGTCTGAGTGACTGTGACAGAGGAGAGGACTGTAACCTAACGTTAGTCTGAGTGACTGTGACAAAGGAGAGGACTGTAACCTAACGTTAGTCTGAGTGACTGTGACAGAGGAGAGGACTGTAACGTAACCTTAGTCTGAGTGACTGTGACAGAGGAGACGACTGTAACGTAACCTTAGTCTGAGTGACTGTGACAGAGGAGAGGACTGTAACCTAACGTTAGTCTGAGTGACTGTGACAGAGGAGACGACTGTAACGTAACCTTAGTCTGAGTGACTGTGACAGAGGAGAGGACTGTAACGTAACCTTAGTCTGAGTGACTGTGACAGAGGAGAGGACGGTAACCTAACGTTAGTCTGAGTGACTGTGACAGAGGAGAGGACTGTAACCGAACGTTAGTCTGAGTGACTGTGACAGAGGAGACGACTGTAACCTAACGTTAGTCTGAGTGACTGTGACAGAGGAGACGACTGTAACCTAACGTTAGTCTGAGTGACTGTGACAGAGGAGACGACTGTAACCTAACGTTAGTCTGAGTGACTGTGACAGAGGAGACAACTGTAACCTAACGTTAGTCTGAGTGACTGTGACAGAGGAGAGGACTGTAACCTAACGTTAGTCTGAGTGACTGTGACAGAGGAGACGACTGTAACCTAACGTTAGTCTGAGTGACTGTGACAGA
>NC_139629.1:16822669-16855169 GCF_964638095.1 Poromitra crassiceps | reverse complement strand
ACACTCAGGATTTTCATCTGTTGTTCCAGTTTAGATTGAGCTTCTTCTACACACTCAGGATTTTCATCTGTTGTTCCAGCTTAGATTGAGCTTCTTCTACACACTCAGGATCTTCATCTGTTGTTCCAGTTTAGATTGAGCTTCTTCTACACACTCAGGATTTTCATCTGTTGTTCCAGTTTAGATTGAGCTTCTTCTACACACTCAGGATTTTCATCTGTTGTTCCAGTTTAGATTGAGCTTCTTCTACACACTCAGGATCTTCATCTGTTGTTCCAGTTTAGATTGAGCTTCTTCTACACACTCAGGATCTTCATCTATTGTTCCAGTTTAGATTGAGCTTCTTCTACACACTCAGGATTTTCATCTGTTGTTCCAGCTTAGATTGAGCTTCTTCTACACACTCAGGATTTTCATCTGTTGTTCCAGTTTAGATTGAGCTTCTTCTACACACTCAGGATTTTCATCTGTTGTTCCAGTTTAGATTGAGCTTCTTCTACACACTCAGGATCTTCATCTATTGTTCCAGTTTAGATTGAGCTTCTTCTACACACTCAGGATTTTCATCTGTTGTTCCAGTTTAGATTGAGCTTCTTCTACACACTCAGGATTTTCATCTGTTGTTCCAGTTTAGATTGAGCTTCTTCTACACACTCAGGATTTTCATCTGTTGTTCCAGCTTAGATTGAGCTTCTTCTACACACTCAGGATCTTCATCTGTTGTTCCAGTTTAGATTGAGAAGCTTTTGATGGTTTTGTCTTTCGTCGGGTCTTCTCCAGCCTTTCTTCAACACTTAGCACTTGCTAAATGAGGCTAAATCCAGGAGCCCTTTCTCATCCAGCGCTACACGGACACACTTTGAGACTCTGATCTGTTAACTAAAATACAAGCTAAGCATTGTCTTATGCACTTTCTTGATGCATGTCTCATACACTTGCCTGGTAACACTGACCTCTCTGTAGATCATATCCTGTGGTTACTTGTAGATCTGTTCTCTTTGTAAGCTCTCCATCATACTAATATCTTTCCTACATTTAACACGATTGTCTCATATTGTCAGAGTTGCCTTTCCATCAATGTCAAATCTTTTGTTTGACAGTTCTCTTTTGACAATAAAGATGATTTGAAGTTTAGTGGGCGAGCGCAAGCATGAATAAAGCACTTTTGTCTTTGTGATGTATTCAACGGTTCCCATTAGTTCCTTATTCATTATAGATGTTTTTTATGGATTTTATTATGTCCGTTTCCAGCAGTACAGCTACAGTGCGTAGCCATTAGTCTGTTCATCATTGTGAATGTGGGCCTATCTATTATTTCATTGAAGTACATCACCTCCACTCCAGCCTCTTGGCGGTCTTAGCTCCATTGCTTTTGTCTAATCTCTTGACACATAAGACACATTTTTGGTATTTAGGAATGATATCATGTAACAAAAGATAAATATACTCTGTGGAAAGTTCAGACTGTCAGCTTTTAATTGGTGGTCTTTACTGGCCTTCATGATACAACAACTTGATAAACTAATGAGGACAAGGGGGTGGGGGGATTAAAACAACTCTAACTCGATATGTCTGTGCTGCGGCTGTATCTGATCTTATGCTCTGTATTGTACACTGTATTGGACAGCTGCATTGCGTAACAGTTTTCCATGGAGAAGATTGCCCTGACTCAAGCTGTGACTATTATGATGACAAGGTGGGATGTGTGTGCGTGTGTGTGTGTTTTCGTGACTCTCAGACTACGGACTACACCCCAGGAACCTGGAGGAGAACCGATGTCCATCTGGAGAATCCGGAGTACCACACCAGATGGTTCTTTAAATACTTCCTGGGAAAAGGTCAGTGCTTCTCTGCTGCTCTCTGTTCAAAGACAACACACGCACACGCACACACACACACACACACACACACACACACATACGCACACACACACGCACACACGCACACACACACGCACACACGCACACACACACACGCACACACACACACACACACACACACACACACAATTGTTCGAGTGGCCATCACTGATCACATCATGGAGTGCTCGAATGACGTCACTCAGCGCAAAATTGCTCAACTTCGCATGTCATAGACATTGTGACATAATCAGTGACATCACAATTGCTGATGACATCATCCAATGTGGGACAAAAATGGAAAGAAACAACCCACTTACTCCATTTTATGTGTGTATCTATATATATATATATATATATATATATATATATATACGGTATATATATACGGTATATATACACACAGTATATATATATATATATATATATATATATACTATATATATATATATATATATATATATATATATATATATATATATATATATATATATATATATATCCTGCTGCACATGACTTTGCTTATCTTATGAAGTCAGCCTTGCACCACTCTTCATTCAAGGCCAAAACTAGTTAGCATCAAGCCATATCCCCACTGAGAGTCTCAACCGCACTGCTAATCCCATCCCCAGCCCAGGGAGGAAGCCAGCGGAGGACACACAGCCTGGAGGACACACAGCCTGCCAGACGGAGCAGAGGCTTGCCTCCAAGAGATAACACAATTAACATCTGACTGCTGGCTTATGAAATGAGCATAGCACAGCACTCTGCAGGCCAGGAGGAGCACGGCACTCTGCAGGGCGGCAGCAGCCATTCTTCACAGGCCGTTAAAAATGCATTAGAAGCGGTCAGCTGTCCCTTCCCCTCTCTGACCCTCCGTGTTTCCTCGCCCCTCATTAACTTCTCACACTCACCGTCTCGGCAAAAGACCATCGCCCGGGTTCGGTTACCCGATCCGAATCGGGAGCAATACCTGAGGGAACGGCTGAGTGGAGAGGAGGAGCGAGATAGTTGTTAATAAAGGTTAGACAGCAAAAGTCAGAGGGAGGGATGGAGGGAGAAACATGATGGGGAGGGTCTAATCCAGTGGTTCTCAACATGGGGTCCGGGGACCACCAGGAGTCCACGAGGGGCTTTCAGGGGGGTCCCCGGCAAATAGATGGATTGTTAAACTTCAGCATTATTTCATTTACAAGAAGTTAACACCATTATAGAGACTGTTGTAGAAAGACAGTTTTGATCATAGTTATCACTCTACTGTACGTACGAAGAGCATCATGGAATTCTGCAAAAAATCACAGCTAACAATAAAAATATTCTCAGATTTGGGTTCGAGGGACAAAATCTTGGGGGTCTAACGATGGCTCTAATGAGGACTAAACGAGGGGGTCCTTGATGTGAAAAAGGCTGAGTCTCACTGCTCTAATCGTACTGTGACTTGGCCAGTTTGTGTCTGTGGAAAAACGCTCAGCCTGTCCAGCCCTCAGCTGAGCCATCTGTGCCTCACAGCCTGGCCCAAGCTGCCCGCAAGGTCCCACATCAAACAGTATTGACTCACGCCCATTGATTCTAACTCCAGCATATCCTGTCTGTTGAAGCGTTCAGTTTCAGTAGTACAGTAAGTCGTACCTTAATGAGCTGAGGAATAACAATAAAACTCTCAAGTGTTTGCATTGGGGTCCTTCAGACAGTGACGAGCTCGAGCTACCTGGCTAACTGATGGATACATGGAGAATAAAGAGAGCTGGACACAGTGGAAGGCATGGGTAAAGAAGGGGAAATCTGAGCGGTTTTTCCTAACCTGTACAACATTGATGTTCTATGAAAACATTTGTTTTTGCGCCAAAGATCGTCTATTGGTAAAGGTCCTTACACATCAAGAGCGATGCGAATATACAGCACGAAATTGCGATACGAATTTTGACCCACCTGTCAATCACAGCCACAGATGTGTACACGTCGGAAGCGAATTTCTGAAAAATCGACCGTGGTTTGGAAAAATAAACACCGCAATAGCGCTTGGCGAAACTTCGCCGTTGGTATGCACGGTTGCATTGACTCATATTGGTTCGGAAATCGCACGAAAGAAACGCTCCCGATGTGTAAGAACCTTAAGAACCGAAGGCTTATACCTTGTTCCACTGCAACATCATGGCTGGAGCACTGTGGTCCAAAAAGGATAAGAGCCTCGCTCCTGCCTTCAATATACGATCTTTGTCTCCCTTCCAGGCAGTAGACCGGAAACAGTATGGCTGCCTCTATCTCTGCAAAAGTTTCGTCTAGAAGCCACATAATTGTTATAAATATCAACAACCAGCCAACATATATCAAAGCTGGTGACTTATATGGAAAAGATTGTAACTCGAACTGGTTAAAAGTGACTATGACTACGCTTTGAGCCTGGTGAACACTTAGGTAGCAAACGTAGGCTAACACCAAGCTAACGGGGGATGGAGATTTTGAGATTTGTCAACAAAATACCGTGGTGACCAATTTAAGCTAATTAGCAGAGCAGGGAAAAACACAGCTACACATGAAATATCTGAAAAACGACAAAAGTGACTGGAGGGGGGCATTAAGGAAACGGAAGCAGAAGATGCAGATAAAGAAAGGGATGGCGTCAGGAGAGAGAGAGAGCAGAGGTCCTGCGTCTAATTAGGTTTGGGGGTCTGTTCAGTGTTGTCTCTGGAGATGTTGCCTCGTCAACCACAGAGGCAGAGACATGAATGCGTGACTGTGCCCTCAGGAGATCTTTGTTCCTGTCACACACACACACAGCGTGCACTGAGGCGGTTAGGGGGTAATGAAAGCAAGGACAAGATGAATCGTTTCCCACACACCTATCGTTCGTTTGCTGTGGTCCAGATCGGTTGATGAGTTTGTAAACTCGGAGCATTTTCCCCTCGGTTCGCTTTCTTTTCACGAAATCCAAGCGAGCCTAAATGCGTCACTACAAAGCACGTAAAAAACGTTCACTCTGTTTATTGGTCAGATGTGTCGGGGGCGGGGAGCGAGAACGTAAAGACAGAGAAGAAGAAGGTTCTGTGTTCAGTGTTCTGGACTAGTGCACGTTGCTATGCAGTTAACATGGAGCAACGGCAGAGGTGGCATTTGCTCGTAACTGTTGTAATTCTCTGGGCAATATAGCAGGCAAAAGGACCAGCAGAATGCTGAACGCACTTCGAGGAAACGTCTTGAAAATACTAAAGTGTTAATAGTCATGATACTATAGTAGTATGCTAGTAGTAATAGACCCTTTGCACAGCAGCCAATTTGTGTCTCTCAACCATAGACATAAATAATATGGACGTAGCTATCCCATTGAATTTCGTTTTCCTGGCGGAGTTCAAACGTTGGCCGTCACCATCTTGATTTTTCGTCAGCAGAGTGGGAGGGAATGGGTTGAGTCCTTGCGCAGCTCACGTGAGATGGGAGTTTCCCAAAGCCGCAGCTCCGCCTGCTATTGGTCCGTGATCGACGAGCTGTACGATCACTGGACAGACGATCTGTCAATCACCCCCTTTTCTATCATCTATTTTACTCTAAACGGGTGAGTTCTATAAAAAATGACCCCCCTACAGTTGTTGTGAAAAGGTGAAATTAGCTATATAGACCAAAACCGTGTTTTGTCCCTCACTGGAAAGATGTTTAATCCTGTTACAAAGTCGGCCATTTTAACATTGGGGGAATGCCTACTGCCCCCGACACCTAGTGGCCATTTGAGAAACTACAGCTTTTCAATTCACTTCCGCATCATCAGAGGGAAGGGGGTGGGCTTGCCCACTGGTCTCAACTCAAGGCAGCGTAAACCCAGGTGTAACCCACTAACATTAATGATGGTTTCCAACTTCCATTCCATTTAGGTGTTCCAGCGCCCTTCATTAATGTTGTTGGTCACGCCTGTGTTTACCCTGCCTTGAGACACAAAATGGCTGCTGTGAAAAGGGTCTATACTATACTGCTGCAGTTGGGTCGGTTCGAGGTCGGATCACGTTCCCACCACAAAACGAACCGCACCAGAGTTACTTTGGGACCAGACCGAGACCACCTCCTCTCGGTTTCTCGGTGCGGTTGTTTGGGGTCCGATTGCTATGTTCCCACCTGCCCAAATGAATCCCACCAAGGGGGAAAACGAACCAGAGTCCGATTTAACCAGACTAAAAGAGCAGGTGTGAAAAGGAAAGACAAAATAATGGCAGAGAAGAGTCGTAAAGGGACAGTTCACCCTAAAATCCAAAATACATATTTTTCCTCTCACCTTGCAGTGGGTGAGAATAGAATGGGTCATGGAGAGAAAACAAATGTGTGGACAACACCACAATGTCAAGTGTCAAGTATAATGTTTGATTGATTGTGGCATCAACAGGTGCTGAATATCCAGTCTGCAGTGCATATAGATTTGTTTAGGTTATTTTGTCTTTGTGTCCCTCAGTCCATCAGAACTATGTGGGGACAGACGCAGAGAAGAACCCCTTCTACCTGTCGGTGGTCCTGTCAGACCAGAACAACCAGCGGGTCCCTCAGTACCGAGCCATCCTCTGGAGAAAGATGGTGAGTTCAGATCAGACTGTGGTTGTACTGGTCAGCTTCCAGGTATGAATGTGTGTGTGAATGTGAACAGGGCGCTCCTGAAAAAGAGAGCATTGCTCTCAGTGAGACTCCTCCTGTATAAATAAAGGTCAAAGAAAAGGTTTAGCCTGAGTCTTTCTGTCAGGGTTCCCACGGGTCTTTGAAATCCTTGAAAGTTTGCGAATTTAAGAGAGAGAGAAATCAAAGCCTTGAAGGTTTTTGAAAATAGACATAAATAGACATGGGTCATTGAAAGTGCTTGGATCTCTAGATTTTGTGCAAGAATAGAAAATTAGAAATCAACGCTCTTTTGATTTTTTTTTTTACTTACAGTAACGTTAGTAAATAGTTTTAACACAGCACAGTTGAGAAGTGTTCACACATTCAAACCTCGCTCTCTTTTCAATTGTCTGTGAGCTTCGGTAAAGCCTGCTAGTTCACATTATACAAAATGTCTCAGTGTTGTAACAGTGATTCACCTTGATCCCTGTCTCAAACTCTGCCATGTTGGGTCCCTGAATCTGAGGTGGTGAATGGGCCTGAAAAGTCCTTGAAAGGTCTTTGAATTGGATGTTGAAGAATGTGTGTGAACCCTGTTCTGTGACCCCAATAGGAGAAAACACAACATGGAACAATACATAAATAAATACTACACCACTTCGGATGAGTCACAACTCTGTGTGTGTGTGTGTGTGTGTGTGTGTGTGTGTGTGTGTGTGTGTGTGTGTGTGTGTGTGTGTGTGTGTGTGTGTGTGTGCGCGTGCGTGTGTGTGTGTGTGTGTGTGTGTGTGCGTCTGTGTGTGTGTGTGTGTGTGTGTGTGAGCATGCATGTTGTGTGTTTGTAGTGCAGTGACTCATCTCAAAGAGCCAGCTACCTCAGGTCTAATCCTGGGCTCGAGCCTCATCTGAAACCTGATTAGGGTGCAGCTTCTCTGCCTGATCACATTGATTAGACCTCTCTGTTGGTCACAGTCTTACTGGCACAGGACATCGTCATTGAACGGCTCAACTTGGTTTGGTTTGAACCGGTTTGCTTTCATTTGGCTCTGTATTCATTCTATGACTGATTAAAAAAGTAGAGTGCGATGTTTTGATGATTTTTTGATCATCCTTTCTGTTAAGTTCCCTTTTTAGTGCAAAATTCAAGGATATTCTTTGAAAGATGTCTATTCAGGGTCTCTCCAAAGTGAGTCGAAGGAAAATGTTTAAATGCTTCCCCATTCTCACTCTGAACAAGCAGGGAGAAACTTGGCAGAATACAATACCATAAAGTATTACGGGCTTGTGGAAAATTACTTAAAAAAAATCTATACATTTTGCTTCATTATCCCGTCCAGTAGCTCAGGAAATCAAGTTTGAGTCATAAAGAAATTGTTTGGAAAAAGTGAATCCGCCAAAGAAAAACTGAGCGTCTGTGTTGAGAGTTTTTAATCCATGTGTGTGTGTGTGTCACTCTTGTTCCCACAGGGCACACTGAAGATCAGCCTCCCCTACAGCCCCAACAAAACACTATCAGTCAAGTCCATCCTAAGGTGAGAAGAACTATTACCGGGCAGCAGAATCAGTTTAGTCTACACTGAATGTACATGTTAAGTTACTAGTTACACGGTGCATGCTGACATATTGCACACAGACAATAAGACCTCACATGCATTGCAAAGAGACAGTGAATGAACCATATCAGCCCGATCTCGGAATAAATAGTAAAATAGCAACGTTTTTGGATCAACGTTGCTACGTTACAATTTCGGCTCCGAAATTGTCAAATGGTAACGTATGTTGATACAGGGGTGGGCGTGGTTTCCGGAGATTTTCGGTTTTCTAACCTCTCCCAGACCCTAACTATAAACCTAAACCTCTCCCAGACCCTAACTCTAAACCTAAACCTCTCCCCAGACCCTAACTCTAAACCTAAACCTCTCCCCAGACCCTAACTCTAAACCTAAACCTCTCCCAGACCCTAACTCTAAACCTAAACCTCTCCCCAGACCCTAATCCTAAATCTAAAATCTCCGGAAACCACGCCCCTCCCCCCTGTATGAACGTACGTTACCATTTTACAATTTTGGAGCCGAAAATTTGTAACATAGTCCAAAACGTTGCTATTTTACCATTGTCTGTGAGACTGTGTTGCGACCATTATAGACTCTACAAGTCACTCCACGCGTGCACATACACTCACTAGCCACTGGTGTGTTGTGAGTTGACATTCTACACACCACTGTTGTAAAGGCTGTTATCGGAGCTTCGTGGCATCCCTGTTAGGCTAAACAAGTCTGACCATTCTCCTCTGACCTCTTTCTTCAACAAGGTGTGTTTGTCCCACATAACTGCTGCTCACCGTGTTGTTTATCACACCGTCCTCTGTCAAGTCTCAGAGACGGAGTGGAAATGCCAGGAAAACTGTTTCTGAAACTGTCACATAAACTGTCCTGTTCACTGTGTCTGCATGCTGTACTGTACATACTGCAGTTTGGAGGAGCAGGCTATTTGTGTTTACGCGTAGTGTCCCTAATAAAGTGGCCAGAGAGTGTATACAGTACCAGGGCTATTCAACTAAATTGTTCAGGGGGCCACATTGTCAGAAACCTAAGGGACCGGGGGCCGGACTGTTCCCCGAGCCATTATATGTACACTTGACACAATGTGCCACCACATTTTCGCAGCTGCGCTGGAACTATTATTAAGTAGGGGGTGCTGTAAGGAATGGAATCTCGACGCTGCCCGCAAGGGCTAATTAACATTAACATTAGCATTAGGATTATACTGTTGTGATGTCATTATTCAGTATCTTCTCCTTTTCTATTATTAGTATTAGTATTAGTATTAAATACTGACTGAGTATCTCATGAAAAACTATTAATATTGCATCTTTTGTGTTTAGCTCCGTCTCACAGCATTGTAACATTGTAGTGCAGCAAGAAAGGAAAACTACTGTAAACATTTGAACCATATTTCTTGTTTAGAACCTATAGCTAGCAACATCACACATCTCCTGAAACACCATTTACAATGCATCTTTCTTGATTAGCTACATCACATCGCCATCTCCTGAAAAACATTAATATTGCACCTTTCTTGTGGCTACATCACAGCATCTACTGAAAAACATTTATAGTGGATCTGACTTGTTTAGTTCACTTTAGATTCACATCACATCTGAAAAACAACCAGTCGGGTGTAATAAGTAAATGAGGTTTAATTGTAAAAAAAAAAGAAAAAAAAAATTGGGAACTCATTCGCCAATTGAATAGCCCTGGTGTATACCTTCAATATTCAATCTGTAGCCAATAGTGCTCCAGCAGTATGGTTCTTGTAGTGAGTGAGTACTGGTGCTTTGGACCAGTAACAGCAGCATATAATGAGATGCGTGACATTAGATGATCCGTGCAGAATATGAATTCCTGAGGTGTCAGTGTACAGACGTCATGTGCACTATTATGAGAAATCCCCTGTATCAAGTCTCCCTCATTCTCTGTGTAACCCTTTGGGCTATCTCTCCTCCATATATCCTCTCTTCTCCTACACTGTTACTAACCCCTCCTATCTCTCTCTCTCTCTCTCTCTCCCCTTCTCTCTCCCTCTCGCACTCTCTTTCTCTCTCTATGTCTCCCTCCTCTCTCTTTGTCCCTCTCTCTCTCTTTCTCTATGTCTCTCTCCCCTTCTCTCTCTCACTCTCTCTCTCTCTCTCTCTCTCTCTCTCTCCTCCTTTCCTTACTCCCAGTGCAATGAACCTGGACAGGTTTGAGAAAGGGCCTCGGGAGATCCTCAACCCGGAGATTCAGAAGGTGAGCGTGATGAAATATGGCACCCCGGCTGTTTCCTGCCAGGTCAGAGCAGCGCCGCCCAGACTGTGTCTCCGCAGGCGGTGCAAACAAATAGCAGCCCAGATCCACCCTGCCGTCTCACCACGGGGCGGTTAGATCCACCCTGCCGTCTCACCACGGGGCGGTTAGATCCACCCTGCCGTCTCACCACGGAGCGGTTAGATCCACCCTGCCGTCTCACCACGGGGCGGTTAGATCCACCCTGCCGTCTCACCACGGGGCGGTTAGATCCACCCTGCCGTCTCACCACGGGGCGGTTAGATCCACCCTGCCGTCTCACCACGGGGCGGTTAGATCCACCCTGCCGTCTCACCACGGGGCGGTTAGATCCACCCTGCCGTCTCACCACGGGGCGGTTAGATCCACCCTACCGTCTCACCACGGGGCGGTTAGATCCACCCTGCCGTCTCACCATGGGGCGGTTAGATCCACCCTGCCGTCTCACCACGGGGCGGTTAGATCCACCCTGCCATCTCACCACGGGGCGGTTAGATCCACCCTGCCGTCTCACCACGGGGCGGTTAGATCCACCCTGCCGTCTCACCACGGGGCGGTTAGATCCACCCTGCCGTCTCACCACGGGGCGGTTAGATCCACCCTGCCGTCTCACCACGGGGCGGTTAGATCCACCCTGCCGTCTCACCACGGGGCGGTTAGATCCACCCTGCCGTCTCACCACGGGGCGGTTAGATCCACCCTGCCGTCTCACCACGGGGCGGTTAGATCCACCCTGCCGTCTCACCACGGGGCGGTTAGATCCACCCTGCCGTCTCACCACGGGGCGGTTAGATCCACCCTGCCGTCTCACCACGGGGCGGTTAGATCCACCCTGCCGTCTCACCACGGGGCGGTTAGATCCACCCTGCCGTCTCACCATGGGGCGGCTGCTCATTAACGGTTATGTCTCCTCTTCCCTCAGGATCTACTGGTGTTGGAGGAACAGGAGGTATGGAATTTCAACTTCACATGATATGACTTTCCTGGTGGCTAATGTGTGTACACTTCAGTTTATTGATTGGTTGATGTTTGTAAAGTTCTGGCAATTGTTTTTAGAGGAACTACAATCCAACCGGAAAGTGAAGTCACCTTCACTTACCATGTCATAGTAGAGAAATATTAAAATCTGTCCGGCTCACCCTACCTGCACCACGTTATACAGTATCTTTATGCCTCATTTCACATTCTGCATTTTGCAGATTTTTGATATTATTATTTGCAATGTAATCTTGCATTGTATGCTTTCCTACCACAGCAACATTAACGGAAATACATTTTAAATGCATGGATTGTAATGATTTGTAATGATTTGATGATTTGATTTAGTTTTAATCTTCTATAATTTTGTAGGGTTCTGTCAACTTCAAATTTGGTGTCCTGTATGCCAAAGACGGACAACTCACAGATGATGAGATGTTCAGCAACGGTACATTGCTCAGTCCTCTTCAACATTGAATCTTTAATAACACTATGCGCTACAGTACAGTGGGTAATAGCAGCTAAGCAACGTTCTTCTGTTTGTTTTAGAAACGGGTAGCGAGAGCTTTGACAAGTTTCTCAATCTGCTGGGCGACTCCATCACGCTGCAGGGATGGGCAGGCTACCGCGGAGGGCTGGACACCAAGAGTAGGACACCTCACACCTGCTAAAGCACATGATATTACACCTTCTTCACCTTTCAGATGGTTCTGTCAACGTCTCTCTTCCTGCTCCTCCTCCTCCTCCTCCTCCTCCTCCTCCTCCTCCTCCTCCTCCTCCTCCTCCTCCTCCTCCTCCTCCTCCTCTGCAGATGACACTACAGGAATGCAGTCCATCTACACAGTGTATCAGGGCCATGAGCTTATGTTCCACGTGTCGACCATGTTACCCTACTCTAAGGAGAACAAACAACAGGTGTGTGCGTCTGCATGTGTGTGAATTAATATGCATTTCTGTTGGATTCTTCATCACTCAATGATGTCCCTCTTGCTCTGTGTGTAAAACAAAGAAGACAGGAATAGTCACAAGACAGAGAAAAACAGTGTGGAAGTGAAATAACTTTGTTGTCTTCTTGACACCACTCAGCAGACCTGACAGTCTGTAGCCTTAAGCTTAATTTATACTTATTAGAAAGTGTCGCTCAGCACATGGTCGCAGACGAAAAATAAAGTGTCGCTCATGTTGCTGCATTTATGCTTCTCTCCGCGGCGCAACGGTCACGTGATGCTAGAGACAGAGGGAGGCAGAGAACTAGTGCAGTGCAGACAGGCAAGAGAGGGAATGCTGTCAGTGAACCCAAGAGGCAAGATGTAACTGCAGCCGCATATAACGACACACAACCACACAATCACCTAGCTCTCTCTGGGAAGTTGGTCACGGTGTTCTTTGTGATTTTCACGAAGTCATACATCAAGGACATGCTGATAAAAATACCGGGAGGCGGGGACACGCTCATTAATTTCATTTCAGTGAAAACTAAAACAAGGAAGTCGCGCGTGCCCGTCTATATAGCCAATCAGACTTGCGCGACATTATGTGACGTAGTCAGCGACACTAGACATTTCACCAGGTAGCAGACGCTGCTCGCAGACACTTGAAAGTGTCGACTCAAGTCCTCATTTCTGTCGGCGACCGTTTCAAAAGTGTCGGCAGACGAAGCATAAATTGGGCTTTACAGTGGGTCATACTAGCAAGGCTAGGTATTCACGAGTTTCCTGGTGAGACCGTGGGCGCTTCCATGACACCCTCCCTCCCTGTTTCCAGCTGCCGGTTGCCTGTTTCCGCCCAGGACCGTTCATAGCGAAAGAGACTGAAAATAATCATAATAATTGTTGTGACTTTGTACCTACCTATGTCTTGTAATGGAGCCCCCAGCACAATCATTTCACACATGCATAATTGTACAACGGAGTGACAATATCTTGAATCTTGAAAGAGAGAGACCGCTAAAGCTCCGCTCAATGACCAAATAATAAGAGTTCCGGTTTGGATGTTTAGCCTTCAAAACAAAAGTGGCCGCTATGCAACCACATACTATTTTTAGCCATTTCGGCTAAAATAAGCCCATACAGTACGAGTGAATTGACATTCACCTCATTTTTGTAAAATATCGCCGCTATGCAACCACACAACGTTACTATTTTTAGCCACTTCGGATCAAATAAGCCAAACGTTCCCACTCTTTGACAGCGGCGCGCACCTCCTTGCTAGTGAAAAAAATGTAAACAGGAAGTCGACAACCGACTACCGCTGGGAAACGTAGGTCCAGGAATAAGGTGAATACCGCTAAATATTTGTCTCCATAGTTCACCTCTCTGGCTGTATTAAATAGTACGATGCACACTGGTGTCAGGGAAATGGCAGCCATTTTAAATGCTATTTATTTGCCCAACATCATTATTGAAAAACTCATTGGTCTTTGTCTCTGTCATGTAGCAGAGAAAAGACTATTGAACACACTTTATCTGGATGGTCCAATGTTGCTGCTATTCAATTATCAGCTGACAACAAGTAGAGCTAGTACATCTAGTGCCACCTGCTATGTGCTGCATCTTCACAGACTATGTACCCCTAACTCTGACCTCAGCCTAACCCTAAGATTAACCCCAGCCCACACACACACACACAAAATAATACACTTTTTTTTAATTGTTTTCTCCTTAATTGTACATGGCCAGTTAGGGTGCCCCCGGTCGTGGCACTACTCCCTCTGCCGATCTGGGGAGAATTGTAGACTAGCACATGCTTCCACTGATACATGTGCAGCCGCCCGCCGCTTCTTTTCACCTGACAGCGAGGGGTTTCTGCGGGAGGACGTAGCGCGTGGGAGGATCACGTTATTCCCCCCAGTTCCCCTCCCCCACAATCATGGGGGCTCAAACCTGCTGTGTGTTGGCAGGCAGGGAATCTACCGCTGCACTACCCAGATGCCCTACAATTCACAGAATTATGAGTATCACTTAAAAGTCATGAGATGTTTTAGTGACACATTACAGTCACTTGACAGGAAGTGGAGTGTCAATACTGCACTATCCAATTAGTGTGAACAAAAAGACTCCACTGAGTAAAGTATTCACAAATAGGAAGCCAGTGTATAGTAGAGGTCTTCACAGGTCTACTCAGACCCTATAGGACCCGGAACCCTACCCGAGACCCGTAAGGGGCCGGTTCCACATTTTATTATTTATTGGGTCCAGGATCCTATTCTATCACCACGGGCCCTGGGTCTGTTTATCATTATGTGTCATATCCGATCCGAGAAGACCCGCGATCAGCGATGATCACGAGAGAAACGCATGAAAACACACAGCGTGCGCTGCAACCAGTTACTTCCTCGTTTGCCTGAGGCGCACACATGTGCCTCAGGCAAACGAGGAAGTAATTTTGGTTCCCGAGGAAACCCTCTTTGCTAGTTCTTCTCGCTATGGATTTACTTCGAAAATGACCGTTTCCTGTAACTTTGGATTATTATTTCATCTTTCATCGCGTAGTGAGTACACAAGTCACAACATGTACATGTGAGTGTTTCTGGCGCTGTTGGAATGTGTCTTTTTTGGACGACTGAACAGTGGTACCATAGACTGCCATTGTAGTGCTATCTAACTAGCAGTGAGGAGTGAAACACACTTTCTAATGCGCATGCACAGTGAAGATGTTGGCGTATCCCTTTAACGTTAGCCATGGCTTTTCAATCAGCAAGAAGAATAACAGAAAAAGTGGATACATTTTTAATACAAACTTTCTTAGCAAGGATCATTGAATGGATTATGCATTACGTCACGGTCAGGCACTGTCTGCAGTGTCTGGCAGCAGCAGCCAGGGGAAAATGCTACATTAACGTTAGGTAAGAAAGATGAACAAACTTTCATTTATACAACTTGTATTAGCAATCAGCAAGCGACGTTGGCACTGCTCAAGTCTCTGCCTCGGTATTTCTCGGTTCTGTATGGGTCCGGTATGCTCGTTCTATACGGGTCTGGGTCCGCCATTTATCGGTTCTGTCCGGGTCCGGGTCTCAGCTTTCTAATAACAGACGGGTCCAATCCGGGTCCGGGCACAAATTTCCCGGGTCCGGGTCCGCCATTTTGGAGCCGTGAAGACCTCTGGTGTATAGTCGTGGCACTTTGTGGTCACTTTGTAGAGAGAAAAGGAGAAGCAAAGACTGAGACTCTTTATTGCTTTAGTGTAGAAATCCATTTGGGAATGCCAGCATTAGTGAGTGTCATTTAAAAGGGCCATCGGTCACCGGATTTGACACATAATTGGATTTGTTCTTAAAGAAAATAAATCAATGCCTGCCGGTCGGCAATGAAAACAAGCATCCTCTGCTCAGAACCCTGTTGCAGGCCACTGTGTGTGACTGTAGCTCTGTGCTCAGAAGCCTGTTGCAGGCCACTGTGTGTGACTGTAGCTCTGTGCTCAGAAGCCTGTTGCAGGCCACTGTGTGTGACTGTAGCTCTGTGCTCAGAAGCCTGTTGCATGCCCTGTGTGTGACTGTAGCTCTGTGCTCAGAAGCCTGTTGCAGGCCCTGTGTGTGACTGTAGCTCTGTGATCAGAAGCCTGTTGCAGGCCACTGTGTGTGACTGTAGCTCTGTGCTCAGAAGCCTGTTGCATGCCCTGTGTGTGACTGTAGCTCTGTGCTCAGAAGCCTGTTGCAGGCCCTGTGTGTGACTGTAGCTCTGTGCTCAGAAGCCTGTTGCAGGCCCTGTGTGTGACTGTAGCTCTGTGCTCAGAAGCCTGTTGCAGGCCACTGTGTGTGACTGTAGCTCTGTGCTCAGAAGCCTGTTGCAGGCCACTGTGTGTGACTGTAGCTCTGTGCTCAGAACCCTGTTGCAGGCCCTGTGTGTGACTGTAGCTCTGTGCTCAGAAGCCTGTTGCAGGCCACTGTGTGTGACTGTAGCTCTGTGCTCAGAAGCCTGTTGCAGGCCCTGTGTGTGACTGTAGCTCTGTGCTCAGAAGCCTGTTGCAGGCCACTGTGTGTGACTGTAGCTCTGTGCTCAGAAGCCTGTTGCAGGCCCTGTGTGTGACTGTAGCTCTGTGCTCAGAAGCCTGTTGCAGGCCACTGTGTGTGACTGTAGCTCTGTGCTCAGAAGCCTGTTGCAGGCCACTGTGTGTGACTGTAGCTCTGTGCTCAGAAGCCTGTTGCAGGCCACTGTGTGTGACTGTAGCTCTGTGCTCAGAAGCCTGTTGCAGGCCACTGTGTGTGACTGTAGCTAAAATAAATGATTCACCTTTTTGCTGGGGACCCCCTGGGACCCCCTCAATGACCCTCACTTTGAGAACCACTGCTGTATCTGACCAGCCAACATTCATTATGCTGCCTACCAAATGTGTGTGTGTGTGTGTGTGTGTGTGTGTGTGTGTGTGTGTGTGTGTGTGTGTGTGTGTGTGTGTGTGTGTGTGTGTGTGTGTGTGTGTGTGTGTGTGTGTGTGTTTAATGGTTTATTATTATATACCAAAAGCACCCTGGGACAGAATCTTATCAAATGGGGGTCCGTGTTCTAATTCGTGTCAGTGTAGGGGTCCTCGACGTGAAAAAGTGTGAGAACCTCTGAGATACAATGTGCTTGTTATTGGTGCAGGTTATTGGTTATCGGGGTGGGGCATCGATCGCCCCTCACCCTCACCGCCCGTCTCTCTCTCTCTCTCTGTACTCCCGCCAGGTGGAGAGGAAGAGACACATTGGAAACGACATTGTTACCATCGTATTCCAGGAAGGGGACGACGCCTCTCCCTCCTTCAAACCTTCCATGATCCGATCCCACTTCACCCGTATCCTTCACATGGAGAGTGACGCGTGTGGGACTGGTCATTAGTGACACGGGCCATGTTCAGAGCAACTTTGGCTCATGAGCAGAAAGCTGTGCTGAAGAATGAAGAAGAACTGTGACCCATAACCTTGAAACCATACAAATTGTGTTATTTATCTTTGAAAGTCTCTGTTCATGTTTGATGCTCTTTCCTTGACTTCACCCCCAGATATTTTTGCATTAGTTAGGTATAATAGCCAGAATGACAGTTACAGGTGAGTTCCTTTTAAGTTACTTTGTTACAGTTACTTTGTTTAATGTGACGCTACTATGATACTACTTGATGGCGTGTGTGCTCCCTCCAGGCCTCTCAGGTCTCCCATCATGGGACTCTTGGCTGTTAGTCACCATAGACCGTATAGAAATATGGGCGGAGTCACCGTGACATCACCCATTGGTTTGTAGACTCGCACTCTATTTTGCCGTTTTGGCCGCTGCCCGCTTGGTTCTTGCACAGCTTGCGTGAGACGGCGTGAGATCAGGGGTTTCCCACAGAGCCGTGCAATCACTGACAGGCGACCTGTCAATCACGCCCAAAACATGTGTGTATTTACACTTCCTGTGGCTCATAAACCTAGTCTGGCTCATAATGTGAGTCAAACTAGGTTTGACCAGGTGAGTCAGACTAGTTTGAGCAAGTAAAACAGGCGGCGTTTTGAACAGGAAGTCATGATACAATGGGTCAAGTGGGTGGGGCTACATAAGGTGAATAAAAATCCCCCCCTCACCCGTACAGTTGTCATGAAAGGTGAAATTAGCTATATAGACCAAAACTGTGTTTGAACCAGACTGTAAACACGCTGAATCCTTAATCCTGTTGTAAAGTCGGCCATTTTAACATGGGGTGAACGACTCCCTTTTGGAGCCAGCCTCAAGTGGCCATTTGAGGAACTACAGCTTTTATCACTTCCCCATCTGTCCAAGCCCGAGCTATATATGTACTGTATGTACTGTATGTATGTATGTATGTATGTATGTATGTATGTATGTATGTATGTAGTGTGTTTTTATGTATTTATTGGCTATGAGCTGCACTTTGATTCAGTCCAGTTGTTTAAAAAAAGTGCTTTATCAATACATTTGACTTGACTTGATGTGTATAAGTGTAAGTTTCTTCTTTAATCCATAATTCTCACTTCATGACTTAAGACCATATTAAATAAGACATTATTGTATTGTTGAAGGGGGGGATGCTAAAAAGAGTGTGTTCGCCTTGATTTGGTTGTGTTGGCAGTCGGCACACATTACATGTGACATGTTATGTTTCTGATCTGTGTCCCAGGTTGAAGATATTCTCTGAGGAGAGTGTTCCACTGTTTGGACCCCCTCTACCGCCTCCACCTGTATTTACTGACCACCATGAATTCAGGGACTTTTTGTTAGTCAAACGTAAGCACAGAAAACAAGTGTTGGAATGCAGCTATAACAGACATAAGGTTTTGAATGCAGCTATAACAGACATAAGGTTTTGAATGCAGCTATAACAGACATAAGGTTTTGAATGCAGCTATAACAGACATAAGCTTTTGAATGCAGCTATAACAGACATAAGCTTTTGAATGCAGCTATAACAGACATAAGGTTTTGAATGCAGCTATAACAGACATAAGGTTTTGAATGCAGCTATAACAGACATAAGCTTTTGAATGCAGCTATAACAGACATAAGCTTTTGAATGCAGCTATAACAGACATAAGCTTTTGAATGCAGCTATAACAGACATAAGGTTTTGAATGCAGCTATAACAGACATAAGGTTTTGAATGCAGCTATAACAGACATAAGCTTTTGAATGCAGCTATAACAGACATAAGCTTTTGAATGCAGCTATAACAGACATAAGGTTTTGAATGCAGCTATAACAGACATAAGGTTTTGAATGCAGCTATAACAGACATAAGCTTTTGAATGCAGCTATAACAGACATAAGCTTTTGAATGCAGCTATAACAGACATAAGCTTTTGAATGCAGCTATAACAGACATAAGGTTTTGAATGCAGCTATAACAGACATAAGCTTTTGAATGCAGCTATAACAGACATAAGGTTTTGAATGCAGCTATAACAGACATAAGCTTTTGAATGCAGCTATAACAGACATAATAACCATCTGTTCTTTCTGACCCTATCTTTCTTTGTCTCCTGCAGTAATCAATGGAGAGAAAGCCACACTGGAGACCCCAACCTTTGCCCAAAAGCGCCAGCGGACCCTCGACATGCTGATCCGCTCGCTCTACCAAGACCTCATGCCTGACCTGCACAAGGTACAACAGTCTCAGCAGTAGTCTAATGCTGGCTAAACCTGCTCAGCACAGCTTGCCAACCACCAGTCTAGTCTGGTCTAATCTAATCTAATCTGCAGAGGCCTGTTCTTGTCCATTTTTGGATGGACATTTAAAGGGATAGTTCAGATTTTTTGATGTGGGATTGTATGAGGTGCTTGCCGACAGTCAGTGTACTACATGCAGTAGAATGCAGCCGGTCCCAGTTTGGAGAAATGGAGACCAGCTGCATCAGGCAAGTAGAGCTGTCTGCTGAGTGTGAACAGGGTCACGAGCAAAAACGTAATCCGAACTATCCCTTTAACTCTTTTTTGGGGGGGCTCAGTGTGATCTGGGGCCGGTTACACAAATCACCAGTTAAGATTTTCCTTCAAGTCTGAGTTAAGGTTTCCTTCAAATAAAATCTGTTGCCCAAAACACCCTTAAGTTTCCTTAAAATGTTCACGGATGTTCCATGGAAATCTCTCTCAATGCAGTAAATGCCTTAACGTTTTTCCCTAGGAAACATTTTAAGGAATTCTGTGCAACACCCTTAAGTAAGTTCCTCAGCTAAGGAGAAATTAAGCCTTAAGTGTCATATGTACCACCCTGGAATTTGGCCTTTGATGAACACAAATGTATTGGGGCATCACAGCCAAAATGTAGGGCACCAAGGCCAAAACCAATTGTTATTAAATCCTTTCTCAACAACATAAATGTCCTCATAAAGAAAGGAGGTGCTGCTGTATACAACACATAATGTAAGATGGCTCAGACTGCAAATGAAATCTGCAACTTTCTTTTAACGGCACAACGGCCAATTCAAAACAGGGCATGCCAAACTGGCTGTGTGGGTAGAAGGGGCTTTAGGCCACTCTCCTGGGCATCCACAGCACTGGCCTCTGTATAATTCCTGTCCTTTAAGGACAAAACTTAAGGTGTTTTGTGCAACCGGCCCCTGGTCTTCTCCAAACCCTCTATATGTATCCCCAGCCCCTGACAGCAAGAGTAGCTGCTGCTCTGTTGTGCTCCGCTCTGTTCCACTGCAGCCCGGGTCTGCCTCTGCATACTGCATCACACCAACTGGATAGGCTACTACTGCAATGCTGTCTTTCTCAGGAGGGCTTCTCTCTCTCCTCACATCTCTCTTCTTCATATCAGGAGGGCGTCTCTCTCTCCTCACATGTCTCTTCTTCATATCAGGAGGGCTTCTCTCTCCTCACATGTCTCTTCTTCATATCAGGAGGGGTTCTCTCTCCTCACATATCTCTTCTTCATATCAGGAGGTCTCTCTCTCCTCACATATCTCTTCTTCATATCAGGAGGGCTTCTCTCTCCTCACATCTCTCTTCTTCATATCAGGAGGGCTTCTCTCTCTCCTCACATGTCTCTTCTTCATATCAGGAGGGCTTCTCTCTCTCCTCACATCTCTCTTCTTCATATCAGGAGGGCTCTCTCCTCACATGTCTCTTCTTCATATCAGGAGGGCTCTCTCCTCACATCTCTCTTCCTCATATCAGGAGGTCTCTCTCTCCTCACATGTCTCTTCTTCATATCAGGAGGGCTTCTCTCTCCTCACATGTCTCTTCTTCATATCAGGAGGGCTTCTCTCTCCTCACATGTCTCTTCTTCATATCAGGAGGTATCTCTCCTCACATGTCTCTTCTTCATATCAGGAGGGCTCTCTCTCCTCACATCTCTCTTCTTCATATCAGGAGGTCTCTCTCTCCTCACATCTCTCTTCTTCATATCAGGAGGGCTCTCTCCTCACATCTCTCTTCCTCATATCAGGAGGGCTTCTCTCTCCTCACATGTCTCTTCTTCATATCAGGAGGGCTTCTCTCTCCTCACATCTCTCTTCTTCATATCAGGAGGGCTTCTCTCCTCACATCTCTCTTCTTCATATCAGGAGGGCTCTCTCCTCACATCTCTCTTCTTCATATCAGGAGGGCTCTCTCCTCACATCTCTCTTCTTCATATCAGGAGGGCTTCTCTCTCTCCTCACATCTCTCTTCCTCATATCAGGAGGGCTTCTCTCTCTCCTCACATGTCTCTTCTTCATATCAGGAGGGCTTCTCTCTCTCCTCACATCTCTCTTCTTCATATCAGGAGGGCTCTCTCCTCACATGTCTCTTCTTCATATCAGGAGGGCTTCTCTCTCTCCTCACATCTCTCTTCTTCATATCAGGAGGTCTCTCTCTCCTCACATCTCTCTTCTTCATATCAGGAGGGCTCTCTCCTCACATCTCTCTTCCTCATATCAGGAGGTCTCTCTCTCCTCACATCTCTCTTCTTCATATCAGGAGGGCTTCTCTCTCTCTCCTCACATGTCTCTTCTTCATATCAGGAGGGCTCTCTCCTCACATCTCTCTTCCTCATATCAGGAGGGCTTCTCTCTCTCCTCACATCTCTCTTCATATCAGGAGGGCTCTCTCTCTCTTCTCACATCTCTCTTCTTCATATTTCTCTTATCTCTTCCCTCCTTTCACACTGTGTTGCTCCTAACACAGTGTAGTTCTCACTATGCTGCTGTCCTCACTGCCTGCCAGGGTCACTGTCTGAGACCCCTTTCTGTTTTCTTTCCCCCTCTCTTTCTCTCTGGGTGTGTGTGTGTGTGTGTGTGTGTGTGTGTGTGTGTGTGTGTGTGTGTGTGTCTGCCACATTTTGCTTGTTGGTGTTCCATGTGTAGGTTCCTTTCTCTCCTCAGAACATGCTAAACCGACGCTCCTTCAGCGACGTGCTCCCCGAGTCTCCCAAGTCGGCACGTAAAAAGGAGGAGGCACGACAGGCCGAATTTGTCCGAATAGGGCAGGTAATGCAGTCACACACACACACACACACACACACACACACACACACACACACACACACACACACACACACACACACATACCATACTGTATATGAACACCCAAGAACCACTCGTCTACCAGATGTACTTAATATCTTATTCATACATGAAATCACAGTGACTGTGAGACCACAGTAGACCACTTTAATTCCAGACATGGGTCTTAGCTTCGCATAACAAAAGTGGCTAATCAATTAATGAATCAACAGGCCTTCCTTTTTCTTTGTGTTCATGCTTTACAGCACAAGGCTTGCTGTTCATGCTTTCATGCGTTCAATCTATTTATTCACATAGATTCATGATATGGTATACAGCCTACCTGTGACATCAATGTTTTGATTAATCTGCGCCAGTACTGAAAATGTAGCCTATTACTGCATGACTGACCCTATGATGTCATTGTAATCACACTCAGGTGTGCTTTCACAAGACAGGTGTTGTCCATTCAATCAGCCCACCTGTCTTGCACTGTGTTTGTATGAGACTTGACAAAGGCTACGGCCGAAACTGTTGTCAAATAGCGTTAAATTACACTTTATTTCATCTGGAACCAGAGTGTGCCTTCCCCTGCACTATCAACATACTCGTTTAGTTACATTCCAATTCATCAACTTCGGAGCATTATTTACACCCCATTCCCAACATGCTAGGTTGACATGCTTCATCCCAATTGATTCCTTATTTCTTCTACTTTCATATGGTACAAAGATTACCACTCACGCTTTAAAAAAGGGGGCTCACAGTCAGCGATGGTTTTACGGGCCAAATTCAGTTTAAAAATGTGGGAATTTAAGGTTGCGGGTTTAATTAGGAAAAATGATAGCATGAAACATCAATTGAACAAAAATAGCGCTGCTCGGTGAACCATTTCCACGCCGAATTTAATAGAAGTCAAGTCAAGTCAAGTTTATTTGTATAGCCCTAATTCACAAGCATGTACCAGAGGTCTTCACAGAGAATATGTCTAGCTAATTCTAGCTGACACAACAGTAGCAAATTACAGAATAAAGATAACACATTGAACAATTGATAGAGAAATATAGAAAATATAGAAATAGAAGGCCCGGATAACTTGAAATCAATTGACTTACTTGCATATCCATGCCGTCTGTAGTGGAACCGCTGCAGCCGAGACGTTGCAAATATTCCAGTTTTCTGACATTGCAAATATCCCAGTATCCCGCCGTAGCGCGGCCCCAATTCGAAACTCGTTTTGGCTCGTAATCCAATGCAGCGACTGTCTGGCTTGTGAACACTTACTGCTCGATAAAAAGTAAATAAAAATAAGGGGAAAATATAATATGCTGCTATAGTCGTCAGTAAATGTCGTAAATCATTCCTGTCAGGTCATCACATGGGTCATCACAGCAAAGTGGATTTCACTTCCTACTTGATTCAGCGTTGAGAGACACATTCATCAGTGGACGATACAATGTCAAACTTAGCAATCTATGCAATCAACAACCAATTAGGTTGAATACATTATTTGTTTGGTATTGATTGGTGGGGGCGGGTTCAGCTCCAGCTGAATCTGATTGGTTGAAAAACACATCACTCTCACATCGTTCTCTGTGAATTGCAAGTGTTGTTTCAACCAATCATATTTTTGCATTAGATAAATTACCAAATAAATAAACGCCCACAGGGGTAATGTTTTTTTACCTACCTAGCACTACATCCTGACAGTGAAACTCATCACTGGTCAGGTGAAAAAAAGCGGCTGGCGTCTGCATAATAATATATATATATATATATATATATATATATATATCAGACGTTTTCCCTGCATTATTATCAGCCTCCCCATGTGTTCTCAGTGTAAAGCGCTGGCCGTGGTGCTGAACCTAGACAACCTGTCAACCGTGAGACAATGGCTATTTTTGGGTGACTGCCTTTCCCCTTGCTTTTGCTGTAGGCTTTATCCCTGACACTGCATTTCAGAGTTTCTCTGCATTCACTGGGTCAATCTGAAGCAATCAGTGGGTAGGAAAACCCTCCCCCAGGGCCTTGGGATACCATCAGAGTATTTTGGATTTTGCACTTTGCAATGCTAGTCAGACGGAAAATACCATAATTTCAAGTGGTGGTAAATAATAAATCGTTCAGCAGACAAATTATCCCTTGACATTGCAGTATTGTCATTGGAATTGAGGTATTATAGGCTTATTGTGGCCTAATTTTGGATGCTTACATTTTTAATAATTTACTTTTAATTCACCTCAATTTTAATTTATTGCCTCCTGGCTCTATGTTAATGCTAAATGCTACAGAAGAGCTGATGAGAAAATAGATCGGTCACCCTTGGCAAGATTATTATTATTATAGAATAATAATTTTTTTGATAGGCCTACACTTGGAAGGTTGTTCCTTTCTCCTTTGCCTATATGGAGTCCAAGACAGTGCCATGGCATGTCAGTCATTTCAGTTGTAGGACTGTGCAATACATATAATAAACAATCAATCCCAATCCCGCTAACTCTGCTGTCTTAATCCAGAATAAACAAGGCAGCCTCTCTTCAAATGTGAAACCAAGGGCCACAAATGTAGTTGTTTATCTTGACACCCTAAGCTTTGACAAGCAGGTGAAGAGAGTAATGCAGTCCTCTTTCTTTCAGCTGAGGAATGTATCCAAAATCAAATAGTTCTTATCGTCATCAACTGACCTGGAGCAGGTCTTGCATGCCTTTATCTTCTCTGGTTTAGATTGCTCCAACTCCCTCTCCTCCTCTACCGCTCCATTCGAAAGCCGCCAGCTCGCACAGAATGTAGCCGCCAGGGTTTCAACAGGTGCCAGACATGGAGACCATGTTATCCCAATCCATACTTCCCTGAACTGGTTACCTGGTTCTGGTTCTGTCACGCTCAGAAATTTATTTTGAGACTTTACTGATTACATGTAAAGCTCATGTGGGTCTACATACAGACTGTATCAGGCTGTTTAACCCCGTATGAGCAGCTGCCTGAGATCCGCTCCTCTGGTTCCTCAGTCTAGACTGAAATCAAAAGGTGATCAGGCCCTCAGTGCTCCGGCACTGTGGAACGGCCTGCCTGAGCAAATGAGGCTCGCAAAGTCACAACAAATCACTTCTCAAGACACTTTTATACACTTTGCTTTCAAGTTGTTTCTGTTTTTTGTAATCTTGTTTTCTTGCCTTTTGTTGCCTTGTTTCTGTCTCTCTCTGTGTAAAGCACTGTAACACCGAGCCCAGGCTTAGACTGCCATGTGCTGTGAACACACAGGAAGGCCTGTTGATTTATTGATCGGCCAGTTGTGTTACATCCAGCCTAGGCCTGTAGTCTACTACAGTGTTCATCAGCGTGATATTATGTCAGCTTTATTATCTACATGATGAGTTCATGTTTTCATGCCTGCCTCATATGGCGAAACACTAGCTATTTTACACCCGCCCACCTAAGGTTAAGCACTGAGGTCTGAAGTATGGTATGGGGATGTATGGTTATATCGATGATGGTTTCCTATGCAAAGATTGCTGCACTGGCGCCTTTGTATGTATTCTGTTGCCTCACTTTGTCACTGAAAAAGCTGATTTGTGAGATTATATTCCAAGCTGGTGCGCTGTCCCTGGTTCTGATTCAGCCGTTTCCAAACTGGCTGTTTTTTCAGTCAAGCTGTTAAAACGTTGCTAAGGAGAAAATTATCAATCTGGCAAGTGGCAACATACTTTAATGTATAAACGCCATTCATGTGTCTCAAAGTGGGGTCTTGACACTCCCAAGTAGGCGTTCCTCCCGGCACTGGTTCTCTATGATTTAGACTGAAATCCCACACTGCATTATGGCCACCCCAGAAAAAGATGTCCACCGTGAGAATTCACAGGGAAATGACTATGCTTTTTGTTATAACTGATGCTATATGCTTTCTAGGCTCTGAAGCTGAAGACCATAGTGAGAGGAGACGCCCCTACCAGCCTCGTCACCACAGGCCTGTGCAGAAAAGAGGTGAGATCATGTCTGTGAGGCGTGACACCACACTTCTCACCTTTTACTCTCTTCACCGAGGGAGCGTTTATCTTAGCGCCTGCAGTAAGATTGTGCCAAAGCAAGTGGATAATGATTGTAGCGTGTGTCTGCATTGTGTGTGTGTCTGCATTGTGTGTGTGTGTGTGTGTGTGTGTGTGTGTGTGTGTGTGTGTGTGTGCAGCCATGGGAGTCCCAGTTGTTTTGCAGTACATTCCCCTATGAGATGGTGTGTGCTGACTCCTGGGGTCAGTCTCTGCTGGTTGCCACCGACGCAGCGGGGGTCATGCTATTAGACGGTGAGGTCATCTCTGTCCTCTCTCTCCTCTAAAATAGGACTAACGGCGGGTTTACACATACGCCTAGAGCGACGCTTTAAGCAACGCATAAAATTTAGGCGTCCTTGTTAACAGATGAGAGCGTTCACACATACCGCTGCCACGCTGCGCTGAAGCCACGCTCGCGCTGCGCCTATGCTGCGCTGCATTTATCGTTTAGGCGTCTGTTCTATTTTTCAGCGTCTAGGCGCGCTGAACTGTCAAGCTGGCTGTTGTTTCTGACGGACTTGGGCCATATTTTCTACCGAGTTTGCCCAAAAGGGAGGGTGGAGCGCGAATTAACAAGTGCATAGTAGGAGAGCTGTCCTTCATGTGTTCCTCTATTAACGTCTTTTCTATCAGATGTATATATACCCCCCCTGTCTCAATGCATGTATTACTCATGGTGTTGATGACTCATAGTCACATGATTACCCAAGGGAAAATAACAATTACAGCCGGCCAGGAAATAGACAGACATCGTCACTTGCACATTGCAATAAAAAAGAGGACTCACCCATGCTATAAATCAGATCTGAAAAGTGTAAAAAAACCGCTGCTCATGTGTTCAGCGTAGCGCAGAGCGTGGCGTCCTGTGTGAACGAAAATAGGCGCCAGGCGTGCATGAAGTGATGCCTATATGCCTAGGCGTCGCTTAAAGCGTCGCTCTAGGCGTATGTGTAAACCCACCGTAAGGCCGTGGCCACACTGATCCGTCAGAATTTTTTTTTAAAGAATTATAAAACGGATAGATGTATGTCCATTGCATGTACAAGTACTTGTACAGCAGGTGGCGGTATAAGCACCTTGAAGGTGTCAGCGACCCGCCTATGAACCGACAGAAGAAGAAAGCTGGCGTTAGCTAGCTGTTAGCTCTGTGCACTATGTTACTTATGTGGCAATAAAATGCCACTGAATGACCAGATTGATGTAATGGTCACGGCCAGTTTGAGTCATGCTGTTTCCATGAAGCCCACCAGCTTTGATATCTGTTGGCTAGTTGTTGATATTTATAATGATAAAATAACATTACCTTATATCGATGTGGACAACCCGCTCAGCCATTTCCGCTCTGATTGGCTAAATGGATGGTGACTATCCGTCCATCCGATACGTCTATCCAGAAAAAGTTCAGCCCTCTTGAACTTTCTGTCCATCAAACGTATGTAAATGTGCTGGATACATACGCTTCATGGACAGATGGACAGCTGTGTTGAAAATGATTGGAAGTGAACAGAGAAATGAACGCAGATGGACAGACACCACGGATCAGTGTGGCCACCCCCTAACACCATGCATCCATAGCCGTCAATACTGTCCCCTCTCTCTCTCCTCTAAAATAAGACTAACACCATGCATCCATAGCTGTCAATACTGCACTCAGTAGAATGCCACGGTCACCTGACATGATAATGATGATGTTGTCGTCCACGTTTCAGGCCCTGATCCAGCTTCGTCCAACGCCGGTGAGTGAGTGCCACACAATCAAACCTCCGACTTATAGTTGAGCTTAGGGATGCACCATAGTGGATTTCATGCCGATATCCGATATGCTGATATTTTCCAAGTCTTTTGGCCGATTGTCGATGCCGATACCGATATATGCACATACAGTATTACCCCCCCCCCCCCCCCCACACACACACACACACCTAATTTCAGAGAGCATCAAGTCTCTCCTGCAGTGGAATTAACACATTATTATGCCTACTCTTATCGTGTTGCCCCACTGGCAGATGCAGGCTTAAATACAATGCTTTTCAAAATGGACATATTCACTGGGCAAAAATAAGTAACTACTTCAACTTAGGTCAGGTAAAACATGGCATATTTTTTTATTTATGTAACATTTTCTTAAAACATGGCATGTTTTTTTATTTATGTCACATTTTCTTTCAAACAAAACTGTAAGCTTCATTCTACAGGAGCAGTTGTCACAGATTTGAACTGCCCTGTGTAGTGTGTCATATGTGCTTTGCTCTGCAGAGACGCCGACGCTGCCCCCGGTGGCGGTGTTTGACAGGACCATGGTGGTGAAGCAGATGCACGTTCTGGAGCCTCAGGACCTCCTGATCACCAGGGCCGATAAAGGTAGGCCCAGAGGAGGAGGAGGAGGCACTGGTCACACAGCGAGCCAGCGCACAAGTGTAAGAATATATGGTGCCCTGTGCCCCGTTACTCGTAAAGCGAACCCGATGAAGCTACTGCACATGTTTTATGTGATTTAATCAAAGAACAAGTCAATGTCACAATCCTGGATCAGATCCAGGATCAGATCTGCGCTGGATCTCTGCACTGTTCCATTCCAGTGCACGAGTGTGTTTGTTGCTCTCTCGCCCCTCTCTTCATATCAGTATTTACAGCTTTTCTTTTTCTATTATTCTCCCTATCTGGTTTGATCTCTGTCGCCTGTCACTCACCCCCCCACTCTCTCTCTCTCTCTCTCTGTGTGGTAGAGCGTACTTACCCTCTCCATCTCCATTGCTCCAGTGAACACATTGATCCTCCATTGTGATCTGAGGAAGCTGACCTATAGAGAAGCAATCCCTCTAGGGGTCGTGTGTGTGTGTGTGTGTGTGTGTGTGTGTGTGTGTGTGTGTGTGTGTGTGTGTGTGTGTGTGTGTGTGTGTGTGTGTGTGTGTGTGTGTGTGTGTGTGTGTGTGTGTGTGTGTGTGTGTGTGTGTGTGTGTGTGTGTGTGTGTGTGTGTGTGTGTGTGTGTGTGTGTGTGTGCGCGTGCGCGTGCGCGTGTGCGTGTGCGCGTGCGCGTGTGTCCTGCAGGACCGGATTGACCTATTGAATACACCTACTGTTTTGATGTGGGGAGGGCTTTAAGGGAGCCAGGGGATGACATTCTGAGTGCAGCCTGACAGAGAAATACAGGCAGACATACTAGACAGACAGACAGACAGACAGATAGATAGATAGATAGATAGATAGATAGATAGATAGATAGATAGATAGATAGACAGACAGACAGACAGACAGACAGATAGATAGACAGACAGACAGACAGACAGACAGACAGACAGACAGACAGACAGACAGACAGACAGACAGATATATAGATATATACTATAGATAGATAGATAGATAGATAGATAGATAGATAGATAGATAGATAGATAGATAGATAGATAGACAGACCGACAGATAGATAGATAGATAGACAGACAGACAGACAGACAGACAGACAGACAGACAGACAGACAGACAGACAGACAGACAGACAGACAGATAGATAGATAGATAGATAGATACTGTAGATAGATAGATAGATAGATAGATAGATAGATAGATAGATAGACAGACAGACAGACAGACAGACAGACAGACAGACAGACAGACAGACAGAGAGACAGACAGACAGACAGACAGACTGACTGACAGACAGACAGACAGACAGACAGACAGACAGACAGACAGACAGACAGACAGACAGACAGACAGATAGATAGATAGATAGATAGATACTGTAGATAGATAGATAGATAGATAGATAGATAGACAGACAGACAGACAGACAGACAGACAGACAGATAGATAGATAGATAGATAGATAGACAGACAGACAGACAGACAGACAGACAGACAGACAGACAGACAGACAGATAGACAGACAGATATATAGATAGATAGATACTGTAGATATACTGTATAGATAGATAGATAGATAGATAGATAGATAGATAGATAGATAGATTGATTGATTGATTGAAGTGTTTATTTCGAATATGAAAGCAAAATAATAAAATAAAAGCCATTTCAGAAACAAAGAAAAATAGAATATATACATATTCGAAAAGGAGTGGGAAGAAGTAAAACTTATTAACTCCCACCCCTTCTCCATAAATAATAAATAATAACAAGCTTCCTGGTCTAACCCTGTCTATACACTACTGTGTAATATTTACTAATAATTCTGTTTCAGATTTTATAATAATATGAAAATATAAATATAATATACACATCATACAATAACATGTATACATATATACATATTAATATACACACACATTCATATATTTATCTAAATATATGACTACAATACTCATTATATACGCATATTTACACACACACACACACACACACACACATGGAAAAGCAACAAGAAAATAACCCCCAAAAAATAAATAAAATTTGGACATTGTTTTAATTCCACAGTGCACCTGTTCCATAGTCTCACCCCGCTGACTGAAACACAAAAACTTTTCCTGGTTGTTCTAATAAGTTGAATATTAAAATTAAATTTCCCTCTCAAATTATAATCCCCCTCGTGCATGCTGAATAATGACTGTATATTTACTGGTAATAGATTATTTTTAGCTTTGAACATGATTTGAGCTGTTTGGTGTTTGACAATGTCTGTAAATTTCAGTAGTTTTGACAGTAGAAATAATGCGTTTGTGTGTTCCTGGTAGATAGATATATATATAGATAGATAGATAGACAGACAGATAGATAGATAGATAGATAGATAGATAGATAGATAGATAGATAGATAGATAGATAGATAGATATATAGATAGATAGATAGATAGATAGATAGATAGATAGATAGATAGATATATAGATAGATAGATAGATAGAGATATAGACAGACAGACAGACAGACCGACCTCAAGCGACTATAAAACAAAGACAAAGATCATTGACTGGGTTCTATAACAGTGATTGTGTGATGACAGTGCTCACATTTGTCACAACTGTGTCTGTGCTTTGATCAAGCTTCTTCTCTACTTCTGCCTTAATAAGCCTTGTGCTCATGTTCTTCTTCTACTGCCTTAGCGGCTGTGTCCATAGGAAACGTGTTCTTCAGATCAGAATGCTTTGGAAATCATATCGAGTGCTTCCAGCACGCACAGACCACGCACAGACCACGCACAGACCACGCACAGACCACGCACAGACCACGCACAGACCACGCACAGACCACGGCACGTGGAGCGTTTTTGTTTTGTTCCCCCCCCTGCCTGCCGTTTGCATGACCCATCTCAGTCATGTGAGGGGACTCAAACATTGTATGTGAATCAAGGCCTCGGTCTAAAACAGGGGTTCCCAACCTTTTTTGTGCCGCAGACCGGTAGATAGATGGAAAAAAAAAGTCACGGACCGGTTGTCAATTTTAATAATAAAAAATAATAATAATAAACATAGGCTATAATATTATAGGCTGTGTGGTAGTTGAAACATAGTTTCAAGTTGACGTTTATTTATGTTTGTAGTTTGTAAAAAAATATATATATATATATTATTAATATTATTTTTGGACCGGGCTCGCGGCCCGGTACCAAATGCGTTGCGGCCCGGTACCGGTCCGCGGCCCGGTGGTTGGGAACCACTGGTCTAAAATACACGAGAGCGGAGCCCCTCCTGGCTTTTGCAGTGACATTAACGAGCAGCGCCCTTTTCCTCCAAATGTCCAACTTTTTTCAGCTTGAGACGTCCAGAGCGCTCTACCCAAAAAACACTAGCCGCCAAGAGCGCTTAAACGCCAGAGGGCCCAGTTGCACAAAGCACCTTAGGTTAAGATTTCCCTTAGGGTCAGAGTTAAGGTGTCCATAAAATAGAATCGGCTGCAAAAAAAACACCCTTAAATCTGTAAAGGTTAAACATTTTAAGGAAAACATAAGCACAAGATTTAAGGGTGTTTTGTGCAGCCGATTCTATTTTATGGACACTTTAACTCTGACCCTAAGGCTTAGTTCACACCGGGAACCCAAGCCTTGCCTATGCCTTGCCTTTACCCACGCTTTTAAATAGGCATCCGTTTTAGTCAATGAGGCTGTGTACACCGGGCGCCTGAGCGTGAACCCTGCGTGTACCCACGCCTTGCCTGTGCCTTGCCGATTTTATCGTTTAGGCGTGAGTTCTATTTTCAAGCCGACTAGGCGCGTGCAGGCAGGCTTCTTCTGTCAAGCCATGAAAGAAAAACGCGACAATATCCGTGGGAAATGGCAAAGTCAACTGAATTTCAAAATAAAATGGAGTTACTACAACAGTGTTGAGCAGAGAGAGAGAGAGATTGACGGGTGGCTCTCACGTGGGGCTTTCTC
>NC_139629.1:16802669-16820169 GCF_964638095.1 Poromitra crassiceps | reverse complement strand
TTAAATAGTTTTGATTCATGAATACTAATGTTACAAATAAAATAGGCCCTCATGGCTGCCTGCTTGTAACATGAAGCCACAACTACGAACTTAAGGTCTGAATTGTGTGGCTCTGCACTGTGGTATTATGCTCAATGAACCAATCAGATCGCTTCATTTGAGCTACCCGTTTTAAAAACGTATATATCCTGTAGCTTTCTAGCATATATCCTATAGACAGGTTTGTCTATATCTTGGCATACAGACAAACCCTGTTTGCCTGTCTAAGTCTGTACATATGAGTAACAAAACTAATGTTGTGTGTGTGTGTGTGTGTGTGTGTGTGTGTTTGTGTGTGTGTGTGTGTGTGTGTGTGTGTGTGTGTGTGTGTGTGTGTGTGTGTGTGCGCGTGCTTGCGCGCGTGTGTGCGTGCGTGTGCGTGCGTGTGTACGTGTGTGTGTGTGCGTGTTCGTGTGCGTGTGCGTGCGTGCGTACGTGCATGCAATGCATGCGTCTGCTGACATTGCTGCGTCCCATGCGTCCGGCAGGAGATCTGTCTGTGCGACCCCCCGGTGGTGATGGCGCTGGTGGACGGGCCGACAGGGGAGAACGACAACATGATCTGTGTGGCCTACAAACACCAGTTTGACCTGATCAACGAGAGCACTGGAGACGCCTACCGGCTACACCATGCCGACGCCAACCGGGTGAGGAGGAGGCACACCCTGGTGGTGCCTAAATGTGTTATTATCCCGTTACCTTTCACAGCCCTATCTAGAATACATTGAAACAACATGGAACTAAGATATTACAATGGTTATCAGAATTTTTAAAAAAGATAGCAATATTTATCTTGCTATCCGCCTCTCTGCGTTTACATGGACTTGAGTATCCCGGTTACTGTCGGGGTTTTGGAGTATCCCGTTTTTGTGTTTGCGCATGTAAACATCATATCCCGGTTTCAGAAACCTGGATAAGCCCTTATCCCGGTTTTGAGAAAGCCGGTTATGCTAGGTGGAGTACTCCGAAAGAACCCGGGATACTGCTGCATGTATACACCTTATCCTGCTTTCTGACCGCAGCAGACTACCTGCGCAGGCGCGGCTTCAGTTCAGTTAATCTCCAAAAGGCAGCAGACTTGCAGGGATTTTTTCCCCCCTCCATTTCATGACCAAACAACGCGAAACACACCGTGAACACCCTCCAACGCGAGGGGAATCTGTGAGTGAGAGACGAGTGCTTGGCTGGTGCAGCAGGGCACTGGTGACAGACGGCCTGGAAGAGAAGCGAGGAGCGAGGAGGAGAGGGCTCCATGCTGCTGACTCACCGAGCTGCCCGAGCGGCTGCCTGAGCGGTGTGAAGTGAACACCGCTACCGTACACAACACAGCTTGCGCGAAATGACCCGTTTCACTATCAGAATTAGGTCCAGTAACTAGGGATGCACCGATTGCCATTTTCTTGGCCGATTCCGATTTCCGATTTTTGAATAGTCTGACTTGCCGATACCGATTTTTGCCGATTCCGATTTTTTTTCTCTAAAAACAACAATTGACAGCTTACACAAACGTTTTTGTAACTTTGTTTGAAAATTAAGATTCATAGAACAATTCTTACATCTAATGGGGATACAAATAAACAATTCTTATCATTTGCATGAAGTAGGACCATCTCACTCAAACACATCTCAAAATAAAAGTGTTCCAGGTTAGGCTACAGGACAGAGCTTTTTTGTGCAAATACAATGAATACAAAAATTAAATTAAATCCAATAGCCTATATCCCACAGCTATCATGCATTTACTTTTCCAAAAGAAAACAGGTGCAACAGAACATCAAAATGATCCATGGACAAGGAGTTTATAGACTGGCTCCAGACCAGTCCTCTTGAGTAGAGGGGAAATGAGTTTATGAGTTACAGTAACGATCTTCAGTCTGAATATCAGGCGGAGTTTACACACAGTCCGAAGTTTGGTATGCGTATTTTTATCTGCCATCCGAAAAAATATCATCACGCACAGAAAACGTTGCACACTTGTGAGTCCGATGCATTTTTATTATTATGTCCGTCGTTCTCATGTCGTTCTATTTGCAATACGAAACAAATAGTCTCTCCTGTATCCACCACGTTGCAACATGAGTGACAGGCTGAGGCAGCAGCGCTGATGTGGAATGGAAAAGGCAGGTCGGGGAATGGTTATACTGGACACAATGCTCACGTTCACCTCGCCAAGCCGGCTGTGCGCGGTGGCGGGTTGCTGGAGCACCGCTTCCCGGGGAGAGAGAGCAGAGAGAGAGGGGCCAGTGAGGTGAAGCGAGCCGCTCAGACTGGACTCCAGCCGAGCGGGACTCGGCCGCATCTCTGTCTCCACGGCTTATTTTCGACTTGCATGTGTGACAAACTGCGAGCTTTGTCTACTTCACTGACGGTGAAAAAAATCCACAACGAGGAAGGTATGCTGGCGTGTGTGGTGTGGTAGCTGGGTGCCTGTCTCGGTGCTTTGGGGTGCGCGCACGTCATGTGAAAATCGGCTCACAGAATCGGCTATTTAGAGTGACCGGCGCAGATCACCGATCGAGGCCGATCACGTGAAAATCGGCCATTTCCGGTCACGTGCTGATCGATCGGTGCATCCCTACCAGTAACATTAGAAAGTACAGAAGTGCCGCACGATTACTTCCTCATCAGACCGCCGTCAGACTCCAGGCATTTTCCTCTCTACCCTCGCTGCTGTAGGTCCCGCACAGAATCGTTTTACCTGGAAATACTCACGCGCAAATGTCAGTGCAATTCGACTTTAAAGTCTCACTTCTGGAGCGATGAGGACATGGAGTTTTGCCGAGTTTTGTCTTTCGGTGATGAAAGAATTAAATGCTTGGCAGCTTAGATAGGAGAAAGCATCGAAATGCTGCCCTATTCAAGTCTGTAGTATACAGACTACAGGACGAAGGTGTTGTGACTCAAATGAAAGCAAAAGCCGCGCGCTGCGCGCAAACGGGGACACTTCACCATGAAGACGGAATCCAAGGGAATCCCACGTCTTGGCACAAAAAAGGTGAATGACGTCATGTCACACGCACCCAATATAAGCAAAATAATAATAATAATAATGACCCCGGTTTGTATTGTAACGATCACAGGCGCCTGCGCAAATAGCATGCAGTGATCAGTAACCGGGATACTAGTACTGATCATGTATACAGGGATATGAGTAACCTGCTTTCTCTCTCTTCCATGTAAACACCATATCCCAAATATGATCAAAACCAGGATAAGCCTCATAACCGGGATACTCAAGTCCATGTAAACGCAGTCACTGAGTGTGTCCCTCTGCACTTAGTCTCCTCTGGACCTAATCAGGTGGATGGGGAACATCTGGGCCCAATCAGGTAGTTGGGGACAGCTGGGTGAGTTTAGTCAGGTACACCATCCTCCTGAGACCACATGATGGAGCCAACGGGCGGGGACATAGCAGCCCTCAATCACCATGCCCATCAGCCCCTTACAACATGTAGTCGTGTACACGGTGACATCCCTAGTTACAAGCACAACGCTTGTTGCTCTGCAAGTGGTTCCAATACTTGATTATTCCGTTGGGCTGGAAGCAGTGGGACGTTATCAGGTGGCTGTACGTGCAGCTGGAGTACGGCACCGGCTCGTGGTTGAAGAACCCCTTGGGAGGCGGCGCCGGGTCAATGTGCAGCTTGGCCAAGCAGATCCCCACGTACACGTCCTCCAGGTGCAGCCTGGGTATGCTGAGCGACGCCTGGTAGATCAGCTCCGCCATGTCCCCGGAGAACACGTACCCCGTGCCCGAGCAGAAGGCAGGGTAGGGCTTGGAGGGGTACAGTTCGGGCGGCATGTACCATTTGCTGTCCTTGTTGCGGAATGGTGTGTGGCCCCTCACCAGCTGGCCCGTGAAGAACCTCTGCCTGGGCGACAGCTCGGGCTTCAGCAGCTTCTGGATGAGATACTCGGTGTTGACGAACATGTCGCTGTCCGTCTTCATCACGTAGCAGGCGTGCGGACAGTGGGTCGCCACCCAGTTCATGCCCATCAGGGTTTTGATAGTCAGGTTGTGGTACGTGTCCTGGTAGTCCTGTTGGATGATGTCGTGGTGGACGCGGCTCTCCTCCTCTATGCTGCGCTGGAGGAAGGTGTCCAAGCCCTTTCCCACGCCGAGCAAAAAGAGACGAACGAAGCCCAGCCCCATGCTCTCGTTCCCCCACGTCTGGCGGATGGCGTCGCGGGCGCCGGCCTGGCCTGGTTCGGCAGTGATGAGGAGGAGGAGGAAGGGCGTACTGTCCCTGCACTTGAAGGGTTAGGGCTAGGGTTAGCGGTAGGGCTGGGCGCTGAGCCTCCCTCCCACACCCATCTCCTTCTGCAAGCTGTTGTTCTTGCTCATGGAGTCCTCAAGCCCTATTACACCCATCCCGGTTCCCGCTCCTGCCCCTGCTTCACCGCCCCACTCTGCCTGCTGAGAAGTGAGGTTGAGCAAAGGCTTAGATGCCCCATACCCAGTCTCCCTCCAGATGCTCCTGAGGGAGGCGCTCTGCTTGGCCTCCTATACCTTGGAAGCCCGACGGTGTAGGCCAGCGTCCCGGCAGCCAGTACTGGTAACTGAACAAGAGGAAGAGGGTGAAGAGCAGGGCCAGAGAGAGGAGGCCTGCCACGTGGGTGCGGAAGAGATCACGCTTGACTCTCCAGGTCATCTTGATGGGACAGCAGTACGGGCGTCTCCACTGCATGGTGCATGGGTCGCAGGGGGCTGCTGCTCGGTTCATATACAATCAGTGGTACAACAGTGATGATGTCACAATTGTTCGAGTGTAACCAAAAACCCAATGGCTTGAGTGACATCACTGATGACATCATAGACATTGTGACATCATTGCATGTCATCAGTGAGTGATGTCATCAGTGATGCAAAGTTGTGCAATTGTGTGCTGCGCATGCCAATAGTGCCGAGATGACTGATGATGTCATAGGCGTTGGGACATTATTAGTGGCCGGGCCACTTATTGTATTTGCCTGTATTATTATTCTTCTCCCGGGAAGTTCGACTTCCCATGCATGAAAACTAACCAAACTTTGCACAAAGGTCCAGTCCCATGCCAAACGTCTTTGATGCAAATTTGGGGCCAATAGTCCTAACGGTGGCACTACAGCGACCGTCTAAAGTTTCAAACTTTGAAAATTCATAGAAAATCAGGCATACGTGCTACGTGCTGGCCAATTATGAAGTCTAAAGACCGCAAAACTGCAAAAACTGTAAAACTAATTAAACCCTACTCCTGCCACATTTTTTCTTCAAACGACATCAAACTTCAGCATCTGCATCATTAGACTGTCCTACACAAAAGTATCAAATCAGATTTTCGATCGGTCAAAAATTGAGCTCACAGTGCATCAAAACGTTGAATTCTGGCCCCGTGTATAGCCTAATTGCCTTAATTACCTATAGCAGTTAGGTTGTATTTGTGATGTCATCAGTCAGTCAAGCAATTGTGATGCCATCACTGATGTCACTCGAGCAATTGTGATGTCATAATAGCTCAAAGCCTTGAGACTTGCCTGGCCACGACCCATTGCTGCGCAGCAGCTATAATTATCAACTGTTATTGCTAACAATGACTAGCGAGTGAATCTGACCAGTGAACAGTGAACTCCCCAGCTCAACTTTTCTGCAAATGGAACGCTAACAAAACGGAGTTGACGTCATTTAGCCTCCACATCCCAGTTCTTTTGCGATAAAGGAACGCACGATAAGTGGTAGGGGCAAGCTGTGTATTGGGATTGGCAAACTCAATAGCGAGCACACTCAAGACTAAAGATCAACTTAGGTGCCGGGCCCAGGAATAACATCAAGAAAGAATGTGTTCTGCTGTCTCTACCAGATGACCATTAAACGGTGAAAGGACATTGTAGTCTGCTGGCCTACTTCTTTCTTTGTGTTGGGATTGGGGCCTTTGCGTTCATTTGATGTGTTTAAGTGGAGCAGACCTGAGACCTCTAACCGGCCCTGGCGGCTGCTGTATTTACCTGATGTGTTTAAGTGGAGCAGACCTGAGACCTGTAACCGGCCCTGGCGGCTGCTGTATTTACCTGATGTGTTTAAGTGGAGCAGACCTGAGACCTGTAACCGGCCCTGGCGGCTGCTGTATTTACCTGATGTGTTTAAGTGGAGCAGACCTGAGACCTCTAACCGGCACTGGCGGCTGCTGTATTTACCTGATGTGTTTAAGTCGAGCAGACCTGAGACCTGTAACCGGCCCTGGCGGCTGCTGTATTTACCTGATGTGTTTAAGTGGAGCAGACCTGAGACCTCTAACCGGCCCTGGCGGCTGCTGTATTTACCTTCTGATTACTAGGCTGCTGGGTTGAGTCAACAGTCTCATTCACAGCCTCCGCCTGGGGATGAAAAGGGAAGAGAAATGAATGAGCAGGCTGGAGGATGAACAGCTGTTCCAATAAAGCCTCTTATTCCCGCGCTGGCCGTGTCGCCCTTGAAAGAAATATTGTTCTCTAATAAGAGAAAATAGGAAAACTAAAAGGTTGAAATAAAAGTAAATCAATCTTGATTTTTTTTTTTAAGACACCTAAAAGTCATGTCAGTCAAAATAATACTCTACTTTGAATAATAATTTGTGTCTAATATGGCTTTTGCCGCACAAAAAAGTTAAATTAAATTCCTTAAAATGACATCTACTCCTTCTCCTTCTCATAAAAAAGAAAGTCCAGAGTTTATGAGTATGCAAATATATTTCATCTCAAAGGTTTTCCTACTGGACACAAGATGTCTCCTACTTCACTGTAACAATAATGTCCATTCTCAGCGTATGCAGGCTTCAGGTTTCCACATCACACTTGTGAGTTGAATCTTGGACCAGAATTGGCTTCTAAACTAGTTGTGATGTCACAAATCATGCTTGTAGGCCGACCCCTAAAACGGAGAAACTTTCCAATTTCAGCAGAGGATGTGAAAACAGCCCTCTAGTGTGAAACTCTGCACAGACATCACTCTGCTGCACTGCACATAGTTCAAACTGAATGAACAAGAAGAAAAACATATATATATTTTTTTTTATTTAGGGTGTCTTTAAATCAGTTAAATAATAAATATTGCTTGAGTGGTTACTTAGTAGCCAGAGAGTATTTGGCATGAAATCATCTGTTAAAAAGTATCTTGTGTAGTTGGTGTTTGTATCTTGTTGAAGGATTCCCCTAAAGTGAGTTCTCTCTGCCTACAGGTCAACTTTGTAGCAGCCATTGATGTGTATGAAGATGGAGAGGCTGGTCTGCTGTTGTGTTACAACTGTGAGTCTCTGTTTAACTCTCTGTTGTGTTACAACTGTGAGTCTCTGTTTACCTCTCTCTATTGTGTTACAACTGTGAGTCTCTGTTTAACTCTCTGTTGTGTTACAACTGTGAGTCTCTGTTTAACTCTCTCTGTTGTGTTACAACTGTGAGTCTCTGTTTAACTCTCTATTGTGTTACAACTGTGAGTCTCTGTTTAACTCTCTATTGTGTTACAACTGTGAGTCTCTGTTTAACTCTCTCTATTGTGTTACAACTGTGAGTCTCTGTTTAACTCTCTATTGTGTTACAACTGTGAGTCTCTGTTTAACTCTCTCTGTTGTGTTACAACTGTGAGTCTCTGTTTAACTCTCTATTGTGTTACAACTGTGAGTCTCTGTTTAACTCTCTCTGTTGTGTTACAACTGTGAGTCTCTGTTTAACTCTCTGTTGTGTTACAACTGTGAGTCTCTGTTTAACTCTCTCTATTGTGTTACAACTGTGAGTCTCTGTTTAACTCTCTCTGTTGTGTTACAACTGTGAGTCTCTGTTTAACTCTCTCTGTTGTGTTACAACTGTGAGTCTCTGTTTAACTCTCTCTGTTGTGTTACAACTGTGAGTCTCTGTTTAACTCTCTCTGTTGTGTTACAACTGTGAGTCTCTGTTTAACTCTCTGTTGTGTTACAACTGTGAGTCTCTGTTTAACTCTCTATTGTGTTACAACTGTGAGTCTCTGTTTAACTCTCTCTATTGTGTTACAACTGTGAGTCTCTGTTTAACTCTCTATTGTGTTACAACTGTGAGTCTCTGTTTAACTCTCTCTGTTGTGTTACAACTGTGAGTCTCTGTTTAACTCTCTGTTGTGTTACAACTGTGAGTCTCTGTTTAACTCTCTCTATTGTGTTACAACTGTGAGTCTCTGTTTAACTCTCTCTATTGTGTTACAACTGTGAGTCTCTGTTTAACTCTCTCTGTTGTGTTACAACTGTGAGTCTCTGTTTAACTCTCTCTATTGTGTTACAACTGTGAGTCTCTGTTTAACTCTCTGTTGTGTTACAATTGTGAGTCTCTGTTTAACTCTCTGTTGTGTTACAACTGTGAGTCTCTGTTTACCTCTCTCTATTGTGTTACAGCTGTGAGTCTCTGTTTAACTCTCTGTTGTGTTACAACTGTGAGTCTCTGTTTAACTCTCTCTATTGTGTTACAACTGTGAGTCTCTGTTTAACTCTCTGTTGTGTTACAACTGTGAGTCTCTGTTTACCTCTCTCTATTGTGTTACAACTGTGAGTCTCTGTTTAACTCTCTATTGTGTTACAACTGTGAGTCTCTGTTTAACTCTCTCTGTTGTGTTACAACTGTGAGTCTCTGTTTAACTCTCTCTGTTGTGTTACAACTGTGAGTCTCTGTTTAACTCTCTGTTGTGTTACAACTGTGAGTCTCTGTTTAACTCTCTCTGTTGTGTTACAACTGTGAGTCTCTGTTTAACTCTCTCTATTGTGTTACAACTGTGAGTCTCTGTTTACCTCTCTCTATTGTGTTACAACTGTGAGTCTCTGTTTAACTCTCTCTATTGTGTTACAACTGTGAGTCTCTGTTTAACTCTCTGTTGTGTTACAACTGTGAGTCTCTGTTTAACTCTCTCTGTTGTGTTACAACTGTGAGTCTCTGTTTAACTCTCTCTGTTGTGTTACAACTGTGAGTCTCTGTTTAACTCTCTCTATTGTGTTACAACTGTGAGTCTCTGTTTAACTCTGTTGTGTTACAACTGTGAGTCTCTGTTTAACTCTATTGTGTTACAACTGTGAGTCTCTGTTTAACTCTCTGTTGTGTTATAACTGTGAGTCTCTGTTTAACTCTCTCTATTGTGTTACAACTGTGAGTCTCTGTTTAACTCTCTCTGTTGTGTTACAACTGTGAGTCTCTGTTTAACTCTCTCTATTGTGTTACAACTGTGAGTCTCTGTTTAACTCTGTTGTGTTACAACTGTGAGTCTCTGTTTAACTCTCTCTATTGTGTTACAACTGTGAGTCTCTGTTTAACTCTATTGTGTTACAACTGTGAGTCTCTGTTTAACTCTATTGTGTTACAACTGTGAGTCTCTGTTTAACTCTATTGTGTTACAACTGTGAGTCTCTGTTTAACTCTGTTGTGTTACAACTGTGAGTCTCTGTTTAACTCTATTGTGTTACAACTGTGAGTCTCTGTTTAACTCTATTGTGTTACAACTGTGAGTCTCTGTTTAACTCTCTCTATTGTGTTACAACTGTGAGTCTCTGTTTACCTCTCTCTATTGTGTTACAACTGTGAGTCTCTGTTTAACTCTCTGTTGTGTTACAACTGTGAGTCTCTGTTTACCTCTCTCTATTGTGTTACAACTGTGAGTCTCTGTTTAACTCTCTGTTGTGTTACAACTGTGAGTCTCTGTTTACCTCTCTCTATTGTGTTACAACTGTGAGTCTCTGTTTAACTCTCTGTTGTGTTACAACTGTGAGTCTCTGTTTAACTCTCTCTGTTGTGTTACAACTGTGAGTCTCTGTTTAACTCTATTGTGTTACAACTGTGAGTCTCTGTTTAACTCTATTGTGTTACAACTGTGAGTCTCTGTTTAACTCTCTCTATTGTGTTACAACTGTGAGTCTCTGTTTACCTCTCTCTATTGTGTTACAACTGTGAGTCTCTGTTTAACTCTCTGTTGTGTTACAACTGTGAGTCTCTGTTTACCTCTCTCTATTGTGTTACAACTGTGAGTCTCTGTTTAACTCTATTGTGTTACAACTGTGAGTCTCTGTTTATCTCTGTGAGTCTCTGTTTAACTCTATTGTGTTACAACTGTGAGTCTCTGTTTAACTCTATTGTGTTACAACTGTGAGTCTCTGTTTATCTATTATGTTACAACTGTGACTCTCTGTTCAACTCTGTTGTGTTACAACTGTGAGTCTCTGTTTAACTCTATTGTGTTACAACTGTGAGTCTCTGTTGAACTGTATTGTGTTACAACTGTGAGTCTCTGTTCAACTCTGTTGTGTTACAACTGTGAGTCTCTGTTCAACTCTATTGTGTTACAACTGTGAGTCTCTGTTTAACTCTATTGTGTTACAACTGTGAGTCTCTGTTTATCTATTGTGTTACAACTGTGAGTCTCTGTTTAACTCTGTTGTGTTACAACTGTGAGTCTCTGTTTAACTCTGTTGTGTTACAACTGTGAGTCTCTGTTCAACTCTGTTGTGTTACAACTGTGAGTCTCTGTTTAACTCTATTGTGTTACAACTGTGAGTCTCTGTTGAACTGTATTGTGTTACAACTGTGAGTCTCTGTTCAACTCTGTTGTGTTACAACTGTGAGTCTCTGTTCAACTCTATTGTGTTACAACTGTGAGTCTCTGTTTAACTCTATTGTGTTACAACTGTGAGTCTCTGTTTATCTATTGTGTTACAACTGTGAGTCTCTGTTCAACTCTGTTGTGTTACAACTGTGAGTCTCTGTTCAACTCTATTGTGTTACAACTGTGAGTCTCTGTTTAACTCTATTGTGTTACAACTGTGAGTCTCTGTTTAACTCTATTGTGTTACAACTGTGAGTGTCTGTTGAACTGTATTGTTCCTCTGACGCTGCATCTTTCTGCAGTGGAAATCAAACCCTCGACGGCACCAGAATATTAAGAGGCCAAGTTGGAATTTACAAATGCAGACAACATCCACTCTTGGCTTTTGTGTTCCTCTTTCTGTCTGCCTGGTAGCAAAAGTATTTGTCACATTTCATTGCATTTCAAATAGATTGCTGCTCTCAGTCGTCGTACAACACCACAATAAAAGTCACACACAAGAAGAACAGAAGCACCACGGATCCTTGAAATCCTTGAAAGTGAATTCGAGGAGAAAAAACAAGGCTTAGGAACACAGACAGACAAGGGTCATTGAAACGGCTTGATTTCTGTGCAAGAATTTAAATGGAAGTTCTTTCGATTTTTTTTTTACTTGACGATAGTAAATAGGGTATAAATAGGGTAACAGCACAGTTGAGAAGTGTCCACACATTCAAGCCTGTCTCTCTTTTTAATTGTTGTCTGTGAGCTTCTGTAAAACCTGCTAGTTCTCAGATAAAAAATTCTCATTGTTGTAACTGTACTAATTACCCTTGATGGGTCGGTCGTGTTGGGTCCTTGTATTTGAGGGATTTGGGCCTGGAATTCAGCCTGGGCGATATGGACCAAAAATCCATATCACGATATTACGATATCCACAATCTAAGAGGATATCTAGTCTCATATCGATGTCACTCCTCTGCCCTCAGACGTCTGCTACTATAAGAAAGTGTGTCCGTTCAATGGCTCCACGCCCATGATCCAGTCCAACGCCTCCGACTTCCACTTCAGCTGGAACCAGATGCCCAACGCTATCGGTAGGTTACCACGGCAACCGCCACGGCCCCACCCGGCCCATACAGAGCCAAAGTCACCGCCACTTCCGGGGTAAGCATACGAACCAAGGGATTTCATACCCCATTTTATTCTCCATAGACAATTCGTAAAATGCTTATTAAATAGTTTTACTTGATCAAACCAAGCGATTCAGCTATATTTAGAATCGGGAGAGACTATAGAACATTTCACTTGGACCAAAAAATAAAAATCTGTTTTGTTTGTTTATTTGTTTTGTTTTTTCATTTTGGTCAGAGTAAAAATGCTCTATGGTCTTCCCTGATTCTAAATATAGCTGAATCGCTTGGTTTGACCAAGTAAAACTATTTTTAGAAGCATTCTGAAATGTCTATGGAAAAATGAATGGCGGCTGAAATCCCTTGGTTCGTATGCCTAACCCGGAAGTGGGCGTGGCTTTGGCTCTCTATGCTGCTGGCCTGGCCTGAGCCAGCTGTCTCCATGGTAACGCCACAGGCAGCCATTGGGCTTGTTTGTGTGTGTGTGTGTGTGTGTGTGTGTGTGTGCGTGCGCGCGTGCGTGTGTGTGTATGTTTGTGTTTGTGTGTGTGTGTGCGTGCATGCGTGCGTGCGTGTGTGTGTTTGTGTGTGTGTGTGTGTGTGCGTGCGTGCATGTGTATGTTTGTGTGTGTGTGTGTGTGTGTGTGCGTGCGTGCGTGTGTGTGTATGTTTGTGTGTGTGTGTGCGCGCGCGTGCGTGCGTGCGTGTGTGTGTATGTTTGTGTGTGTGTGTGCGTGCATGCGTGCGTGCGTGTGTGTGTTTGTGTGTGTGTGTGTGTGTGTGTGCGTGCGTGCGTGCGTGTGTGTGTATGTTTGTGTGTGTGTGTGCGCGCGCGTGCGTTCATGTGTTTGTGTGTCATGGTTTATGCAGAGAGCATTGAAAACAACACAGTGTCTAACACTCTTGATAACAGCTTGTTGCTCAGGGTTTCTGTGCAGGATGAGAGAATCACAGAAGGGAGACACATACATTTTAATTCATGTTACAATTAATGATTGTTTTCTTTATCGATTAGCTGTTTGGTCTTCTAAAATGTCACAAAATGGTGAAAGATGTCGATCACCTTTTCCCCAAAGCCCAAGATGACATCCTCAAATGTCTTCTTTTGTCCTGACCAACAGTCCACAGCCCAAACATAATCACTTTACTGTCAGACTAAAGAAACAGAACATATTCACATTTAAGAAGCTGGAATGAGAGAATATTAGTATTTCTTTCTTAGTCGATTATAAAAAATAGTTGGCGGTGAAGTTTCTCTGCTTTACTTGCTGTTTGTTTTTTCCCAGTGTGTGCGTTTCCTTATATCCTGGCCTTCACTACGGACTCCATTGAGATCCGGCTGGTCGTCAACGGCAACCTGGTGTACACAGCCGTGGTCCCAGAGCTCCAGCTGACTGCCTCGCGGGTCAGTATGATTGACAGCCACTGACTGTGGGTGACTGCTAACACAGTAACCCACATGATGTCCCTGCGCCATTCTTACATCCACTCAGTGCAACTTTGTAGATTGAAGATGCAAAACACAGAGGTTGGTTGACTGTGCGTTCTACCTTTGCACCTTTCTTTTTTCCCATTTTTCTCCCATTTTCTCTCCAATAGAGAGACAAAGTGACTTCCTGCTTCAGCACTGTACCAGAGATTTTCATCCGCCATTTATTTTCCCATGGACATTTCGTACAATGCTTATAAAAAATAGTTTTACTTCGTCAAACCGTTCAGCTATATTTAGAATCGGGAGAGACCATAGAACATTTCACTCGGACCAAAACTTCAAAAAACAACACTGAAAGTATATTTTCTTTAAAGGAGAATTTCGTTTTTTTTTTAACCTGGACCCATCTCCTGGCAATAATTATGATTTGGCCACTCACCCAGCGATATCCGCGGCGTTTCTGGCCGTCCTAGCGTTGTTTTGAGATCAATAGCGTCCAAGTCAGTTGTAAAATGGAGCTGATTTGGGGCCAAGTGTGAGCCTGTCTTTCCTGCATCTAAATAGCTATTTTTATTCCCGTTTTCCCCAAATATCGTCATAATGTGATCCCTCAACATCCACCAGAGTGATATTTCACCCCAGGCCATTTCCTGGAGTCGCACAGGGATCAAATTACCTCAAACGTGATCTCGGTCACCAAGTCTCGTGAAGTCCTGCAATACTTTCCTGCCGACTGGCCAACTACAGGTAGGACGCTTTGCGGTGGTGGTTTTAGCGTAACCTATGTGGGGTTTGGCGTAACCTATTCGAAATAACGAAGGTTATGCCAAACCCCACATAGGTTACGCTAAAACCACCACCGCAAAGCGTCCTACCTGTAGTTGTCCAGTCGGCAGGAAAGTATCGCGGGACTTCACGATAAACAGGCTTATACACTCATACACACGGCTTATACACTCACACGACACATACACAGACATCATTTCAAACAGCCACATGTCATCAAGTTTAAACCAAACACCTGTTCTTCCCATATCCTCAATATGTTTTTCTCTGCTGGGTTTACCTCCACTCTGTCCCTTCTGGCATCACTCCCAATCTGCTGTCTGTCTGTCCTGTTCTCACTCCCTCTCTCTGTGTCTCTGTGTCTCACCCTGTCTGTCCTGTTCTCACTCCCTCTCTCTGTGTCTCTGTGTCTCACCCTGTCTGTCCTGTTCTCACTCTCTCTCTCTGTGTCTCTGTGTCTCACCCTGTCTGTCCTGTTCTCACTCTCTCTGTCTGTGTCTCTGTGTCTCACCCTGTCTGTCCTGTTCTCACTCTCTCTCTCTGTGTCTCTGTGTCTCACCCTGTCTGTCCTGCTCTCACTCTCTCTCTCTGTGTCTCTGTGTCTCACCCTGTCTGTCCTGTTCTCACTCTCTCTCTCTGTGTCTCTGTGTCTCACCCTGTCTGTCCTGTTCTCACTCCCTCTCTCTGTGTCTCTGTGTCTCACCCTGTCTGTCCTGTTCTCACTCTCTCTCTCTGTGTCTCTGTGTCTCACCCTGTCTGTCCTGTTCTCACTCTCTCTCTCTGTGTCTCTGTGTCTCACCCTGTCTGTCCTGTTCTCACTCCATGTCTCTGTGTCTCACCCTGTCTGTCTGTCCTGTTCTCACTCCCTCTCTCTGTGTCTCTGTGTCTCACCCTGTCTGTCTGTCCTGTTCTCACTCTCTCTCTCTCTGTGTCTCTGTGTCTCACCCTGTCTGTCCTGCTCTCACTCTCTCTCTCTGTGTCTCTGTGTCTCTGTGTCTCACCCTGTCTGTCCTGTTCTCACTCTCTCTCTCTGTGTCTCTGTGTCTCACCCTGTCTGTCCTGCTCTCACTCCCTCTCTCTGTGTCTCTGTGTCTCACCCTGTCTGTCCTGTTCTCACTCCCTCTCTCTGTGTCTCTGTGTCTCACCCTGTCTGTCCTGTTCTCACTCTCTCTCTCTGTGTCTCTGTGTCTCACCCTGTCTGTCCTGTTCTCACTCTCTCTCTCTGTGTCTCTGTGTCTCACCCTGTCTGTCCTGTTCTCACTCTCTCTCTCTGTGTCTCTGTGTCTCACCCTGTCTGTCTGTCCTGTTCTCACTCTCTCTCTCTGTGTCTCTGTGTCTCACCCTGTCTGTCCTGTTCTCACTCTCTCTCTCTGTGGCTCTGTGTCTCACCCTGTCTGTCCTGTTCTCACTCTCTCTCTCTGTGTCTCTGTGTCTCACCCTGTCTGTCCTGTTCTCTCACTCCCTCTCTCTGTGTCTCACCCTGTCTGTCCTGCTCTCACTCCCTCTCTCTGTGTCTCACCCTGTCTGTCCTGTTCTCACTCCCTCTCTCTCTGTGTCTCTGTGTCTCACCCTGTCTGTCCTGCTCTCACTCTCTCTCTCTGTGTCTCTGTGTCTCACCCTGTCTGTCTGTCCTGTTCTCACTCCCTCTCTCTCTGTGTCTCTGTGTCTCACCCTGTCTGTCTGTCCTGTTCTCACTCCCTCTCTCTGTGGCTCTGTGTCTCACCCCAGTCGGACATCTATTTTGTTTCATCGGCTCCGGTGAGCTCGGCCTCCACCTGCAGCTCCAGAGACACCAGTTCCCAGAGTTCCCCTCAGACGCCCACCGGCTACGAGATGCCCGTGTTCCCCTCGCCGCTCGGCGACGGTAAGCCCCTCACAGCAAAGGCACCCGAGGATGGAGCCACATTTTCTTTGTAGGTTTTTGAATGTGAATGTTGCCTTCACACCTGTTTGACGTTGGGTCAGAGCTACAGATCTCTTTTGTACCCAAGTCTGAGCAGCGGGGGGCTGCAGTCGTTTTCATCCAGGGTTAGATGTTTCCACACAGCTGAATATCTCTAACAGTCTTCTATCTGGGGGAGTTATAGCGTGCCGCAGAGATGACGTATTTTACATCGACCTGGGTTCCATCTTCTCAAAAATACCACTTTTATGATTTTTGAAGCGTAAATGTGATCACCAGAAATCGTGATTGCCAGAAAACGCTTAGAGATTCATAAAACTGGTGTTCTGTTTTTCCGCCTTTATTGGACAGGACAGTTAGATAGACAGGAAAGTTAGGGGGAGAGAGAAAGAGAGGGGAGGGGGGGGTGACATGCCACAGGGCCACAGGGGATTCGAACCTGCACCGGCCGCGGGGAGGACTAAACCTTCATGGTGCGTGCACTACAAGGTGAGCCACCGGGGCACTGCCATCATAAACCTTTGTTTACCACAGAGCTTATTTCCGGCGTCTAACCAAAACCCCATTGACTTGGAGACGAGGGACCCCCATGCTAACCCATTTCCTGGACTTCAGGACTCATAAGCACACGCCGACATGTCTCATGTCACCCTGTACCCTCCAGTCACACAGGACATGACTGGAGGTGACATGTTGGAGTCACCAAAGTACCATCCCCCATCCGGCCCCTCCACCCCCCACGTCACAGGACAGAGAAGTGTCCTCTGAGGCAGGGGGCTGCCCCCTACAGGGACTGAAGATCAATACCAACTGGAGCCAGGAGGCCCCTCCCCCTCCTCTGAAACGGGCGTGTTTACAGTGGCCAGCGTTGAGTGGGGGGGGGGGGGGGGGGGGGGGGGGGAGTGGGGAGGAGGGAGTCAGCTGTTAACCCATTGATACCTGATGCAGCATTTGCCTGTATACCCCTCAAGGGATACACACACAAATGCTGCATCAGGTATCAATGGGTTAATAACATACAAGTTTGTCCTTCAGTGGGAGCTTCTCTCAGTTGTAGTGAAGGACAAGGCAGGCAGGAAAACACAAGCTCCTCTTAATAAAATATCCTCCTATTAGTCACTCTGTGTGTGTGTGTGTGTGTGTGTGTGTGTGTGTGTGTGTGTGTTAGCTCCCGCGGCACCATCAAGCCTGTGTGCTCCTGTGCTCCTGCGGGGAGCTGCTATTTACACGTTCTATTAAGGCTAACAGGGTGGAGGGTTTGGCTGTCGCTGTTGCGATTAGCCGAGGATGGGCTTGGTGCTTTGAGGCCGGTGTTGGGGTGTGTTGGGGTGTGTTGGGGTGAGCCTTTCTTTAGATACCATTCTCTTTTTCTCTCCTTCCTGTTGCTCTACTGTTTTTCTACCTGTTTTAGAGCTTTGACCCGCGTGCTCCTGTTTCACGGGGAGTCCAGCACGACCTAAGAGAGAAAGTGTATAGGCCGAATCACAGTGACGTCGCGCTAGCAACAACAGTCACGACCGCGTAGACAGCTGACGATTGATTTGAATTGCGGAGAACTTGTTTATTTCAGTTTTTTCCCCAATTGTACTTGGCGTATTGCCCCTGCTGTCCCAGGTGTTGCTCCACTCCCTCTGCCGATCTGGGGAGAGTTGTAGACTAGCACATGCTTC
>NC_139629.1:16632669-16797669 GCF_964638095.1 Poromitra crassiceps | reverse complement strand
GACTATTTCTCACCCCATGCGAAAGCCCCAAATCGGCCATGAGAGGCGAGGGGCAATCCTGCTGCTCCTGCGCGCGCGCCCGCGGCCTGGAGCTTGGGGGCTCGTGCATGAGGATGCGGCTGCCTCCCGCTTGACTGGCCATGAGAAAGCGCTTCCAAGTCGGACTGATAATATAAACAACATCATTTGAGCTTATCCAGGTCAGATATTTATAAAGTAATGACACATTCAGCGGGAAACTAACTATAATTAAGACATGTGCCAACTTTGACGACATTTGGTTCAGTAGTTTAAGAGCAAACAGGTTTTTTTTACTTCCTGAAAAGTTTCTGTTTTGGAGATTCGAGGTCCTGGAACGACAGCAGCGATATGTAAGGGTTCATGCACAGAGGGGATTGTCGGGAAAGAGATGGCTGTTTGAGGAAGCTCCCATTTATTAACATTTCAACAAAACAACATAACACAACACCACCTGTGTTTTTTTTTACAGTGCACACAGTGTCCGTGGTGTGGTGAAAAGAGGGCAAGAGAGGAAATTAAAACAGAAGTGGATTTATAGTTAGAAAGAGTGCTAAAAAAGAGAGATTTCTTTTTTCTTTTCTTTTTTTTTTTTTTTGAAAAAATCCATAGATAAGCCGCACCGTTATATAAGCCGCAGGGGCCAAAAAAGCCAAAAAAACGGGGAAAAAGCCGCGGCTTATAGTCCGGAATTTACGGTAGATGCTTAACCACGGGTCACATGACTATTTTTGCTGTGTCTCTTAGACTACTATGGTAGCCCCTGACTAGCCTTAGGCCAATCCTAATTCATTTTTTTTAATTCATCCTCTGAATACACGTGATCTATTTGGATTGAATGGAAGATATTAGTGCGATCGGAGTGAAAGGGAGAGACGAGAGATTTGAGGTATTTTAATTCTCACACCATATCTTAACAGTGTTCTCTCAGAAAGTGAATCTGTAGACTACGTTTCACACAATTGCATCAGCTGAAACTCAGCGACACATTTTAATATGGCTGCTCGATTATGGCAAAAATCATCATGATGATTATTTTGACTGTTCTCCCATTGATTAGCTGGTGTTTTTCGTACCGGTGTCCTTCGCAGTTGGGTTTCCGTTTGGCCATGGTTATGCGTAGTGATGCCTGGTGGAGATCTGCACTCTACTGAGGGCACTTTTCTAGTTTTGACTGATATTGAGATCACGATTGTTTAACGCTATTACTCATCGACTTTGGCAACATCATGCATTTATCCAACTTGGGGAAAAAACGTGCCTTTTTAATACTGGATTTCTGAAAAACTAAAGCTAACTAAAATACATAATATATTTTATATATATATATTTATTTTTTCTCACGTTTTACTTTTAGACAAACAACAGATTAAAATACTAATAACTTTTGATCTCAGAGAGCTATCTCAACAAAAAGTTGCATATAGGGGAGAGTTTCTAATTTATGGAAATGTCAACAAATGAATGTCAAATACCCACCATGTGAAGGGTTTTTGCAGGCCACCACACAATTGTGGGAAACCAAAATTGTAATTGAAATTAAAATTTGATTACTTGATCACTTGATTCTAAGTTGAGTATCAGCACTGGACTGTCCAAATAAAGTGGGACTTCTCTTGACCATGTTAACCCGTGATCATTCTCTGTTAGCTCATAGCAAAGAAACGGTCCTGTAGAAAAACAAGTCAATGTTGTGGCCAGCTGTCTATACCTAAGTCGTGTGTGCTGAGAGCTGATCGTGGGCGTTCACTGTCCAGGCTTGACAGAGGAACCAAGTGGGAAGTCGGACAGTGGGACGGTCAAACAGAGGAAGGTGAGCAAGAGGAACACGGAGGAGGAGCCCAAGGCGCGAGCGCTGACATCGACCAACAGTGACAGGTAAGAGATGGCGAGCAGATTGTATTCACCATCGTCTGCGGCACCATCATCCAACATTCAAACTTCACACAAACTTTTTAGTACCTGTTTTTATAATGTAGGTCTATGAGGCCATTTACACCTGGTGCTAACATGCGTTTTCTGTGAGCAGATTGCAATCAGATTGTGTTGAAATGCCAGGTGTAAACACCCCCAAAACGCATTGAAGAAGGATTGCACTCTGATCGGCCAAACCACCTCCGGAGGTGGTCAGGGATGCATTGTGTACACAGTGAACACAAGTGTAAATGCAATGTGTCCTCTCAATCTGGATACAGCAACTTTATGCGGATTGAGAGGACAACCATTTCTGCAATGTGATTACAATCAGATTGCAGAAAATGCATGTTAACGCAAGGTGTAAATGGAATCAGGCTGAAGTGATAAAATACAATCTGATGGCAGAAACCACATGTTAACGCCAGTGTAAATGGCCTCATCGCGAGGCCTGTTCAACCCATGCCCTCTTTGAACTCTACTAACGACTCTTTCATACTTTGTACAACAAACTTCATCCAAACTTTAAACAGGTCACACTTTTACTACTTTATTACCGTACTCTTATTCAGCTTGTTTATACCTTTTGTACTTTTTGAGAAATTGCAGTTTAAGTTTTATACTTTTTTCAACCTTCATAATGGGACATATGGAGCCAGCCTTGAGTGTGTGGTGTGATGTCACAATTCACTCTTCAATTCACATTCACAGTTTCAGTCAAACAACAATAAAACATACATGGTGCCGCAACAGTTGTCGGATGTCAACAGAAATCTATGAATAGCCACATAAAACAGAATTATTTGAGTGTCTTTCTGTCCACAACAGGTTAGCGTCTGAGTCCACTGAGACAGACTTGGACGTCGGGCGGCGCTGCTCGTCGGGTTCCGAAGCCGAGCCGGAGAAGGTGGTGCTGCGAGACGAGAGCCCGCCGCTGGCCAGCGCCTTCGCTCTTTCTACGTCCTTCGAAGAGGACGTCCTGGACCTAAAGTGAAGACAATCCCACCTTACCTGCACTTCTCTGCCCGCCCTCTCCCATTCTGTCCTTGTCATTATTTTGGTTCGGTTTGCTTTCTTAAGTTGTCGTTTGTTGAATTATTTTGTTTTTGTTTGTATTTTTTGTTTGTTGTTTTTGTTTATATATCTGTGTTTATATATCTGTGTTCTGGGTCCCCCCCCCCCCCCCCCCCAAATTCATCAGACACGGTTGGTGCAATGGGAGTGCGAAGACGTGTGTGTGTGTGTGTGTGTGTGTGTGTGTGTGTGTGTGTGTGTGTGTGCGTGTGCGTGTGCGTGTGCGTGTGCGTGTGCGTGTGTGTGTGTGTGTGTGTGTGTATGTTTTGTAAGCAGTCCCTCGGCCACTGTATGTTGCCTGAATAACCCAAAGAGGCGGCGAGGTTGTGTGGGGGCGTGGTTTATTTGGAGTTTGACACCCTGGAGATAACGTTTGGAGATAACGTTTGGAGATAACGTTTGCGGTTTCATTCCAAAAACCAAAAACTGAATGTAAATCTACGCACCAAGGCACGACAAAAAAAAAAAAAAAAAAATGTGTTCACCATGCCCTCTTGAAGTTGCTACAGCTTAATGTGTTGTATATTATGTGATTATTTCCAATCCACTTTCAAATGTTGTATGATATGCATAATGTATGTGTACATCTGTTTATACATGAAGATGCATACACAGTGGCAGGGCGTGTATGCCTGTCATGCCTGTAATGCATATTTATAGATATATTATAAAAACACATTTTATTCACATATTTAGTAAAAGTATGATGTTTTATGCTCTCTTCACATTATTCGTCCTTGTTATTCTCCTTCTTGACGGTATACAGGTAGACAGGGCTGGAGGCAACGTCTCCCACAAGTGCCATTTTCCCCGCATCCTCCACTGAACTACACCTCTAACAGCCACCATTATGCCGGTGTCTGACAGTAGCAGCCATGTTTGTAGTCCAGACTAGATATGAACCTACCATGGTGACCCAGAACTACATCCAGTTAGCATAAATCCACACAATGGAGGCACTCCTCTTAAAGCCACATGCACTAAACATCTTGCCCATAAGAATGAGCGTACCTTAAATCTGCATGACTTGCCTTTGCTACGAGTATTGTGTCTTTTGTGCCGATAAAGCATCTTTGGATACCACGGGGTCTGCATCGTCACGCACACACGCACACACACTACAGGCCACAAGCTGAGCTGGTTAAAGAAGTGTGTCACCAGACTGTCACGTGTGAAGGCAGGAGGCTCAAAGTGATTCTCTCACGGTGCAAGGTTATCGTAACTGAAAACTAATAAGTCGGAAAACATTGCAGTTCAAAGTCACTGAAATACGAATAAAAAACTAAATTTTATGGGGGGGAAACTAAAACGATCTTGTCTACTTGTAAAAAATAAAACAAATATATACGTGAATTTCTTTTTAGTTTTCGTCTGTTTGTTTATGTGCAGAGCGAAAAAATACTTTTTTTGTTGAAGGATTTTGTGTTCCAAACTTTTAAGTTAGGATGTGTTAAAAAATTCTTGTAAATAAAATTGAAAGAGTGTTTGACTTATTGTTTGTACTACACAGTACCTGCTATGAACTTCTATCATTATACCTTCAAGAAAATACCACCCCTACCAAAAACTAGATACTGAAACTAAAGAAAAACTCAACTAAAACTAGTAAGTACTTAATCAAAACTAAATCGACCAAAACCATACTGAAAACAAAATGAAAATGGAAAATTCTAAATGATAATAACCCTGGTTTAACACTCAGTAGTAATAAGCCTGGTATAACACTCAGTAGGACCAGACAGACTAAACTTAAAGGTGCTTTGAGTAGAAGCATCCATCAAATGAGTCAGCTGCAGTTTGGAGGAAGGAAGGCTGTGAAGGTTTTCCACTCATGTCCCTCTACCTCAGTGGGAGATCAGCAGGACCAAAATGTAGTAAGAATAATTATAATATTAATGGTTTACTTGATTTACCTAGCACTTTCAAAACAATGTATGTTCTAAAGTGAACAACAACAACAATAATAATAAAAAGTCTGATTAATAGAAATACCAAACTTGAATTTTAAAACAGGGACGAATACATCAGGGAGGTACAATATGTGGGACTAATGTGCACCTGGGCTGCCGGGTACATGCAATGAACTGCATTTAAATACCCGTTAGGACAGAAAGCCAGCAGGGTCCCGAGGGCCAGGGAATGACAACCACTGGCTTAAATAGAGGCACAGATGGCAGCGTCCCGAGCAGGTTTGGTCTTAAATGTAGACAGGAATGGCCAGGGGGAGCGTGGCAGTCAGGTGACAAAGTGCTGTACTCTTTTTACCAGGTGTTTGATACTATCGTCTTTCATCACATCCGGCACTGAGGGAGTTAAATCGCCCGTGTGTGTCTGAGTGATAAGAACATATCACACCGATGTGTTGATGAACACAGTGAAGGCAGGACCAGATGAGTTGGTTCGAGTGTGAGAGCGCCTCCGTGTGGCGACTTCACAACACTGCTGCCCTCAGATCTTTGCATGAGCTTCTCTTGCTGTGTGCCTCTCCCACATGCCTATCAGTCTGTTCTGTGTAATTTGCTCTTCTCGGTGTGAACCCCTTTGACACTATTTTGCAACACAGAAAAGTTCAATTAAAAAAAGAAAGGGGGGGGGTAGAATGGGGTGGGGGTATTTTTACAAAGGCATTCTACTTGCTATTTATTACTATGAGTGTGGGCGGTTGGGGGATGCCTGGCAGTCACAGTTTGTAATCCTGCTTCTCTCACTAATTTTTCCCTTCCTTTTACTTCTGTCAAGTCCTCTTTGTTTCTACCTCCCCCTTGGCATTTTCAGTGTGTTTTTTTTTTTATCTGAATCAATATTTACTGTTTAGACTGTTGCTGAACCTCTGTGATATCAAAATGAAAGAAAAAAAAAAGAAAAAAAACACCAAGTGTCTTAAAATATTGTATCGCCATCGTTTTTAATGCCAAGTACTACTTGTAAATGTTTGTGTATCAAATGTGGCCTCAAATGAAACTGAACTATATTGTTATTATTATTATTTGAGCAGTTATTTTAAACAAGTGCTGTAGACCACTGCTGTGAAAGTAGTCAATTCTGTTCATTGATATGTAATAAATATTTATGAAATTTGATCCGATTAGCTTGTTAATTGTTTTCTAATCCATATCACACGTCACACTAATAGTCTCAGTCTAGTATGATCACAGAGGTTGAAAGCTGTCTTAATAATTCCAATCCAAGGGATGACCAAGAGATCGATATCCCTGTATCACAAGCCTGTCTCAAAGGACTTTACAGAGAATGAGCCTAAATACATCTAACTGACCAACAATCAGTCATATAGATCAGAATGATATGGAGGAACAAGACACACAAAAAAACATTCTAGCGGGACAACAGCCTGCCTGTTCTGCATCGTCTACCTTAGACCCTCAATGCACACAAGGAAGCACTTCCAAGAAAACCTGGGGGAGGTTAAGAGGCCATATCCAAAGCCTCTTGTTGGGACCATCCCCCGTCACACACCCCACGTCAGCCCCATCACACACCCCACGTCAGCCCTGTGACCCCACGTCAGCCCTGTGACCCCACGTCAGCCCTGTGACCCCACGTCAGCCCCATCACACACCCCACGTCAGCCCTGTGCAAAACAGCTATTTTCATACCAAATATGAGAGGAATGTTGTGATGGATAGAACCATCACAGAAGGTATTGCAATGCTGCTGCAGTAGTAGCAGTGTGTGTGTGTGTGTGTGTGTGTGTGTGTGTGTGTGTGAGAGAGAGAGCGAGCGAGAGAGATGACTGCAGGCTGTCCTGGCACTTGTGAACTGACAGTTATTTTAAGAGTCTCCTGACCTTTAACCTCTTTCCTTTGGGAGTCTTCTCGCACACACCTCCAAAGGAATACACACACACACACAAGCATGAGCACGCACACGCACACTTGAAGTTTCACTGTTGCCCAGTCAAAATGTGTCAGCATGCTGGCAAGTCAGTCTTCCTCTGGGACTGTCTGCAGTAGTATTTAGTACAATATCTGTTCATACTATAATTGGAGAGCTGTTAGACTTAGCGCACAGTTACATGATAACGCACAGTTACACAGTGACATAGTTGCGCAACTGTGATGTCACTCGGACAGTTGTGATGTCATCAGTGATGTCACTCAAGCAACTGTGATCTTATCTTCTTCTCTTCTCTTGTTAAAATTGGCTAAGTGGGCTCTGTCCGGGCAGTGTCAGTCACGATTTGTGACGGAAGTGAGTTGCTCAGAATTGATCAACTGTGATGTCACTCGAGCAGTCTCTACTCTACTCTAACTCTACTCGAATTCTAGTAATAATAATAATTCAAATGCAATTACATTTCTTTTTTTCAAAGTCAAGTCACTAACTCAACACTATGTAATGAACAGCTGAGATGTGATTATGCAGGGAGCCACATACAATTTACCCTCTCAGTTCTAATGGAGGTGTCTTGCTAACGAACACGTTCAAGTGTAACAGTGATTAATGAAGACTGTGGCCACAAGATGGGGCTAAAATATACATTTCAGATGGATCTTATCATGCATAAACACAGTATTAATAAAAGAGGGGGCAAAGACTATGAACTTCTTGATAGAGGCTGAATTTATCATATACAGTGCATCCTTATTATTATTATGTAATATCCATATTACAGCCACTATCAAAGACTATGAACTTCTTGATAGAGGCTGAATTTATCTCCATTGTACAATCAGCATTTTGTTCCCTGAAAACATCCAATGAAAGCTGACAAAACAAGCTCAAGTGTTTGAGGTGGAACTTCCTGTACTATAAAAGCCTCTGATGCCCCGAAGTTACAGGCAGGTCCAGGCCAGGGGCCACACCTCTGATGCCCTGAAGTTACAGGCAGGTCCAGGCCAGGGGCCACACCTCTGATGCCCTGAAGTTACAGGCAGGTCCAGGCCAGGGGCCACACCTCTGATGCCCCGAAGTTACAGGCAGGTCCAGGCCCGGGGGCCACACCTCTGATGCCCACGAAGTTACAGGCAGGTCCAGGCCCGGGGGCCACACCTCTGATGCCCACGAAGTTACAGGCAGGTCCAGGCCGGGAGCCACACCTCTGATGCCCACAAAGCTACAGGCAGGTCCAGGCCGGAGACCACACCTCTGATGCCTACGAAGCTACAGGCAGGTCCAGGCCGGAGACCACACCTCTGATGCCCCGAAGCTACAGGCAGGTCCAGGCCGGAGACCACACCTCTGATGCCCCGAAGCTACAGGCAGGTCCAGGCCGGAGACCACACCTCTGATGCCCCGAAGCTACAGGCAGGTCCAGGCCGGGGGCCACACCTCTGATGCCCACGAAGCTACAGGCAGGTCCAGGCCGGGGGCCACACCTCTGATGCCCACGAAGCTACAGGCAGGTCCAGGCCGGGGGCCACACCTCTGATGCCCACGAAGCTACAGGCAGGTCCAGGCCGGGGGCCACACCTCTGACGCATCCACAGGATATTTACACACCCAAAATACCATCTTGTCATTAGCATTCTATTTGACCCATGCTGTATTGTATTGTAATGTATTTCATTCAGAGCAGAGGATTATCCCGTACATCAACACCTCCCATGCACCAAAGAGTCTGTTATGCGGTCACGCTTCTTTCGTTGAGAAAGAAGTGGATGTTTAGACACAAAACATTCCACAATTATGAAACGTTCCTTCTCTGCAGTTTGGAGTTTAGTCATCGTTGGTAGGAAAATCACTGGGAATGGTAATCGTTTTCAGCTCGGAAAGTTATTTTAATTAGAGCTGCCAGCCGACAAAAAGAAAAGAAAAAAAACGTGTTTCATTTAATGAGAAAGGACTTATAGAGAATGAGAGAAGATGTGCTAAATACAAACAAATTGTTGTGTCAGATAAACGTGAAGATGCTGAAACATTGCTCTTCCAGATATGGGATGTAAAACTATGGATAAACACAGTTAAAGGAACAGTTCACCCAAAAATGAAAATTGTGTCCAGTCACCATTAACTTCAGTACAGTACAACTGAAGTCAATGGTGACTGGTTTTCTCTTGAGTTGTGCTGGCAACCTCCCTGTGTGTTACAGTATATGGACACACTTCACCTGTGTTTCAACTGGCATGAGGGTGAGTATAGATGACGACACAATTTTCATTTTTGGGTGAACTGTTCCTTTAATCCAGTGATTTGGGGGTTCATTACCCCCTTTCCATGATTTCTGAATCCAAGTACCCCCTTTACCCGATTACATTTTGCTTAGAAAACGTCTAGAGAAAGCTAGAACATATGATGCAATGAATGAAAGAATGATGATGATAACCCATTGAAGAATATACCATTACAAAATGAGAAATGCAGTGAAAGAGTTGCTTTTATGTCCTCATGAGCAGATTTATTTTAATGTTTTATTTATTTTCATTTATTCTTCCATTTATCCATTTCCCCCTTTCTCTCAAGTATCCCCTGTAGTACCTCCACGTACACCAGTTTGAGAACCACTTGCTATGGGTCAACACCCCTCAATAAACTGGTTGACATGTGGACAGTGCGAGGGTGAGGAGTGAGGAGGACCACCTGTCTGCATGACTGAGCACCGCCTGGACAAAGGTTTCTATACCTCTGCTCGGCCTCCCAGGCCCCGGCCGGCGCCCCGGGACGTTCAGTGGACTCAGTTCAGACCCAAGGTCTTACATAATAGGCTGAGGAATGCTGCAGCTTTGGCGTGAGCTCCTGGATCATCTCAGACACACACACACACACACACACACACACACACACACACACACACACACACACACACACACAGTGAGGCCCTCTCCCTTCACTATCGGAACACACCATGTGTCTCTGGGATGGGGCCAAGTCAACAGTGGGATCTCTACACTGAAAGACAACTAAATTAATGAACAGATGATTTGAATGTCATGTCAGTGATTTAGCTGACTCGTTACATTAATTGACTTAATGTCTTTATAAAGAATGATCTGGTCTGGAGTCAAAAACAAGCACGATGGAAAGCCTCCAGCGAGGAAAAAAAAGACTAAAGGCTTGAACTGTAAACACAGTGTCAGTGCACTCGAAATCCAGTAACGGAGTAGAAGCTTGAAAACTAATAAAAAGTCTTTATTTGTGGTGGCTCAGGGCCAGCGAGTTTGAACCATGAGGTCTTCATCAGAGCGACAGATGGCTCCACAATGAGCAAGTCCCAATTGAAACCTATACTACAGTACAAACCAATCAAAGACAACTAGAACCAATCAGACACAACTAGAAGTGCACTCGGAAGAGCGCAAACTTCTGCCAAGGCCAATACTCCAGTCTATGCTATTATGCTAATTTTGTGAGTCGGATCGGAACCTTCACCCACATCCCTCCAGCCACTCCCCCTACCCAGCTCTCGAATCACAACTCTCTATGATCTTCCTATCCCTAGTCTCGACGCCAGACCCATGAGAGATACACTACGTTACTGCATGCTGCAGATCTCTCTCTGTATGCGGAGCGCAGCGATTCAACGTAATATTTTAGTCTGGGGAGAGACTATCCTATCCCTAGCTATGGCCTTTTTTTCCTAGCCCCGCCCCCTTCCTTGACCCAAATCGGATCAGATCCGTGCCCAAATTGAAGGGGTTCTTCCTCGGCTGTGGTTTTTCTGTAATCCTGCTAAAAGACAAATAGACAAAGGGGCACCGAAAACATGACCTCCTCGGCGGAGGTAATCAAGGCTCATGCAAAAACACAGCGGAGATAAGAAAACACAAAACATCGCCTTATACATTCAATGAAATAATTTAATACAATACTTAAAATCGCCACAAAACAGATGATCAAACAGAAAACCACATGGCAGGAATACAAAACTTCACAATTCTGTATTTCATGATCTTTCCCTCTCGGTTGTTTTTCTTGGTCCAAAACTCGGGAATCCAAATGAAGTTGGAAAATGGTTTCACTGCAATTTAAACTCAGCACACACATCACTCAACAACACATCATAAGTCATCAGGCCGGTATCCATTCAGCTTGTGTTGAATGTAGCAGCGGGTAAACAGATGCTGACACAACAGATGAAGTACAGCTTAGAGGAAAGAGAGAAACCCCCCCAGGGGCACGGCAGGATAACTGTGACGTCTCTGTGTGGTCTGTGCTGTGTCAACACACGAGGCAGAGCGCTCAATACAATACTCGGAAATAAGGCTGTGGTGGTTTAAACCAGTGGTTCTCAACCTGGGGTCTGGGGACCACCAGGGGGCCTTTAGACAGCAAATTAGTTAATTTTAAATGTCAGTATTATTTCATTTACAAGAAGTTAACACAATTAGAGAATGTGGAAGAATGACTGTTTTGATCATAGCCTCACTGTTATCGACCTACAATGCAGACATAATAATAACATAACTGTATAATAATAATTAATAATAACAGTAATAATAACAACATATTTTCAGATTTGGCTCTGAGAGATGCAATCTCCTCAAGTGGGGGTCCGTGGCTAAACTAGGGGTCCTTGACATGAAAAAGGTGGAGAATCACAGGTTTTTAAACGAATGTCCGTCATTCATTCCTGATCCCATCGGGTCCTTTCATCAAGACCAGTAACAGAAGACAACACAAACAACAACCTTCAAACAACAACAACAACAACAACAACCTTCATTTAAATACACATGGACAGTAAATAACACTAATCTTCACTTCAGATAACGTCCCCAGACAGACAGGGAGATATTCTCACATTTTAACGTTAACTTATTTTAACTTATAACACGATAATACAACATTTCACACACAGCCCAGCATCGATGTAAAGCACACACCATATTGCACTCTCACTGCGGATCTTCTTAGAGGTACTCCTCTCCGGTTTCCTGTTACAAGTCCAGTCCCTGATTTCGGGATGTTTAGGCGTATGTGGAGAGTGTAAACAGAACCTGCAGCGCCATGGATATGCACGGCACCTGTCCGACGGTGTAGGCCAGAGAGCGGGTGGGCGCCCGCAGCGCCAGCAGGTAGGCTACAGTGTGCACCACCCGGGCTACGACGAAGACCACGAAGTGAAGCCGCGCCACAGCCAGCGACGGCCCGCTCAGGGAGTACACGGCACCCAGGAACAGGAAGGGGAGGATGTTCTCCAGGTCGTTATGGTGCGCTCTAAGAGAGGAAATATAAGCACAGTCACTACACAATAGGCACATACTTAGACGTTTTTTTCTGCGCTTTTCGTTTATTAATTTTATTGTCTCAACTTTTATCAATTTGTATTACTTTATTTTTATTAAATTTTTATTGCACTTTGTACCGCACCTTGCTTCTGATTAGTGCATTTGTACCTGCTTTGTGTTTGTGTTTTTACCTGTAAAGCACTTTGATCAGCCTGTGTCGTTGTAAATGTGCTCTATAAATAAAGTTGACTTGACTTGACTTGACTTGACATGTGCGTGCATGCACACCAGGGTAGGGAATGAAGGGGGGCTCAGGGCAAATTGCCCGTAAGAAAAATCAAAAATTGCCCTTGGAATTGGGATGACGGGGGCTTTTAAATGCCCCCGTAAAATAAAGAGTTAACTTGTTGTTACCCCGCTGCACACACATGAACATATATGTGTGCACGCACGCACGCACACACACACACACACACATACACACACACACACACACACACACACACACACACACACACACACACACACACACACACAATTTGATAATGGCGCCTATCGGCCGCGACTCACTTTTCTGTCTGTGAAATCATGAAAATCAAATCAAATGACTTCCAAAAAGCACTCCTTGGAGATGTATTCTGTCACTGTGTATTCCGTATCGCAGTGACTCAATCAATATCAATAGTGACTTGACAAAAACACTGCGTGGGGGTGTTATAGCCAACACTGTGCGTTCTGCAATTCAAGAGTAGTATGATATTGTAACGGCACAGGCGAGGCTGGTTTCGAACCTGACGTCTCCAACTTACAAGCCCAACACGTTAACCATCCGACCAAAGGGACAATCCCTTTGGCCAAGGACGAATGTGCTCGCTTTATCCACCCAGACCCCGGATCGCTACAATATTATGTTCCTGTATTCATTCAATTTAATTTGAATGAGGCTATTTATAAGACGTAATGATGCAACGTCAGACTTCAGCAAAGTGCTCTGACTGAACTCTACTTCAGAACTGATCCAAAGTCTGTGAACTTCCTGAACTACCGACAGTCCTCCTGCTTCCTCTCCGCACACAAAGACAACCTCTCAATAATATTATTCTAAGAAACCTGCCCTGAAAACCAATCAGATTTGTGCAAAAACAACATAAAGAAAAGGATGTTGAGAACATTATGTTGAATGTAACTGCATGCAAATACAGAATTGTTTCCTGCTATAAATTCAGGAATGTCCCCAGGGGGCACTGACAGGGAGGAAAAAGAAAGGAAAAGCATCAGCTTTCCTCGGTATAACAGCTCATTTCCTGACAAGTTAAAACAAAGCAGGGAGCCGTGCCTCCATAAGCTGCCAACATGAGGTGCACTTCATGACAGGGAACAAACGGGCCTTAGGCTTAGCTTATCTACTGAAGTGTCAACACTTTTGCTTTAGGCCAAAGGAGCAGTTTGGAAAAGTACGATGAAAAGTTGTGTGAAATATTAGGCTATAATGAAGTACAGTGGTTCTGTAGGCTACAACGTGACATTTATTTATTAGCCTATTATTATTATTATTATGGTAAATGGTAAATGGCCTGCATTTATATAGCGCTTTTATCCAAAGCGCTTTACAGTCAGTAGGTACATTCACCCATTCACACACCGATGGCGGCAGGCTACCACGCAGGGTGCTGGCACACCAACGGGAGCAATTTGGGGTTTAGTGTCTTTGCCCAAGGACACTTCGACATGCAGACTGGAGGAGCCGGGAATTGAACCACCGACCTCTTTTATCCAAAGTGATTAGTGGACGACCCGCTCTACCTCCTGAGCTACAGCCGCCCTTTATTATTTGAATACATATCTTTGTAGTTAGCATTGTAGATGTGGCGTCTAGAGGCAAGTTATTATTATTTTAATACATATCTTTGTAGTTATCATTTTAGATGTGGCGTTTAGAGGCAAGCCCCTTTACATACCAATTACCAACTTTAAGCATAATGGACAAAAGTGAAAAGAACAAGCCCTGATGTGTTTGTGATTTGGTCAGTCACACAAAGAAGGTGGGTGTGGAGAGGGAACCTCTCTATCTCTGGTACACGACAAAGCACTCTAGGGTCAAGTTACCCCGTAGAGAGCAGAGGAACAGCTTAAGCTGAACCTAATAGACCCTTTTCACAGTGGCCATTTTGTGTCCAAAAGGCAGGACCACCACGGGGGCAAGCAGAACACTAATGAGGGTTTCCAACTTCCATAATTGGACGTTTTGAGTGGGTCACAAATGTGTGCATGAGGAAAAAAAATCTACTCATGGATGCTGGCATCCGCAGCACAAATGACTGTCTTTCAGAGGCTGTATGTAGCAGGCTAATTTTTTAAAGCCAGGGTGAAGATACTGGTATGATATGAAACTAGCAGACCCTAAGGCATCCTTGGTTTCCACATGCCATGCCAGCTTGTTGCGAAGGGGGCTAAATGACGCTACAAAGTTAGGCTAAATTCTGAAAATTGGGTGGCGACTTAATAAGGAAAAATGTGGGTCAGGAGGCTATAAGACTTGAGAACCACTGTGTTAGGTTACAGCGAGTCGAGCTCCACCCAGCGGGACGAGCTCCACCCAGCAGGGCGAGCTCCACCCAGGGTGAGAAGGAGGTTCACACAGTCAATGGTTGACAGACACCCAGAGTTTTACAGTAGAGAGGCAAGTGAGAGCTGCTGCAAACAGCACTACCCTGCCTGGGAGGGACAGTGTGTGGTCATTTTAACATTGAGCAGGTTGACACCACTTAAATGGATTTCAATTCAGAGAGGAGCAGTTATGAAGCAATTCTCTGCCCCCTACTTCAGTGTTTCTACAGCTTGGTTACAACACATACTAACAACTGTAGTTGTTGTTGTTGTTGTTGTTGTTGTTGTTATTATACTTATTAATATTCATATTCATAGAGCAAACTGTGCAGTGCCAAGCCACAGGGATGACAGAATCTTCTCCAAAAGACAGAACCTTTCAGTAGTATCATCCAATTTACAAATCATAAAACACTCAATGACTGAAATATTATGGTTAACGTTCAGGCCTAGAGCAGGTGATATTCAATAGGCAAAAAAAAAATTGCATATAAAATGTTGTCAAAAAACAACTTTTTATTTATTTATTTATATATTTATATGTATATATTTATTTATTGTCAAAAAACAACTTTTTTATTTATTTTTATTTTTATTTTCAGAATTATGGCCTATGCTATGTAGGCTGATATTTACAGCTGCATGCTACATAGGTTTTGAAGTGAAATCAGACTCTCTCTCTCACCTTCTGCAGCGCTCCACGTACGGGTCCTCTCTGTGGAACTCCAGACCCCCATGTCTCAGCGAGTCCTCCGGGTTGGCAAAAGCCTGAAAGACAAACCAAAACAGGTCACGCTTTTCCTCAGTGAACTCTGCGGACATTATGGTGCACCTTTATGCGCTGTGTGTATCACTGCCTATAGTTCATAAATTACTTTGGATAGAAGCGGCCACTCACCTTTTTACGCAGCCTCACTTGTCCCGTTATTATCGCTAGGATGTACATCTTAACCACAAGAAGCACGCCGTAGAAAACAAAACATGAGAACACTTCATTTCTTATCATCATTGTTTGTACGGTATTTTTGTTTCGTCTTCGTTGTATCATCCGAGGTGAAGTGTGTAGGCTACTCAAATCAAAGATGTAGCGGCTATACTAATAGGTCCGACTGACATGCGTGCCTCTGTGAAAGTGAGTGCGTGGCGAGAGTTTTGTAGCGTCGGTGACGCCCCCACGCCCACTCACCCAAATGATGACAGACAGGAGAAAAAGGTCGGAAGAAAAAAGAGATGGAATTTTCCCCCATTGGAGCAATTAAACGGGTTATCCCGTGTGTATCGTGTGTATCCCTGGATTGCAGGTGAAGCATCGTGGCACGCTTCGATATGTGATGTGGTGAACAGTGAACACCGCGCATGTCTCCCCGGGGTATGGTATTTACAGCAGGCCTGCCCCGCTGGGTGTGACTGAGTGACAACCCGAGTGTTGTTGAAATTAGGATTTTCAGGGATTGTCTGCAGACTAGATACAGGGCCGGCTCTAGCCATTTTGGTGCCCTAGGCCAGTGATTCCCAACCAGGTGGCACGCCTACCCCTAGCCTAGGGGCACCTGAGCAGCCTGCAGGGGGCACATGAGAGATTGGGGATTACAATTTAAAGTCAGCTGACTATAATTCAATGAAACCAGCCCATCTACAGCAGCACCAGAGCACCAAACACCAAAGTCTTGGTAAAACGGATTTTTTTCCCCTAAATCGAAAACGGTCTGAATTCAAGTCAAGTCAACAAATAAAACAAGCTCAATGTCTCATTAAAGCTCAGGTGAGTGAAAAGGAGTTGAACCTGCTAGTGGGCGAGTCTGAATATTATTTTTTCCACTCAGGTGTAACATTTTGGCTTTGGATTAAAGGGGAGTAATTAACATTTTCGTTTAATAATCAGTTGCGTTAGATTCTAAAAGTTTAATAGAACAATCATGGGGATGTCAAATCTTGCCTAGGGCCTAGGTGAGATTTGACCCCCCCCCCCCCCAATCCTCTCCATACCTGCCAACATATGTGTTGCTGTGGGCTGTGGAAAAGCGGAAGATTTTCTGGGATATCGGTGAAAGGCTTATCCTCAATGCACCCCCCAACCGCCCCCCCCCCCTCCCCGCCCATATAACCCCACACCACAAATTAATATGAGCGATCAGCCGAGCAGCATTTTGGTAAACAAACGGCAATGGGACCCTATGGAGCCAGCCTTGAGTGTCTCACTCTACCCCCGGCTGTGCTGTTTACATTTTAAAAACTACGATAGTTCACACAACTTTACCACGACATGCATATATTATACATCAGACTCTTGGGCTATTTCTGCTCTCACTCAGAATGTCAAAATATAAGCAACGTCATAGTTTTTGAGATATTTAACGTTTGTTTGGCACAAATCATACTAGTTAACTGTCGCGGTTCTGGGGGATTTGCGGTGTCGTGACGTCACGCTGACTCCTCGTATAGAATAAACACAAGGATGTATAGTAAATTACCTTTTCAGCGTTAAATTCATAACTCACAGTAAATATACCGGTAATGATAAAATTAAATAAACATACAACATGTACAAAATTTTTTATCAAAAGTGAGCATCTAAAATTTACATCACAAAAATAATCAAGTGCAAACATGAAGTGTCAGTGAATATGGAATATGGTAGAAGTTCCACACTGTGCTTCCACGGTTTGTGTTTGGCATGTTTAGCATGTTTGCTGTCATTTCCCCCCGTGTTCTATGGTGGGGAACATACTGGCTACATAGCTTGCAAAACATAGCTTGCAAAACATAGCTTGCAAAACGCATAGCTTGCAAAACATAGCTTGCAAAACGCATGGTATTTGCTAATGTGGCTAATGGTTAGAAACGGGAAGGTCTCGCACTGAAATTTGGCAGCACATCTCTGCCAAATTTAGCAGAGATGTGGCGGCGGCTTTAGCTCAGGAGGTAGAGCGGGTCGGCCAATGACGCAAGGGTTGGCGGTTCGATCCCCGCTCCCTCCCAGCTGCCGTCGCTGTGTCCTTGGGCAAGTTAACCCTCCTTGCTCCCGATGGTGTGTAGGCACCCTGCGCGGCAGCCTGCCGCCATTGGTGTATGAATGGGTGAATGTAGACTATCTACTCATTGTAAAGCGCTTTGGATAAAAGCGCTATATAAATGCAGACCATTTACCATTTACCATCTCTTCTTCTTGGAACGTGTTTGACTGCGGTCGTCCACCGAGAGCCTGAGCGAGTGCAGTGACGAGTTACGCACCGTGCGTCACTCGTCACTGCCTCTGGGGTGGGTCGCCAGGTAACATGACACATATCCTACAAATCGGGAGATTAGCGGGAGAAATGACCAATCAGCAGCACAGCACATCGGGAGAAAGGGTTAAAAACTGGGAGACTCCCGCGTAAATCGGGAGTGTTGGCAGGTAGCCTATGCAATGTTTACAGATTTATGACTAGAAAAACTTGGCACACACAGTGCTGATAACCTACTGTTTTACTATATAAAAATCCCCCCCCCCCCTCCCCCCTCCCCCCCTGCATTTTAACTGCCCCCTCAGTCACTTCATTCTGCAGCCAGGCCTGAAAAGTAAGGCTACAGCTTAATTGAGGATGAAGTCGTATCCCGGTGACTCACTCAAAGTCCTCTGAAATCCTGCACATGTGGTGGGGGTGTTAGCCAACACTGTGCCTTCTGCAATTCCAGAGTAGTTTGATGTATCATTACAAAAGCAATAGTAGTATATGCAAATGAACAATGTTTAATTTCCCTCCATCTTGCCTGGACTGAGAGCTCCCCGGTCATTCGCAGGTCCTGCACCAAATGCCATGATGTTATTTGGTGCAGGAAGTAGTGCGAATGAAGGCAGAGAGAGCAATAATGATAGTGATAAATAATGCTAGTAATAGTGACAGTGATACTGACACCATGGCAAAACTGCTCCAAATGACATCATTGGGACCAAGAAGTTCTGTGAATGAACGGGGAGCTCTCGGTCCAGGCAAGATGGAGAGAGGTTACACATTGTTCATTTGCATATATACCGATTTTGTAATGATACAAAGCTGGTTGAAAATCAGCAAAGTGTCCCTTTAAGTTAAGAAAAACAACCATAAAGATTGCTTCATCTTCCACAGCCTTTATTTCTATATTCACAATAAGCTCAATACGGCAAACAAATTCATGGATTTCATTTGCACGGTTTGTATCACAACACCGTTCCGGCTCTTTTGGCGAGTGAAGGTGCGCCAGTCATCCGTCCGCGGTGTGAGCGAGCGAGCTGCCCGTGCTGCTGGCGTCACAGCAGTCCTCCTCGGCGTCAGAGAAGGAGGACATGTAGTGGAGGCCCGTCACTCGGTGGTAGCCTCCCTGGAGGTGGTAGCCTCCCTGGAGCGAACACATGGCGCACCCCATGGCTGTTTGGTGGGCTCAAACAGGTCCAGAAGACGGCTTACAGAATCAGGCGCACCCACGACTTCGTCACGACATGTGCCCGTGACAACCCTCTGACAGATAGGCAGACAGACGCTAGTAATGTATTACTCAGAGACCAGACAGACATCCAGTGCAGGTCACATACACACACCTAAACTAGCCGATGGTCCAGTTCATCTCCACAATGTAAACATTCTAAACTGACTTTACTTCCTGTTGCAGTGTATGCTAATACAATAGCTGACAGGAAATAAACTCGAGTCCAAACTAGTTCCCTAACAGAATTCCAGATGAAATGGTCTATATTTCTCAGAGCGCTGCAGTCTGACACCGCCTTTCATGGAGTGTGTAACAGTGATTGAGCATTACTCTATGTATGTATGTGAGTAAGCCGTTCCCGGAATGTGTTTATGCAAGTTCCTCGTGTCAGAAAGCGTCGCCTGCAGCGAAAGAGAGAGTGGCTGGGAGAGCGAGCGCTGAGAGCACGGAAAGAAAGCTAGACTTGGCTGAGTTTCCTCGTGTTTCCACTGACCGCAGACCACAACAGTCTCACATCCAGCCCTGCCTGCAGGGCCCCTCGGAGGTCACCGCGAGTTGAAAGGTCGCAAGAGTCGTAACCAGGCGTTATCTGCCTCAAGGTGCTCTCTGTCTGTCGATCACAACCCCAAGCCAGACACGCACTGTCAATATTTACAGAGCTCGCTCTTTCAGAGAGGGTTCACACACACACAGAGAGAGAGAGAGAGAGAGAGAGAGAGAGAGAGGAGTTGATTCAAGTGTGGTAGAGCCAGACTTCTCGGTCCACGAGACGACTCATCTGGTGACTGTCTTCTCGAACTGTACTCTCACTGCGGCTCAGTGCTGTCGCGTCATGTGCAGGCTGGCTCATCATCATCACAGGCCCTGGTCATAGCTGTTCACTGGTTACAGGTGGTTTCACTTTGAAAATAAGACGTCTCCCGCATCACGTGCGGCTCTCCTCTTTCCAGCTGATTTTGATCATTGTTGGATTTGTGTTGCGTCTTGTCGCGTCTTGCCTTCACGGAGAGGTAGGCTGGCTGGGAGGCCGTGACTGTTGCCTCGGACGTAATGGAGCCTGGGGAAGGAAAAGGGAGGGGGAAATACAAGAGAATCACAGAAATGCCTTGCCAAGGGCTTTAAGGTTTAACAGCAGGTCATATCAGTGAGATACAATGTGAGCGGTGCCATACAGGCTCCCACTCGTCATTCTCCAAGAGACGTCTTCTGTATTAGGACAGGATTAGGACAGGATACAAGTGTATCGCATGCATCATTCAAATGGAAATGTACTTAATGTAAAATGGCCATGTAATCCCAAATTTGCCACTTGTATGTGCATTTTTTGCTCAAAATGTAAAGTTAAATTCAATAATGTCATTTGCATTTGACATTTCCTATAATAGTATTGACATTTCATTTGCCCACACTTTATTGACAGCTTTATTCAAATGATGATGAAAAATGTAAAATTTAAATGTATTTCTTGAACTGATATGATTTCATGTGATGTGTCAAAATTATAATTGATATGTAATTGATTCACCTTATATGGTTTTGCACTTTCTAATAGGGAATTTGACATTTCATTATCAAGGAGAATAATATTATAATGCTGTAAAGGTGGGAAAATGTACATGCTTATCCAAATGTAAAAAGCGAAACAGCGCCTCCTGTCTTTGCCATTTAATACACTCGCCCCTGCGCTGATTCCTGGGGCAAAATGCAACTGCAAATGCATTTCAAGAGGACTGCATTAACATTGTCACAGGTGTCCGTCCACCTGTCAGTCATCCCATTAAGGCGGGTCTTGCATTGCACAATCAAAAGTAGTTCACAACGTGGGAAAGGACAGAAGGTGGGGAGTTGCGTGAATCTGGCAATGATATAATCTCCGGTTCTATCGGCGAGCGCGAGGTGCGAGGTGCGAGGTGCGAGGTGGAGCTTTCCCTTTTGATGCACTCATTGACATCCTGCCAACATAGGGCTGTGAAAAAGATGCACCCCACAATCCCCCCCGCACCCATATAACCCTACACCACAAATTAATAGAATAAACACAACGGTGTAATTACTTTTTCAGTGTTAAACTCATAACTCACAGTAAATTAAATACCGGTAATGATCAAATAAAATAAACATACCACATGTACAAAAGATGCGATCAAAAGTGAGCATCTAAAATTGACATCACAAAAATGATCAAAGTGCAAACATTGAGAGTGTCAGTGAATATGGAATATGGTAGAAGTTCTCCTCTGTGCTTCCACGGTTTGTTTATGTTTGGCATGTTTGCTAACATCATTTTCCCCACTGTGTTCTACCGTGGGGAACATACTGGCTACATAGCTTGCAAAACGACATAGCCCGACATAGCTTGCAAAAGGCATAGCTTGCAAAACGCATGGTATTTGCTAATGTGGCAAGAGGTTAGAAAGGGGAAGGTCTGGCACTGAAATTTGGCAGCACATTTCTTCTTGGGACGTGTTTGACTGCGGTCTTCTTTCTTATTTTTTTTGTCTCCACCGAAAGCTTGAGCGAGTGCAGTGACACAGTTACACCGTGCGTCACTCGTCACTGCCTCTGGGTTGGGTTGCCAGGTACCCGACACATATCCTACAAATCGGGAGATTAGTGGGAGATATTACCAATCGGGAGCACAGGGAAAGATCGGGAGTCTCCCGCGTAAATCGGGAGTATTGGCAGTGTATGCATTGGCCCGAAGATCCGAGAAACGTGTACAACGAACCAAACCAGGGGCACGTTCAGCCCAGACAAAACATAACTAAATTATTTAAATTGAAACGGTGGTGCGTTGGAAGTCACCCTGTTGCGTTACGCAAGCATTGCAATTGGAGTTGGATCCATTGTGTGCACTGCCTTTTTAATACGGCCGGCTATATACATGTCTCTGCTGATTGGGTAACACCTCTGTCAAAATGGGTACGGTTCGCCCACACCCCCTCGAACCCCACAGTGACTTGGGATCACATATCCTACAAGCCAACGAGCACATTCAGCGGAGGAGTGATGTCATCCAGGACACCACGGCTTGATGCTGCTCAGCCAAATGGCACGAAGAGCAGGAAGAAAAGAAGAAGTTAGAGGCTATTGCATTATAATAATATAATTCAGTAATCATAAGGTTTTGACACCTCTGACACGCCCACCAAGGGAGCGACAATGTACCTCAAAGCCCATTGCACACCGCTTCGAGGAAACATGGTGTTCAACCCGGAAACCGGAGCAAAATGGTGCACACCGTTTTCAGATTGAATGCAGCCCAGTTGTTGAAGCGACAAACAAACGGTGCAAACACTGGTACTGCTCTGCATTTAATTTTTAGAAGCAGAACGCACGAGAGGCACGGAACATAGAACTCACGGTCCACTGACACTCCTCGACACAATGAATATAAAACCTTGTTGCTTTCCTCTTTCAAAAGATTCGGGGCTATTCAAAAAACATTCCCGGTGAAAGGCGCCCCGGAAGCCCAGTGCTGGTGACGCCACTGCACCATAATATTGTCTTTGATCATGAAATGTAAAATGCAAAGCCATATAAGGTAAATGACATATCAATTATAATTTTGATTGGATTTTGCATTATAGCTATAGAAGGTGTTGTGCTTCTTATACTACCAAAAGCACATTTATAATAACAGTTAGGCTACAGAGGAACCTCTGAGCAATGAGATTCTCCTTCCGCAGAGAGGCTGTACTGTGTACTCGCACTCCATACATAATTACCAATTATTCCAGTTCATTAGAACAGATCGCAACTTGTCCTGTTGCAGACTAGACTGCGTGACCTTCTGTCTGGATAATGACACCGTGCAAAGCCGACTGGCACACGAGAGAGAGCCATGATCCCAAGTACCAGTAACATTAATGATCAGGGTGGGACGTGTCTAGCTGCCGGCGCTTGCCACAGCTAGACACGAGGGAGGGAGGGAGGGAGGGAGGGAGGGGGAGAGCATCCCTGCATCCCAGCTTGGACATAACATTCACACCTGCAATCTATAACGATGTGTCAAATCTGAGGGAGCACATTGATCTATCGCCTCAAACAGAGGAAGGCAGACTTGTTTTTCCTCTTACCTGCCCTGCAGTGTGCTGCGCCCGTCTCCATAATAAGGATGCTCCGTGCGTGCGTGCGTGCGTGCATCACATCCTGTCACCAGTGCGTTCTCCTCGGCTCCCCTCTCTCTGTCTGCGCTCGCTAGATGCAGCACAGCATAAGTAGGGGACTTCAGATGACATCACAGCTGCCCACTTGCTCTCCCTCTCTCTGAAACAGATCAACTGCATCTCTCCGACACATAAGCAGCATTATTTAACAATCATGCATGAGTCCAATTAGATCATTTTACCCAGCGTGAATCAGAATCACTTTGATTGCCACAGTAGGTAATCAGAGGAATTTGACTTCAGTATGCAGTGGCCTGTCTGATCTGCATGACTCCAACTCAGACTACAGTGAGTGAGTGTAATAATCCAGATAATGATGTTGTGTCAGGAAAAGCAGTGATGGAGGGAGAGGGTGCCTTTAATCATTAGATACAATATTGTTTACTAATTGAATATATACTGTAGGTGACAAGGCTATGGACATGTAGCGATCTTCTATCTATACAATTGAGTATGTGGACTTTGTCTGTTTGTTTTGTGTTCAGCCACAGCTAGGCCGTTTTATGTGCGATCGGGCTGAAACCTTCAGGGTGTGTAAAGGGCACCTGTGCGGGTGACCTGATGGAGTCGGATTTTTTAATTAGCTAATGATGTGATGTCATCAGTGATGTCATCAACGATGATGTCAAAAGTGATGTCATAAGGGCACACACAAGGCATTGTGACAAGACTGATCAGTGATGTCAACAAGGAGGCATTGTGACAAGACTGATCAGTGATGTCATAGGGAGGCACACACACACACACTGAGGATGTCATCAGTGATATCATAATGGGGCACACACACACACACACACACAAGGAGGCATTGTGACATCACTGATGCAATAACATTTAGTGAGCAACACACACACACACACACACACACACACACACACGCGCGCGCGCGCGCGCACAAATAGGGCAGGTGAGGCTGAGTTACGGGCGAAGGTAACTGATTCTGTTTTTTGGCCATTGTCAGTGCCATCCAAAATAAACCCATCAAAAGGTGTGCAAATGAAAGACCAGGCATTTTAATAATGTAACAAGTCAATTACATCAGTTATACAGACATTCAAACATCCCACTGAATTCCCACCGACCACTTACGTCCCATGATGTCAGGATCACCATAACTACCTGTATGACCACAACAGCCGCACAGTGTCAATATAGAGAAACACAGGTCAATTAAGTCCTGTTGATTTCAGATGCATGAAGAGTGATGTCATTGATAGAATTCAATCAATGACGTGACTCTTCTTCACAACCTACCACAACCACAGGCAATGCTTGTATTTCCAATCAGCTGGAAGAGAAATGGACACCTGACACGCACAGCTACAGGTGTGTGCTGCTGTAACACAAGCAAACATCAATTCAAAGGTGATAATGATTAAGACTTTACCACTCAACATTTCTAAACACCCCAATGCAACACGCTGCATTGTCCCAGGCTGCTGTGAACTGTCCAGACTCTTCTCTGTGACAGCTGCCTGTCTCTTTAATGATGAAGCAGAGATTGTGCATACAAAGACTTCTCTTCTTTTGTCATTGCACTTACCCCAAAGAAAATAAACTACGGTAAACATAGCGTAAATGTTCTGATAGTGTGAATATTTGTTCTTGTAGAAACAGTCAACAAAACAACAAAGAGTACAAAAACTGTTTTTCGACATTTTCTTAAAACCAATTAAAACCAATGAATAGCTGCAGCGATGAATGAACATCCTGACCTGGATTGAAAGGTGTCTGGTATTTTGGGTTGTCAGCTTATTGGATGCAGTGTCAGGAGCATGTTTCAGCCCCTCTGGAGACTATTGCACTTGTGAATATCATCTTAGCAGGTTTGTTAAATGTGGCAAAACTTTCTGTTGGTCCTGATGAGAGATACAGTGGATTTTCTACAAGTCAACAAAGATGTCCACGAGTAAAAAATGATCTGCAGCTGACTGTGAACACACATCTCTTCCATTTCAAAAGCAAATGCATATCAATAGAGAACACTTTCATTAAAAACAACAAATCTTTCATTTATGTTAACAAATAAACTGCTAACATTGAATCTACAGTTTTACAGCAAGAGTTAATTTTGATTCTGCATCTTTAAACTGAACTTTGTTGTATGCAAACAACTCTATGAAATGTTAACATCCTCTGATTAATGGCTACTTTGAATAATTCTCGTTCCGAGTTTTCAAAGGAAGCCCATTTAGACATCATCATCCTCCTGCTTACATAAATAATTTACCATACCATCATAGATCTTAATGCGTCAGAGACAGTCATGTCACAGTCACCATTCTCAAGAAATGAACCTCTATGGCAAGCAGGACTGTTTAGTCCTGCTGAAGTTAAACAAGGAGACATACTAATTTTCCTTATCAATAGAGAGGCAAAGTGAACGTCACTTCCTGCTTCAGCACTGCACCAGAGATTTTCATCCGCCATTTATTTTCCCATAGACATTTAGTAAAATGCGTATAAAAAGGGTTTTACTGGTTCAAACCAAACGGTTCAGCTAACGCTATAATCGGGAGAGACCATAGAACATTTCATTCAGAACAAAACTTAAAAAAACATTGAACAAAATATTTTCTTCAAACCCGAATTTCTTTACGTTTTGGTCCGAGTGAAATGTTATGCAATCTCTCCTGTTTCTAAATATATCTGTACCGTTTGGTTTGAACCAGTAAAACTCTTTTTGCAAGCATTTTACGAAATGTCTATGGGAAAAATAAATGGCGGATGAAAATCTCTGGTACAGTGCTGAAGCAGGAAGTGACGTTCCACTTTGGCTCTCTATCATTACTTTTGTTTGTGGTGGGGAGGGTAAAAAGTCAAGAGGGTTTCTCAAGGCACTATAACCCAGGTACGATTGCCTCATGGTTAAACTCTGGTATGGAGATACATACCTCATGACATCTCCCAGCTGTATTTGAGATGTCAGTGCTATATTACAAATAGGCAGACAATGTTAATGCAAAATGTAAAAACAAACAAACACCAATAACTGTCACCAATTCCTGCTTCGTGTTTCCTGTTCTACCTGAGATACCTGAAGATGTTGCAGTCACTCATTTGTATTTACCAACACCTCTTATGGCCGTTGAAGCACGTTACAGTTTAGCAGAATTTTTATGAGCCACCCTAATAAATATTAACTTGTTCAGTGAATATTACCAATTAATAGATGAATACAAACAATGTATAAAGTCATTAGTTGATGTTGACACAGCAGTTAATACAACAGGGCATCTAACAATTTGTAATGGTAATTAAATGAGTTAATTAATGATTTCATAAATATGTCTTTAATGATTTAATTTCTGATTTAATTGTTTGCCGTGCATCTGTGATAGGAGGAGCCCAGCTGACCTCCATGGCCGTAGCACACCTGCACCACTCAGGCGGTCACTGTGTCACCTTGTTGTCACCTTTGACGGCTGAATTGGGCTTCTTATGAACACCCACCTTGACAGGACAAGGATTGCAACAGAATTTTTAATTGGTTCACTTAAATACCATTTTTGGTTTATAAACAGATTAATTGCTATATATTGTTTATTTGAATGTACCTTGATGAATTAATCAATAATATAACTGAACTATAGGCTATAATTATTAGTGTGACATTTATACACAGTTATGTTAGCCTAGTTTGTTATTTCTGTCTTTTGCCATGGGCAGCCGGTTAAGCATGCTTTGAAATCTGGTGACAAAGGATGGCTGTCAAAATCAGGTGGCAATGACTTTATGATTTCTATTTAAAAACAGTGAGATAGAGAAGGATATTGTTTGTTTAACTCAGCTGTTAACGATGACTAAAATATTCCACAATCCACATTCATAAAAACAAATGGACTCAATCCCCGTCCTTTTTATACATACAGTCGGCACACTACGCTTCCATGTGTACTGTGATGTTGTAAAGGTATGTAGCCTAGTTGTTAAAATGAATTACAAAATGTAAGAAAATATATACTATCAATATGTAAGGGTTCTAGTGAGCCAACATATATTTTAATATATTAGCAAGATGGAGCCGTTTAAGGGTACATACTGTAATTTATTCAGTATACTTTTTTTTAATATAGCGGGCATGAAGTGTTTTTTATCAGCTGGCACTACTAGCTAACTGCGATGGTACTGCACAATGTAGGCGTTTTAACTGCTGCTGGCTCTGCCAGGGTTTGTCTAGCTTTAAACATGAAGGGTGCTCTGCTCTTTGTACTCATTTTTATCATTTAGGCACAAAACTAAAAGAAATTGCACTACAAGACCGAAAGATGCAAAGAGTAGGCTATGTCTGAAATTGGCCACTGGGACATGATCAGGAATGTGCATTTTATGCAATGTTTGTTAGAAAGAAAAGTTGGTCTAATGGACGGAATATTTTGTAATGGTCTTGTACTGTGTGGAATAAACCTGGGGGAAAAATGTTAAAAAAAAAAGTATCAGCTGGCACTAACTAAGCAACAGATCATTGAAAAAGTGGCTGCCAAGAAATGTGCTTTCTACATAGTGAGGATTAATGTGCTTTCTACATACAGTGAGGATTAATGTGCTTTCTACATACAGTGAGGATTGTCTTCTTGAACATCAGCAGTGAGCAGAAGACAAATGATAAAAGATGAAGACGAATAGCATCCTTTCTTTTCTTTTTATCTTTTGCAGGTGGTCATCCATGATATAAGCAGGGTAACTCCATAGCGTGCGGCTATTTAAAGATGCACTGGGCAACTTTTAACGGAACAGCTCACCCTAAAATGCAAAATACATATATTCCCTCTCACCTGTAGTGCTATTTATCCATCTATATCGTTTTGTGTCCGTTGCCTTTTTTTTTTTTTAGATATTGTCGGATGTCCGCAGAGTTTCTGCATTCTCTCCAATACAATGGAACTGGATGGCACTCGGCTTGTGGTGCTCAAAGTGCCAAAGAAATACATTTGAAAAACTCAACAGCAATGTCTCTTTCCAGAAATCATGACCCTGTTACTCAAGATCATCCACAGACCTTGTTATGAGCAGTTTCATGGAGGAACTCTCGAAATACACCTGCTAGCTGCTAGCTAGTTCCTGCATGAGACTGCAAAAGAAAATAGTTCCTACATGAAACTGCTCACAACAAAGTCTGTGCATTATTTTGAGTAACGGGGTCATGATTTCTGGAAAGAGACAATGCTGTTGAGTTTTTCAAATGTATTTTTTTTGTGCTTCGAGCACAAGCCGAGTGCCATCCAGTTCCATTGTATTGAAGAGAAGGCAGACATCTCTGCGGCCGATATCTCCAAAACTCAGGCAACTATCCCAAAATGATATAAATGGATAAATAGCACTACAGGCAGGGCCGTAGCCAGAGGGGGGGTGGAAGTGTGGATGATTCCAAGGGCCCTTGACTGACAGGGGCCCCAAATGGCGACCATTTTCGATGTGATATCCTTTCATGGGGCCCGAAATCCCTAGCTACAGCCCTGACTACAGGTGAGAGGAAAAATATGTATTTTGGATTTAAGGATGAGCTGTCCCTTTAACTTAACTTTTAACGTTGGTGGCTCCACATGGCAGCACAAGGTAAACCGTTTAAAAGCAGTTTGAACTCCAGCACTCAGAAATCATGTAATGTGATGTCTGTAAAGTGCACACAGCAGACAGCACACTGGTCTTCAACAGCCCAGCCTGCCTGTGATGCCTTTAAGTGAAAGAGCAAACACTGGTGAATCCAGCGTTCTCTCGACGGAGCGGTCGCCCACTGCTGTTTAAGAAACTCTGTATCGGGCTTAGGTTTTGATCTCTGGCTTCCTGCAGGCGCAGAAGCACCCGTACCGACAGCAGAAATTAATTTGGTGAAAGAAGGTGTAGCAATCTACACAGTAGTCTATACACTCATCTCAACTGAAGCCTCGCTTTGTGATTTCAGGCTTATGAGACAGGTGTGTTTTTCCAGAAATCTTGCCTAGTGAGGCTTTAACAATAAGGTCATCTGCAAGAAGCAAATTCCATAGTCGCCACATTGTGCATTATTATAAATTTACTGTATATATATATGTGTATTATAAGCACACACCTCATAGTGTATTATCCCTGACATACAGTAAGGTGCAGTAGAGCTTCACTGATCTGAATTTAAGGCTATCCAGCTAAATAAACAAGCATAATAAAGACATTATAAAGTTAAATGAATCTAATTAACCAAAAGTTATTGACCTTCCTTGCTGTTATGTTACAGGACTGGTTTGTGCCATTTTTGCAGAATTCCTCACATTGCCACATTGATTTGTTACAGCAGTGTTGTATTTGTCTTTTATGTAAAGCGCTCTATAAATCCAATCAAATATTATTATTAGTGATTTCAGTTCCATAACAACGCTCTGTTCCGCCTTGAACTGGTAATGCATTCGTGTTCAATTATACGATTACAAGATTCCCTCCCTTCTGTGCGTCATCATTAACGGCTTGTAGAATCTTGTCCGTACATGGTGATTTACAAATATATGAGTGATATTTCATGAGCATATCAAACTTCATATAATGTAACATCTGTAAAGTTATATCAAAATATCTTTGCTAGTTAAGATGCTAAGAAACATGTTGTTGTTCCATCCCTCTACTCTGCCTGGTACGGATTACATTTGTTTATTGATAAATGTACGAGTTGCTATTTCTCTACTCTTTTGGTATTGGTTGAGGAAATGGGTTCTTATAAAGTCTGCCTATTTATTTAATCTACATACTGTATCTATATATCTACATGTTCATATGTCTCTTTATGTATGCACCTCTTATCTGGATAGTCTTCGCATAAATAGTGTTAATATATCATTTTGTCAACCTAATATTATTATCTATGCCAGCTAATAAAGTGGGCGCCTGCCAGAACACAGGATCCGGTCAGTGAGTGGTCCTTACAAGTCCAAGGAGCTCCAGTTACATGCAATTAGAAGCTTTTCAAATACAATTTAGTCTGACGAGGGCCTTTTGGATTATGTGCATGCCATAGTTTGAAAATGAAGGTTTGATATATAATAATCAAATTAATTAATTAATATAGTCAAGTCATCCGATCATTTCACTGATTCAAGCAACTTCCATTCCTGAGGGGCTCAGTTTAATACTGTTTATTTAAGGTGGGAGGTGCAGGAGTATGGTGTCTCCCAGTGTGCCCAGACTCACCACAGTGTGCGCAGACTCACCACAGTGAGCCCAGAGCTCACCACAGTGAGCGCAGACTCACCACAGTGAGCGCAGACTCACCACAGTGAGCGCAGACTCACCACAGTGAGCCCAGAGCTCACTGCCCAGAGCTCACCACAGTGAGCGCAGACTCACCACAGTGAGCCCAGAGCTCACCACAGTGAGCCCAGACTCACCACAGTGAGCGCAGGCAACTGGCTGCTAAAGAAGTAGTAAAATTGTGGATACATCTATATTACAAGTAGACAAACGAAGGCAAGCATGTCGTCAAATGTCTCTTGGTTGGTGCCTCCAATGAAGATAATGTACAAGTGTTGTCATCAAGCAAAGCGATTCACTTCCGTTCCCGTCAGCGTCGTGGTCTCTGACCGCCGTCGCCTGCCGCAGCCAGACAGTTTGCATGATGCCACGTAGTTACTAACAGCAGCCACTGAAACACAGCTACCTCCAAACAGCTCCAGAGATGTGGCATGTCTTATTTTACACTGTAACATCGAGGATCAGAATGATTCAATAAATAAAACTACAATACATGACATTTACAAAGTACCATTTTGTCTTCTTGCGACAGGGCGCCGCAATAATGCGTTGCTTGCTACATTTACAAAGTGCTCATGACAAGGCTTCTTCACCAAGGTGCAAATTCCTCAGTTTCCTGTGAGGGCAGGGGTGGAAGGGAAGTCAGATAACCTAGGAATAGTAAGAAAGAAAAACCAAGTTCAGAAAACCCTTAATGGACTGCCAACTCAAACAGCCTAGATCAGATTTACAGCTTTTTTTTTTTTTTACAACTACATAGGGTGAATCCATGATTCCTGCAGAGAGGCAGAGCTGCCTTACTTCTCCAGTGGCCAGCAGGAATGTGTGAGCTCATGGTGCTGACGTCAGCACAGTGGGTGGAGAAGATGCCTGTTCCAGCACCAGTTACAGGAGCCAAGCGTTCCAGTAAATGTAATTTTAAGAATGGAAAACTTTCCACATTGGCCAAAGATATCAAATATCAAGATCCCGCAAAAACGGTTTTTCCCACATACGCTTTTTGTCAAATTGGTTGGGAAAGAGAGTGAATGTGTGCGAGTCCTCGAGTGAGTTTATAAGAAACCCACACGTTTTTTTTTTCATTGCATGCATGGACTAGACATGCCCACCTCTCTCTCTTTAGCTCAAAGTGCTCTGGTCTCGGCCTCGATCTTCCTTTCTCCGTGAAGACTGTCCGGATCGGCTGGGGCCACAGTCTGTCTGACTGCAATCTCAGGGCCTCCGCCATAGATGCTCAGCAGATACTGCCACGTGGCCTCTGAGATCTGCCCATAGTCAGCACCTGGGGGGGCCGACAGACACAAACACACATTTAGACCACCCATTCTTCCATGAGAAGATGATGACTAACTGCCCCTTTCCTCCATTATTACCACTACTGAGGTTCACCTTGTTTGAGTTGGATGTGTCCTCCTTTCATAACACCAATTTTGCTGTTATCAATGGGACCAGGGGGCTCTGGAAAAAACAAAGAAACAAAAACAAAGAAACATGTAAATATGTATATCGGCAGGAAGCAGCAGGACTTCTATTGCTCTACAACATGTAGATAGCAGCCGGGTCGTACCATTGTCTTTGCCCTTGACAAAGCTCTCCCACTCTCTGAACCACTGCATGCTGATGCACAGGATGACGGTGGGCGCCTCCTCAGCCTGGAACTCTTTATTCAGCTACAGACGAGAGAAAACAGCTCATTCCACATACAGCAAAGAACACGCACACAAACGCACACACATAGAAAACACACACACTCACACACACACACACACACACACACACACACACACACACAAACACACTCACACACACACACGCCCTTACACCGTGCAGCCCCTTACCTTGATGAAGGTGTCTATCTCAATTTTTCTGCGTTTGGCCAGAGCTTCAATCTCCACCTGGCAGATGGCACACATGTACAGATGGTTGACTGCTGGGCCGCCTCCAAAACTGGGGACAGAAAGACAGATATATATATATATAATATATATATATAACAGGGAAACACAGAAAGATTCATAGATATATCAATAGACAACCACATATTGCTTGTGGACGTTATCAGAGGAACACAGAGAAGTTAGCAGAATGCTAATAATAATATTCTGGTTATTTATTTTTCAACCTTATTTTCCTAGTTTTCTCCACCATGCTGATTGATTCTGATCAGAAAATGCCATTGGCTACGTCACTGTAGAGCTAGGGACCTCTCGGTTTGTACTACCCTCCAAGACCATCTAAAGGCCCCAAGGGAAAGTGGGCAGTGGCACCAGTGGCTCCTGTGCTACACCGCTGGCTTTCCCAGGAAGCTAAGCAGGTCTGGCTGTCGTCAGTCCTTTGATGGGAGACTGGTGCTGGAAGTGGTGTTGGAGGATCAGAAGGAGGTGCTCTTCCCCTCTGGTCTCATGAATAATATCCCCATCTCTAATACCCCAGGACAGAGACAGGGACTTTGTCCTGTGAATAAGCACCGTCGTTCAGATGGGACGTTAAACCGAGGTCCTGACTCTCTGTGGTCATTAGAGATCCCATCGTCACTCTTCACTAGAGTAGGGGTGTAACCCCGGTGCCCTGGGGGGTGTAACCCCACCGGTGCCCTGGGGGGGTGTAACCCTGGTGCCCTGGGGGGTGTAACCCCACCGGTGCCCTGGGGGGGTGTAAGCCTGGTGCCCTGGGGGGTGTAACCCCACCGGTGCCCTGGGGGGTGTAACCCCACCGGTGCCCTGGGGGGGTGTAACCCCACCGGTGCCCTGGGGGGTGTAACCCCACCGGTGCCCTGGGGGGGTGTAACCCCGGTGCCCTGGCTAAATTCCCACACAGGCCTTCCTCCCATCATGACCACCTAATAATCCCTCATTACTGAATTGGCCCTTTCAAGCCTAAACTCTCCTCTGTGAGAGCTGATGTGTGGTGAGCGTTCTGGCACAAACTGGCTGCCGTGCATCACCCAGGTGGGTGCTACACACATGGTGCTATACACACCGTGGTGGTTGAGTCCCCTCCTCTGATATGATATGTGAAGCACTTTGACTATCTAGAAAGGGTCTACTCTATATAAATGCAATATATTATTAAGTCTGCAGTTGAACCCAAAAAAGTGACTAAAAATAGCTGCGATTGGACAATTATGACGCGGCATATCAGTCAGTAGTCCATTTGGGACTTTTATAGTGTTGTGCTCACATTTCCTTTTGAATTTTCTGGCTCTTCATGTCATGTCAGAAGAACATGATGTTGTTGTTTCGACTTGAAAGTGTTCAGCTGTAAGCGCTTTGAGTTTGGTGGATTGTATTCCGTGCAAACCGAGTGCCTCCCTGCACGCTCTCTCTCATTGACATGGCTGTGTGTCACACATTCACCTGTTGTAAAGGTATTCCCACACATTCTGGGGAAGTATCACCACCAGGTCGTCTATGTAGTGGTATTTATTAGGTGGGATCCCTGGACAGAGACAAAAAGATATTACAGGGGTTAATGGGTCATTAAGCAATCTAGGCGGGCGATCACACAGAGAAGCGTCGAGCTACGTCAAAAACACAGAGGCAGACTGCGTCAGTCAAAACAGCTTGGTGCGCCTGTGTGCAGCACTGAGGAGCAGGGCTGTGTGTGCGACTGGGTACGACCGGGCTAATATCGACTTTTCATCTGTGTTCCCTCTGTTCCACCGTTCCCACCACATCAAACGGCATCAAAACAGATTTGACTGACTGCCTGGACATTGACGAGCGGTGCGACTCTGGGCCTTGCGCTGAAAATATTCAAACTTTTATACGCACCTAAAAACCGCGAAAACGTGTGGCGCGAAAGACGAGCGCATGCCAGGTGCGCTGTACCAAAGGGAAACAATGGTTTTGGTGGCGACTGGTTCCGACTTTTCTCTGTGTGGTCGCCGCCTATGACCTTTATTGACCAGTAGGAATTGTAGCCACATATGGCTCAATTCCACCACATTTAACAGCCCTGCACAGCTCGTCCCCACTCGGCTCTAATCGTTTCGGCTCGATGGACGTTTTGCTTCCACCGCGGATCATCTGCCCCCACCCACCCCCGCCCCCGCCCCCGCATATCTGTCCTTCGCTTATAGCCGAAGTAGACATAACGTTACAATGAAATCCATCCACAGAACTTTTAAACTGTTTATGAAATACTGGTGCCTCTAAATGACCTACAGTGGACATGGGCGAATGTGACAATCGGCCAGGAAAATGGATATCACTTTGTAGTTAGTCAAACTCAGGCATGCGCTGCGCTGCGCGCGGACGGAAGAGGCGCAACAGAGTGAAGCCTGCCCTGTACCCCGCGGCCTCTCAGGCAAGACCGCGGCTTCACCAAACACCCGCTGCGGCCTAGCGGAGCGCTGCAGCTCAACTAACTACAGGAGCTTGCTGAGCAGCGGACTTTTTTCACTCGGAAAACAATTGAAACCACCGCCACGACTTTATTTCACAAACGCGAAGGCAGCAACACAAAGACTGATGGAAATAACATAACAGAAGGGAATGTAAGCCCACTAAACTGGTATGCAGCGCATTGACAGTCAGTAGATAGAGTAAACACGATTCTGCCTGGCCAATCAGTCGTCTACAATGTTTTCACGTCACCGTATGAACCCGGGTTGACAGAATAGAACCCCGATGAGGCAGGTACGAAAAGTAGGACGACTCGACTCCAATACAACCCGGGCTGGGACAGTTTAAACCGGTGGGATGAGACAATTTATCGAGTCGAGCGGAGCGGGATCGCGCTACTACCTGCGGTGGAAATGAGCCAATAGAGAGCCAAAGTGAAACGTCACTTCCTGCTTTCTCCCTGTACCAGCGCTGCGAAAAATATGAATGGCGGTGGACGGAGAATAAGGTTACTTTTTTGATCCCGTTTGAATCTGATTTATAACTTCTAGTGGAACAGTTTGACGACAAACTGTGACTTTCTTGACATGCAAAGTTACGATTTAAATTGACCAAATTAGCGTTGGCAGCCCGTGGCACAATTCAAACGCAAAGCCAATAGAAAAAGAAAGACATGTTATATCATACCACACACCTCCATGACGACAAAGAAATGTATGGTTGCTGATGGGGCCTGGTTCAGTGAAGGTGTTGAACTTGTTCAGCCATTCTCTGGAGATGTAGAACTGCAGCAGGCTGGGCTCCTTCATATTGGCCAGAGCCACCACCTTCTGCCTTTCCCTCACTGACTCCTCGCTGCTTTTCCTGCACAAATACATATATGCACACAGTAATACATCAATAGTAATCATTTCTTTGTAAATTAGCAAAGATTTGATATGATGGTAAATGGTAAATGGCCTGCATTTATATAGCGCTTTTATCCAAAGCGCTTTACAATCAGTAAGTACATTCACCCATTCATACACCGATGGCGGCAGGCTACCACACAGGGTGCTGGCACACCATCAGGAGCAATTTGGGGTTCAGTATCTTGCCCAAGGACACTTCGACATGCAGACTGGAGGAGGCGGGAAGCGAACCACCGACCTCTTTCATCCAAAGCGATTAGTGGACAACCCGCTCTACCTCCTGAGCTACAGCCGCCCCATATGATGATATGAATGTTCAACACTTCAGAGTGGTCCATACAGTACAGTCCATACTGAGTGGTCCATACAGTAGCTTATTACCTGTAGAACAACACGTAGGCTTCTGCATTCTGCACCACTGTTTCATGGACTTCTGTGACATACTGGTCGTCAAACTCGTACCACTGGCCGTTAATGACGTTCTGACAGTACGCGATGTAGTGTCCACCTGAACCACCAGGGGGAGGGTGAGAGATGAGAAGAGAAATACAACAAGCAGGAACAGTAAGAAACACAGTTTGTTATATGGAACTTTATGAGATAAACCGGTGGTTCTCAAAGGGGTCCTTGAGGGGGTTCCCACAGCAAATAGGGGAATCATTTATTTCCACTATAATTTCATCATCCACAATGACCGAATGTTTGACTATTTTGCTCATGGGTTTCATACACTTTCTGTAATAAAACATCGAAAAGCAAAAATCTTATCAGGGGACCCTGGGACAAAATTGTATCAAATGGGTGTCCGTGGTCTAATTTTGTGTGTGTTTAGGCAGGGTCCGTGACGCGTGATTTCGAATCGCACATAGGTTACGCAAAAACCACGCCCTGTGTCCGCCTACGCAGCAGTCAAGCGCCGGGATTGGTCATGTTGGGCTCCGTTACAGGGATACATTCCTGTGAGAAGCAACAACACCAAGCGAGGCTGCAATGAGGATATTGAAAGACAAAATCCTACATCGCACCAAAGCATACAATGTATTTTAATGTTATTTGACTTTGACCACCTGCCTCAGTGCTTATTATGAGGCCAGAATAAAAGATGCTGCCCTTGGCCATTGGGAAGGCTAACCCTTTACGTTTGGTTTTATTTATGTGTATGATTCAACTTTTTAGCTATGATTTTATATTATTGCATGTTTTTGTAGATTGTTGGGACTTCACTGGCCTGGAACAAACGGCTGGCCTGGGGGGGGAGCTAGGCCTATGTGCTGTAGCCTATTGTATTTTTAATTTGATATTTTTTATAGTTTTCATTTGCAGGTTAAACTGTCAGCTGAGCTCTGTTATGGAAGCTTTGGCTATTGGCTTTGAATTTTACAATGATGTTTTGAAATAAATGTTTAAAAATCGATTGTGTGTTAAAAGCTTGTGTTACGTTTTCATTGGCGTTAATACACTAATAATTAATTTCGATGTCCGCTATCAAGAGCAATTCAGTTGGTTCATGAAATCGCTGGGCTGCGTGCCCAGCGATTTGTGGTGTGGGAGATTCCAGCTGTCAAATACTTGCTCCTGGCCAATCCCGGCGCTTGACTGCTGCGTAGGCGGGCACAGGGCATGGTTTTTGCGTAACCTATGTGCGATTCGAAATCACGCGTCCTTGACTTGACGAAGTTTGAGAAGAACCACAGAGATAAACGACTGAGTCAGATCATGTCCATGGTAAGCCATGCTCAGAGATGTATCATCTATAAAGGAAACAGCATCTCTATCTGGAGGACAGGAAGTAAAGCCGTACTTCCTGCGGTGCCGTGGTGACAGATGACTGACAGCAGGTCATAAGTGGTGATTTGGGAGGGACTCTCTTTAGCCAGGAAAGGTCGCAGGTCAAGGCCCTCCAATGGGAAGGATACGTGGCTGCTGATCTTGAAGGAATACATCACTTCGTGTCGAAAACGCTTCAGGTGAATGCACAGAATCTATACAACACATTTGGACACAGATTTAGATTAGACGTGTAGATTAACCACAAGTGAAACAACACAACACAACAAGAAAGAGATCAAGACAAATGTCGCACCTCGGGAAGTCGAAGCACTTTGCAATATTTCACACCATTCCTCAATCTGTAAAGAAAAATATAAAAACTGTGTAAAAGCTCTGTATGTCAAGAAATCCAGTTCCCCTAAACACAGAAAACACCGTTCCTGTTGTTTTAATCACATTTATTGAGCAAGTGTTTATTCTGAAGTATGTGACGCCATCTTGTCTAGTATGCATTTTTACAGTTTTACTTTTCAACAAAGGGATGCCCCGCCCCTTCATACTCACTTTTTACATCTTTCACAGCTGTACATGTTGTCCCCTGCAAAACAATTCACAAAAAGGTCAATTCTGACACAAAGCTCCATGGTCTAGATTTGACTATGTAAAAACAACACATTACATAGTATCATTATATAGCAGAAATAACACAGGATCGTATTACACACTGTGATTTACCTTTCAGCTCATCAGCTGCAAAGAAAGCAGCAAGGCAGTCTTCTAGGGTTACCATGGGCCCCCAAAACCATGTGGGGATACACGAGACCACAAACCTGCTCACAGGCCAACCACAAAGAGATGCATAGGTTACTTACAACCACAAACCTGCTCACAGGCCAACCACAGAGAGAAGAATTGAGGTAAAGCGCACAACTCCTTATATGAAAAACAGACCGGATGCCTGGATAATGGATAACAATGAAAAAGGAGAGCCGGCACTCACGGTAGGCTAATTGAAAAACAGCCTTTTATTGGGCATTGAAGCTAACACCAACACAACAGTCAACGTTGATCTGCCCCGGGTGGGGTTACAGTGCTCATCTTCTTCTTCTGTGGTTTCTCTGAAGAAGTGTGGTAAGAAGAGAAACCACCGAAGAAGATGAGCACTGTAACCCCATCCGGGGCAGATCAACGTTGACTGTTGTGTTGGTGTTAGCTTAGCTTCTAGCTATTAGCTAAATAATTATATTTACAACCAGAATGAACCGCGATGTGACCGAAAAAGTGTCATTTACAGAGCGCGTGCAGCATGCCCCGCAGGCTCCCGTTCTAGCCTGTTTGAGTGTTTGAGGAGTGTACTCGGTGCGACAAATCTTCTGTGCGGATCCGAATGAACCCAAAAGTATTTTGGGGTAGAAAACATCATATTTTAAGGACCGTGGTGTAAAAAACCAAAATTCTCCTTTAAAGGAATTGCTCACCCAAAAATGAAAATTGTGTCATCATCTACTCACGCTCATGCCAGTTGAAACACAGGTGAGGTTTTTCCATATAACACACAGAGAGGTTGGAGATGACAGAATTTTCATTTTCGTGTGAACTGTTCCTTTAAACACCGCCCACTGACCGGCGTATGGAGTCCATGATGTAGGAGATCCAGCCCTGGGAGCCGTAAGTGTCGGGACACACGCCCGTCTTAGCAGGCAGGTTCTGATGGATGGAGGAGTGCAGTTTGGCCAAGTCCTCTTTACCAGGGATAGGCAGCGACAGGTCCTGGAACGTTTCCACTGTGGTAGAGACCTGCCAGGCAACCGCAGGATTGGTTCACTCAGCCTACCATTATCTTACGAGATCTTTGCACATTTGTTTTTACACAATCTGCTCTTCCGATCTATCTCAAAGTTATGACACATGCACCTTTCAAAGGAATAATTTGAGGGTGGGAATCAGGAAATCGATAATATCCTCCAAATGAAAGCAGAAAAGAAATTAGTAAGATGCAAATACAACAAAATATGAAACCAAATACCAGCCTACTAGGGCAACTACAGTTTGAAAATGTCAAGAAAATCAATTAAGATGTTCACATTCCTGTTGGAAATTATCCATGTAATACAGCATCCTGCAATTTAGTGATTCACATTTTAAGGGGGAGGGACAGAGTAATTGTTATAAAATTCCAATGAAAACGTCATCTAACTGACACTGGTTTTCATGTTAGAGAAGATGGTGGCTGTAATCTTAAAAGCACAACAGGAAAATACAATTATGCCGGCTCTTCTACCTTAACCTGACCTTCCATCTCTTTCCAATAGCCACACACGATAGAGCTGATAGAGAAGAGCCCTAGAACATCTCTTTTTAATTGAAGTATTACATGGAAAAAAGTCATCTATCAAAAAGTGACTACAAATTATTTTGCACCAAACGAGCTGAACATGCAATAAAGAATGTACGAACACTGTCAACGGCTTTCTCTCTCCCGTTGAGACCGCATGTGTATAACCCCAGAATTACCACACAGCCAATAAAATACATTTCAGGGAGGAAATGTGAATCCACATCTGATGAAAAACACTTGTCCTCCTGTTGCATCATCACATTCCTGAAAGGTTCCATCCTAACATCCTAACATTGACCAAAACAACTCAACTCCACTGTGCAGCCATGTAGAAAGTAAACCACACTTGGATATTAAGAGGCGTTGGTGAAAGTGTATGTACGTATGTACAGTATGTGGCATTATCCAGTGGGGGTCACTGTGTTTCACTGAAACTGGCCCACAACACCTTTACCTATCAGTAAAGTACTGTTTCACACAGTAGCAAAGGACTGTAGTAGGATTTAGCAAGGAGATGCACTGTAGTTTCTGACTCCCCCTAGCGTTTGAACGTGTGAAGCACAGCTCACCCTGTCACAGGTCAGACACTGGACCAGGCTGAGGATGGAGCCGTCGAAGATGTCGGAGATCACACTGCGATAGTGAGACTGTTTCTTCTTCCTGGCACTCAGCAGCAGCTGGGCTGGAGAAGACATGTGCCAGAAAGGAGGTTATAGAGAAGAAACAATCCGTCTGAAGTTATTTGGCTTTGACCACTGTAGCACCTGTGAATGACTGTGCTGTGCTCCAAAACCCAAGACACTAACTCACCTTTTTTGAAGGAGTATGCAGGGCCTGCAGAGCGGAGGGGGCTGGAGCGAGGGGGACTGGAGGACAGTTTAGGGTGCAAATCCTGAAGGGTGCGTACAGGACTGCAGGGATTGGACTGCGACTGGCTCAATGACACCTCATTGTCCGGCTCTAAAATACAGAATGACTCATGTTCACATGTTATATGAATATAAACGATACTAACAAATGTGCTCAACAAGCATCAGAAATTAGAATGCCACTGCGAATTGGGTGGTGTAAGAGCCATTTTTGTTGTTGTTTTGTATTGGTTATCCTCCCACCACATGGGGGAGCAGCGCAACTGTCAATTTGGGCAGAGGTAATATCATTATTAATTAATGGGGTTACCTGAAACAGGTGTTGCTGACTTAGGAGAAGCAAACGTGTTTTTGACCCTGCGGTAATGAATGTTTTATTTTGTTTATGATTGGACTTTGACTTATTAGTACAGATAAAGTTGGTGCATTTTGTTTGTTTGGAAACCCCACAGACTGTAAGTCAATAAATCATCTCGTATGGAAACTGTGGACATTTCATCATTTTTGCACGTGTCAGAACAAATCAATGAGCAGCTTTTGTGGCCTTTTTGAGATAGGCAAAGGGGACAGTACAGGTGGCATAGACCAGAACAGCACATCCGGGTAATTTGCAAAACTTGAAGGCCGCGCCCCTTTTTAGGGGATAACACAAGCCACTCGCGTTGACTTCAATGTAAAATAGCAGTACCCAAAACATCTATAGAAAAATAACAGAATTCATTTCCTTTATAAATGACCCAAAGACACCATGACATGACAATATATTTCAACTCGGCCGGCCATAGAATGCGCAAGATACATCGACACGAGGTACTTGCCTTATATGAACGCTGTATCCAGTTTCCACCAGGTTACATGCATCGTCCACATTGACGGTGTCACGCCTACCCTATCGCAGACCAGTTTTTTGTTTTTTTTATTGTTAGTGAAACTATAACAACACAGCAACTCTTCGGCATATCTCTATCAAATTAAACCGTTTTAAATAGTTTGTTTGAAGTGGTTTTGGCTTCTTGTACCGTCGTTTACTATGGTGGGTTTCCCCTAAAAAGGGGCGCGGCCTTGGAGCTGGGCGCTTGAAGACGCGACACAGTTCTGGTCTATGCCATGCTTAAAGGGACAGTACAGTACAGGTGGCATGCCATGCTTAAAGGCTTAAAGGGACAGTACAGGTGGCATGACATGGATTCCAAATGTGACTTTCATAATAAGAATAATATAATATAATCCTTTTGGTCTTATACCTGAAGCGTTGTTGCTCTGGCTTTGCCTCTGTGCTGCACTGGGTGCCTGGTTACTTTCTTGGCTTTGGAGCTCGGCGTTTGAGGTTGTCGTTGTTGTCGGCTCCTCCTCTGCCCGCCTCTCGGGAACGCCCCCCTCGGCCGCCGTATCCACATCGGCGTCCTCGTCCATCTCCTGCGAGCCTCCCCGGAGCGGCGAGCCCGACACCTTTCTCTCCTTCAGCCTCTCCTTCTCCGAGATCACCCCCCTGGCAGGCCCTGTGCGCCCCGCCACCCCGCCGGGTGCCCCCCTGACCCCGTCGCACTCGTCCTGCACGAGCAGCTCAGACTCGCCCGCGGCCCCTCCCTCCCCCCGGTCACTGCTGGAGCCAGAGTCGCAGGACAGGAACTCGTCCTCCGACGGTGAGCGGTCTCCTCCGTCCCGTCTCTCGTCGCATCCTTCGCCGCTCACGCCGCACTCCGCCAGAGGCTCTTTCAGCTCCTCGTGCAGCTGGTCCATCAGACAGCGCAGGAACTCCTGAGTGTCCTGTTTCCAAGCACAAACAGAGGGAGAATGTCTGTCTGTTCATAGCAACAAAGGCACAGGAGACAAAAGTCAACAGGACGTACGAGTAGTACAGCGACATACTGTACAGAGAGATATCGAGATTGGCAGAGAAGCAGTACATGTGTGAATGGGTAAAAGAGTCTACCTGACTATCAAAATAAGACGGAAGGAGATAAGAGGTGGAACAAGAAGAACTTATACACTCATCATGCCCACTACAGGCAGGCACAACTCAGCACTATTTAAAGCTGCATTCAACCATGTTTTTTGTGTTAAAATAAGTGATAAATGGCTCTATATATTCTGACAGCAATCACTGAAATAGTGTTTGGTCAGTAACTTGGAACCCCCAAACCCCCGCTGTCCTCTATGTCAGGGGTTCCCAACCTTTTTTGTCCCAAGGACCGGTAGATACATGGGGAAAAAAGTTGCGGACCGGTTGTCAATTTTAATGGTTTTAGTTACATATATATTTACTCACCAGGTGGCGACAAAGGGTAAATAACAGCCTTTTGTGTTGTATTGTATGTAGCCTATACAGTATTTATGTTTTTGTTTCAACTACAAACATAAATAAACGTCAACTTGAAACTATGTTTCAACTACCACACACAGCCTATAATATTATAGCCTATGTTTATTAAATATTATTATTGATTTTTTTTTGGACCGGGCCCGCGGCCCGGTACCAAATGCGTTGGGCTTGGTACCAGTCCACGGCCCGGTGGTTGGGGACCACTGCTCTATCTCTCTCCTGTAGCCCAATGCAACAGTAACTCGTAGAGACTCAGGGTGGGGGCGTTGGATTCAGGGTGAATAAATACATATAGTCCTTTACAGGCATCGCGGTCTGCCCTTCCATTTCCCAGAAAATGTAAACATTTCTCTGATTGGATAAAAATTAGGCATCGACCTCCCACGATCCAATTGGAGAAATGTTTACATTTTCTGGGAAGGTCATATCGTGATGCCTTTAAGAGACTATACAGTATGTATTTTTTCACCCCGAATCCAACGCCTCCGAGTCTCTACGACTTACAGTTGCAGAGATATGTCCACTCTGCTTGCAGGGCTACAGGAGAGAGACAGAGTACAGCAGGGTGGAGTTCCAAGTTACTGACCAAACACTCTATTTCAGTGATTGCTGTCAGAATATAGAGTCATTTAACACTTATTTGGACACAAAAACATCGCTGAATGCCGTTTCCATGGAAAACAAACTCAGTAAAACAAAACCAGACACATCCCATCTAACCCACACCAAGCCTAAATGAAAGATCAATCAAAGCCATTTTTTTTTAAATATGTTTAGGTGAATTATTTGGCAACACACCTCACACACCAAACTTTTGGGGTGTTAAATAGCAAATACCAAAAGAGGTTAGCCACAAAGAAACAGTGGTGGTTTTGAAGGGCGGTGTGAGAGAAATGGGTAGGGTCACAGTGTAAAACAGATGAGTGTCATGGTGCTGGGGTGTAGTTAGGACCCTACCTGCTGGGAGCTTGCCCCTACCTGCTGTGCGTAACCACGGAACATGGGGTTAACTAATTTGATGCCATGGGACAGACTGGTAGGGACCACATAGCTGGGCCTGAGAGGGCGGTCAGGGTGAAAGGCAGTCAAAGACTGATCATCACACAGAATGTCGTCATCTTATGCCACTGCTAATAGAGGTGCTTTACCGTTTTTTATGCCAGAGTTCAGAGATAAGTTTCTGGTAGCTCTTACACAGCGCCGGCTTCTTATCGGTGCGGACCAGTCCACTGCAATCTAGGAAGAACTGAGTGAGAGGAGGACTGGAGAGGAAAGAAAGGACAACGATTCAATCAACAAAACCAGCTCTGTTCTAAAGGAGAAAGCATGCATAACACACAGGCACGGTGACAGACAGTCCTGCTAGTTGACCAAATGTAGTGACGCAATGAGACAGGAAGTGACCTCACCAGTTGGACAGTGCTTGAAGGGCTGCGTTCATGTAGCAGGAGTTTCCAATATTTTTCATTCCTGTCAAGCCTAGAAACAGAAACCAGAGCAATACTACTATCTTGTACTATCAGCAGCAGGTGCTAAAGTCATCAAACTGAACAGATGGCTTTTGGGTTTAACATGATATTAAAGCAGCTACGAGCAACTTTTTCGATTGTTATTAAACAGTATAAATTTAATATCAATGCATCACATCTTACCTCTAATAGTCGACGAGAGCAACGCAGAGTAGTCTCGCTTGAACCCCGAGTGAATCGGCCAGTGTTAGTGTGTCTGTAGCCAGGGCAGATCAGGAAGTGAAATGAAACGGTTTGCAGCAGCCACTTCGGCCATAACCACAAAATAACTTCCAAAAACCTGTTAGAATATAACGAGAGATGTTCCCGCGAGTATGCGTGGCGTTCACATTGTTTATGTTATGTTGCTAGGCAGCGCAAACGGCGTTGGAAGGCAGCTGCGTTTCACTTCCTTGTTTCACTTCCGCGTTTCACTTCCGGGTTACCCGGTCCGGTCGCTCTAGAGAGCCCCCTGTTGGCGCGAGTTTAGACAGACTATAGACTTAATAATCACCTAAGGGAGCAATCTCAGATACACACGGCTTTGGTCTCGTCGACTATTAGAGGTAAGATGTGATGCATTGATATTAAATTTATACTGTTTAATAACAATCGAAAAAGTTGCTCGTAGCTGCTTTAACCCTTACTTTTTTTTTTTTTAGAACAATTCACACTGAGAAGACCTCAGAGAGGGCTCATTAATTATCGCTGCTAGTCTCCGTTTTAATGAAATAGGGCTGGTAACTATTTTTAGGTCTCAAAGCAATTATATCTCTTATATATGACAGCTGTGATCAGATGATATGAGCACTTGGAAACCCCCCACAGTGATCAGATTTGAGAAGCTTGTGTCTAATGTAGTGCAAAAAGAAAAAGAAAAACAAAGAAAAGAAAGAAACGTGTAAGAAAAAAATGAAACTTTTTTTTTGTCTGAGTCAAATGTTCTATGGTCTCTCCTGATTCTGAATAGAGCTGATATAAGGATTTTACGAAACGTCTATGGGAAAATGAATGGCTAATGAAATCCCTCAGGTGCCATGCCAAACCCAGAAGAGGGTGTGACTTTTGCACACTATACTCATTGATATACTGTATGGTGCCATTCACACATCCACCAAGTATCTTTTACAACCAAGGACTACAATGGAAATAAGTGTTTGACTTTGTTGTGTAACCTGTGAGAATGTTTCTTTTCTTTTCTTTTACAGTTGTCAAAATAAAACAAACTAAATACTCCTATTTTTTTAATAGGACTGTAAGCAATACTCCTATAATCTTATTGGGACTAACGGTGTGATAGATCCACAGACTCCACCAGCACAGATGAACACACAGAGGCCCAGCCCATCATCCTGATCACCTAATCACTTAATTACAAATGAGTTTTGTAGAGTTTTAAAGCAGACGGCTGATTGGCTGCAGGAACGATGAAAGAGGAGTTAACGCACCTCTGGGTTTAAGCTCATCCTCCTCTGACTCTGAACCGTCTTCTTCTGCCACAGCAATGGGCACTCCTTTCATCGGGTGACCTACTGGCTGAGGCGTTGCATCCTGGGAAAAGTAGTTATAAAGAACTATAAAGAGAGACGCGGCCGGTTGTGTGAAATCTGAAATAACGTCTGCATTTGTAGCTTTGCTGTTCAAAGACATCGGGCAGGCAAAGAGAAAACAGAAGCTGGGTTTCCATCCAAATGTATCGCAACTTTTAATCGAATTTTCAGAAAGTCGGCAAAAGAAAATGTGAAATAATGCGCGTTTCCAACCACTGCTATTTTTCGAATTATAGAGCTGTCAATCACCTCGTGTTTGAGGCTGTCTGAGCTGCTGATCAGCTGCTAGACCCGATATACAGCTCTATTAAACACATCTAACGTTATTCATTTAAAGTTTCTTGATGATCTACAAGTAGACAAAGGTACCATAACGCCATTTCTGGATTACCCGGTGCGACTCGGCAAGCATAACGTTATAATCTACGGAGCAGATAGTAAGTGAATACAATTTCATTCAATTCTAGAAGTGAGTCGCCTTAAAGTTAATATCCCAGTTGTAAGGAAGTTTTTGTGCTTGCCTTGTGTGAAGTTGCTGGATCTTAGGTAAGGGCTCACGGGCAGTGATCGGTTAGAACCACAGAGATGTCTTTCAAGCTTTAATGGAATATCAGGCAGAAGCAGTATACAGAGTGGCATACAGGTTGCAGAAAGGGAACATAGGACCAGTACATAGCGGAACAACACCTTTTATACCCCCCCACATTCGATGTATGACATCGTTGGGGATGTCACAACGTCCGGGGAGGTATGACATCATCGGTGACCTCATAAAGTCACGTCTGCCATCACAGTCAGCCTAGACCGTCTGACATTGCTGATGACCTCACAGGTGAACTCTGACATCATCATCGATGATGTCACGGCGGTGTCATCATCATTACGTCGTTGGCACCTTGCTTCGTGGGCGTCAATTGCCCCAAGAACAGGCCTGATGGTGGGCCATTATGGACCATTTTCTACACCAGTCTTCTTCTGTTTACCACGGCGGGTATTGTGCTGCGTATTTACCATGATTCACCGTGTGTAGCCCTATTGTGTGTAGGCTACATGGCATGTCATGTTTTGCAGTGATCAAGGCAAATTGCGTGGTTTTTGAATGGAGAGACAACGCAATATCGCTTAATCTGTTTCCACCGCACGTTTCGCATTTTCCTTTTATCGATACACCCGACTTTTCCGCCTCCCTCAAGCGTGAAAACCTTTTTGCGGAATTTGGAGGCCTTTGCGAATTAGGCAGCGTTTCCACTCCGTTTTTTTATGCGCAAATTGAAATTTCGTATAAAAACAGGTGGATGGAAACCCGGCTAGAGAGAGAGACGGACAGATAAGCAGGGAGTAATAAGCAGAGCTGACCTTGTTGCAGCGGAGCCGTACCTGCTGCGCGGCTTTACAGTGGTGGGGTGCGGCGGCCACGGGCACGAGGGCGGGCCTCTGCTCCAGAAACACCTCCCTCTCACACACATAACACCAGATCCTGAACGTGGTCAGGTTCACCGTCAGGTTGTGCTTCTTAGCCTATAGAGGAGACACAGACACAAGAGTCAGGTTGTGCTTCTTAGCCTATAGAGGAGACAGACACAGAGTCAGGTTGTGCTTCTTAGCCTATAGAGCAGACACAGACACAGAGTCAGGTGAATAAACTGATGTGGGATACCTTCTGTTTCAAATCAATTAGTGTGACACTTTGCTTCTTTTAACCAGGGAACTGCGGAACATGTTACCTGTGCATGCAGGGTGCTGTGATCGGAGTAGGACTCTCCACAACCAACATATGGGCAGTCGTTCTGCGTCAGAGAAACATTGCATTGGGTAAGTATGAGTTATAAAAGTGTTAACATTAATGTGAGTGCAATCTAACTGTCTACAAATCCACTAATCACTATCAACAGATTAGCACTCCTACCCAGTTAGAACAGACACACAAATATACACAGTATGTACTGTATATAAAAACGTTCTATTCATTGTGCAGCTCTACCTCAAATACACAAACATGTATAAATAGTTTCAGAACATATTAATGTTAATATGTTAACACTGATACACTGATACATGAGCTAAACATATTTTTATGCCAATTTAGATGCAGCTTAGGGATTCATAATTTCCCCAAAATTAACCTATTTTCACTCCTGGGAGTATACAGTGTCTAAAACAAGTGCTGTGTCGCAAAACACATCTCAGCGATTGCTGTCCTGCAAGTTGCACTGGTTCTTTGCATGTATGCTTAATGTCAGTCTCTCAAGCCAGACTATTTCTTCTACAATCTCCGTATGCTCCATAGACTACGTTTGCCCATTAAAATTTGGCCAGAGGCAGACAGGAAGGAAGTTCAATAGTATTCGACCACTCATTCACGACACATGTAAACATAACCGAGGCAGGTGACGTCCCACCTTTAGGCGGAACATCCGTTTTGACCAACTTATTCCCCTCTATGAAGTGCAGACGTAGCTGTTGGGAGCATTTATTGCGGGAGCCACCGCATCTGTTTTAACCCATTTCAGACGGGATGACGTTCGCGTCATTCTCCCTTTAAAGACGGGATGCCGTTCGCGTCAATATACCTTTGAAGACGGGATGACGTCTACGTCAATTTGTAGTTTAGCTGTAGTTTTTCGCCTATTTCCGGTCTCTAGGCAAATGAAATCATTCAGAAAACACACGTGGGGTCTCGCAATGCATTCTGGGATTGTTTTGGGAAGGAAAAGTTTTTTTTTTCTTCACTTTGAGCGGATCTGTAGAGCGATGGAGGAAGAAAATAATATTAGCGAAGGAAGCGATTTTGAAGACGCGGAATATTCCGAACATTCCACCGTTGATGAAGAGTTAAATGATGACCCAGTTACAGACCCCGATTGGCAGCCCTTGGACAGAGATCAGTGGGTCAGAACTATGTTTCAGGATGACGATGACGATGACTCTGACGAAGATGACCAATTCGAAGGCTTCCATGGAAACTGGGTAACGGAGCAGCGCTATTACCGTCCTGTGCCGGTCAAAGCGTTCAAAAGGGTGCCCGGGGTGAAAAGCGGTGTTGGCTTACAAGCCGATTCCACACCTCTATTTTCTTTCGAGAAAATTTACACGGAGGAAATGTGGGACCGTCTTGTCACGGAGACGAACCGATATGCCGACCAGAGACGCACAATTCCCCCAGCCAAAAAAGCAGCCAAGTGGACCCCGGTAACAGTGAAAGAAATGAAAACATTCATTGGGCTGTGTCTCGCCATGGGGATAATGAAACTTCCCGTCCGAAGAGAGTACTGGCGGCTATCCAAAAACATCTTCAAAACCAACTTCGGCCAGAATATGTCCCGGGACCGATTTGACGCCATTTGGAGGTAGGCTAAGAACAATAATATTATCCTTGTTATTATAACCATTGCGTGATATAGATGCGCCCCATTGAATAGGATGCGCTATATAAATAATAGTAGTTTGATAGATAAAATGTAACATTAGTACCATTGTTATGATGCCCTAAGGGAAATGAAATATATTGCAAATGTATTAGAGGTGTAGTGGGAGTATTGCCATTGTAGCGAGCTTATACACTGGGGTAAGAAACCCCTGCTGGGCTCGGCTGCTACACCTATTGTGTGTGGGCAAACACCTAGTAGGCCTATTGTTATTCAATTGTCAGGAATGTGGAGAGAATGCGCTTCACTCTTTGCACCAAGACAGACACTGCACTTAGACAGACCCTGTAACCCTCAAGTGTAACTAACCTATATAATGATATAGCCTACAATTTTTCATTTCATCCAAGATGTGTCTACTTGTATATAATATACAATACAATATACAATATTGTATACAATATACAAGACATTATATTGTTTATAATATATTGTAATATGTGTCTAATTACCCCCCCTCCCCTACCCCCCCTCTTCCATCCTCCCCTCTCTCACCTCTTCAGATACCTTCACCTCCAAGATAACAACGCACGAGGCGACCCAGCTGATAAGCTCTGGAAACTGCGCTGGTACCTGGACTTCCTGAACCAGCGCTTCCAGGACCTCTATGAGGTCAACGGCACAGTCAGCATTGACGAATCAATGATCAAGTTCAAAGGCAGGCTTGGCTTCCGGCAATACCTGCCAATGAAGGTACTGCTGATTGATTGATCAAATTGTCTCACCTCTATTTTGCCTATGTAACCTGCATCTTTTGGTAATGTGTGAAATAAACATTCATTCATTCATTCATTCCAGCCAACCAAATGGGGCGTGAAGGTTTGGGTGATGGCGGAGAGCTCAACAGGCTACGTTCCGCACTTCAAAGTAAGGAAAAAAATCAGCACACCAAGAATATGCAAATATGTATTCTGTAATGTGTTGTTATTTGAGTGACCTTTCAAGCACCCAAGGCCCTTCCTCAGACTTGTGTTTCTTCTTGCAAACTCCCCAGGTGTACACAGGACGTGAAGCGGCGCCGCAGACGGGCCTGGCACAGCGCGTGGTGCTGGACCTCGCCAAGCCATACAATGGCACCTTCCTGTCCATTTATATGGACAACTTCTACACCAGTGTAGAACTCCTCCAGGAGATGAACGGCCTTTTCCTGTACGGCTGTGGCACCCTTCGGGCCAATAGGAAGGGGCTGCCGAAGGACCACAGCCTGACAAAGAGGGCTGCGCTGGGGAAGCACGAGTTCCGGGTGGCACAGCAGGATGACCTCACCTTCTGCGTGTGGCAAGACACAAAGACGGTGATGGTCTTGTCCAATCACCATGACCCCAGCGCAACAGGGACTGTAAGGCGGAGGAGAGATGAGACCCACCGGGCTGATGTGGTAGTGCCCGCTTGCCTGGCGGACTACCAGAGCCACATGAAAGGTTTGTTTTACAGATTTATGTTTTATAAACAAAAATTAAAATACTGTAAGCTTATATTCACTGAGGTCATTTGAGTGAAAATGTACGTATGTAAACAGAGTTCCATGTGTGTTCCAGGTGTGGATCTCCTCGACCAGATGATTGGATACTATGGTTTCGATCATCGGTCGAAGAAATGGTGGCGGCGTGTGTTCTTCTGGGGCCTGTCTGTGTCGTGCTACAACGCCTACGTTGCAGCCAGGTCTGTTGGAGGAAGGCACAAACATTACAAGGACTGGCTGGAGACCTTGCTGGAGGAGCTCATCACACCGGTGACAAGGAGGGCCCCTCCTGTGATCCCTCCTCCTTCTCCTCCTCCTCCTCTGTCCCCAGCTTCCAGACCAGCCTCTCCATTTGGCTCTCCTTCCACTCCAGAGAGCAGGGGAGCCTCCCCAGCACCAAGCACATCGAGCAGGGCAGCCTCCCCAGCACCCAGCACGTCAGGAGAAGCCACAGGTCCCCCAATGCACGACTTCGGGAAGGTGTTTGAGAAGCGGAAGCTCTGCAGGGAGTGCCAGTTGTTGCTGGACAAAAAAGATGTAGTAGGCAGTGGGCTAACTGTGTATGGCTGCATACAGTGTGACCTGCCTGTCCACATTGAGTGTTTTGGAAAACACTACAGACATTTTTTGTAAGTGTTTGCTAAACACTAGCTGACACTTTAGACACTTGCCCCTTTGATGGTAAATGGACTGCATTTTTTTTTATGGTTGCAAGGGGACACAAGGGGGCAGTGTGGAGCACATTTTTGATTTTATTTGAGTGGTTTGGAGTGATTTGTTGCTTGTTTTTTCATACGTTTTTTAGTTTTTTAAAATTTTTCTGTGTTTACAGCAATATTTGACAATGCTATTGAATTGTCATACCAATAAACACCTTTTACAAGGAAAGCCACATGTGTCAGCTCTCAAATGCCTTTTAAAGTGTGTTTTTATCTTCTACAGAGGCTGAGATATCACTATTTTAGTAGGCGTTGACATTTCTATGAAAAGTTCAGGATTTGGGGGTCTATTATCAAATCGGACTTAGGTTTTAGAGGCTATTTTTTAGGCGAAAATAGGCTGAAATGGGTTAAGAGACTAGCTCAACGTCTTTCTGCGGAATACGAACAAGACGTGCCAAATATTCATCTGTGAAAATGATGATAAGGAAGGTCATTGTACCCTTTAAAGTATTTTTCTAAAGGCGGCATAACTCTGAATCAACAGCCGGTAATGAATTGTATTTTTGAAGTTCACAGAAATATTCACACTGAATGTGAGTACAATGTGTTAGACTGAACAAGCTATGTAGAGTTTGTCAGAAGTTGAACATTAACCTCGTAAGCTACATTTTACACTGGATAATACTGTGGACTAAATTAGTCATTAATTTCCTCAAAGTGAAGAGTTGAGCTTTCTTTCATTTTAAAACCTTTATATTGTTTGTTTCCTCACACGCCTGATGTTCAGGGGAATAAAAAACGATGTCTGTATGCTGCTGAATGAAAGCTTGAAGGAATTTGATAACACAAGAAAAACAGACATTGAGTCTGAGCCTACCTGCAGACAAGCCCACAGGTTTGGGCCCCCTGCTCCGCATGACTGGCAAGTTCCCTGCAGAGGGAGGCAGATAACTTGAATAGAATAGAATAGAATAGAATAGAATAGAATAGAATAGAATAGAAAACCACAGGGACAACATAACATAACGCAACACAGGTTCAGCACATATTCCAGTTCATATTATTGTAACTGTAATTAGGACTGATGTGCACTAGGTTATCAGTCACACAACAGTTATAATAAAGTCTTCTTAGCTGATACTAATATAACAGCCAGCCTCCGAGCCGACTGGACATCCTCGACACTGTGCAGAGCATCTAATGCCATAAATGACTGTCGGGGGCACTGGCACAAGAAAACCCACCTTGGCTTTTTGGAGCAGTTCTTCTTTGGTCACCTCTCCTATTGAGTCCAGGTGGGGACAAACGTCTTGTTCTGCCATATTCACTCAGTCTCTTCAGGCGGAGGTCTACTCATTTGAAAGGCAGCACAAATGTTGCAATTTAGATGACAAGCTGTTGTAGCTAACGATACCTTTAGTGTCAAACAACGAAAACACGATATATCTAGCGCGTCTCAAACACAAGTTAGCAAATCATTGTTTTGTCCATCTTTTTTCATTTAGAAAGTGTCAGATTAGCTAGCTAGCTAGCTAGCGTCCGCTACCTGTGTCCACCCACAAGAATTGACAGCTCTGCAAATTAAAAGGCCGTGTGTTTTCCACGCACGCTTGTCAAGTATTTTCCTGCTGCAGCGAAGACAACCACAAATGACTGCTCCATATCTACCAACAAAAGCAGCTGTCACGATGATATTCAGTGTTTTTCATCCTCGATGTAAACAACCCGTGCTGGGTGGAGATATGCGACCGACGCTAGGTAGATATTATGGAGGAGCCGACCGACGCGATGCCCCCCCATCCAGCCTCCCCCTCCCCTCTCACGGGCTGGAGGAGGAGGAGCTGCGACGTCAGGTTAGGTTACCCTGACAACTCGTTGAGCTAGAGAGATTATATGCCAGTTACTTAATTTAACAGATAATGCTAGATAGAGAACGCTTATAAATAGATAGATTTTAGCAGATAATGCTAGCTAGATAGAATGCTAGCTAGATAGATAACGCTAGATAGATATATAGCGTTAGATATATAACTAGATAGATAGATAGATAGATAGATAGATAGATAGATAGATAGATAGATAGATAGATAGATAGATAGATAGATAGATAGATAAAGATGGATAAAGTTATTCGTCAGTCTTATCGACGCTTCAAAGAGCGGAAGTCGTCAGCTCCTTGTTTACGGAAGTGACGTGTGGCACTGTACGTCAGTTAAACGTGTCCCACAACACAACGCGCCAAAAGCGCAAAAGAACGTACATTCCACCACGCTCTTTGACCGTGCTTCGCCGAGAAACCAGACATAGCCTACTGTACATTTGTTTATGTAGCTAGCTCTGAAAAGCAAGTTTGGAAGGATGTCGTCAGGTAATAAGTTCAGTGGGAGAAGGCAGTCGTCCGACGAAGAGGAGGATTCTGACTGGAAACACACCGAACGCGTGTCTGGTGGCAACAGCTCAGAGCACTCAGCTTGCCTGTCCCCATGGCGCCCATCTGGAACAGGGCAACAGCTGGAGGGAGAGAAGAGGCAGTGGCGAGAGGTGCTGAGGCGGGTTGTAGCTGTCATTCAGTTCTTAAGTGGAAGAGGGTTGGCTTTTCGTGGCGACGACGAATTACTTGGATCGCTACAGAACGGTAACTTTCTTGGCATTCTGGAATTAATCTCTCAGTTTGATCCTTTCCTCGCTGAGCACATCAATAAATATGGACAGAATGGTCTTTCATCCACTATATGCGAGGATTTGATTCAGCAAATGGGCGACAAAGTGAAAGCTACCATAGCTGCAGAGATGCAGCAGGCGAAGTATTTTTCTGTTATTGTGGACTCTACTCCTGATCTGTCACATATTGACCGGGTTACATTCATTTTCAGATTTGTGAGTGAAGAGGGGAAAATAATTGAGCGATTTGTTGGCTTTGAACCAATTGAGGGTCACACAGGAGAAAGTCTGGCTGATACTGTAATGGCTATGCTTGACAGTTTAAGCTTGGATATTGCAAACTGTCGGGGCCAGGCGTACGACAATGCTAGTAATATGTCGGGCCGTTATAACGGGCTGCAGACTCACTTGCAGAAGAAGAATCCGTTAATCCATTACGTACCCTGCGCAGCACATTCACTCAATTTGGTGGGTGTCAACAGTATAGAAGGCAGCTGTCAAAATGCAAGTAATTTCTTTGACCTTATGCAGTCTTTATATGCCTTTTGTGCAGGTTCGACTGATAGATGGAACAGATTCTTCGATAATCCAGACATTAAGGTAGACGGGACGTCATCCACACGTTGGAGTTGCCGTGCAGATGCATCTAAAACGCTGTGTGGGAATTATGCACAAATCAGGGAAATACTTAATAACATATCGTCTGATGCAGGAGAAAAACGCGAAACACGCAGTGAGGCAGCAGCACTGTATTCGAAATTGGGCAGTCTTGATATGTCATTCATGGCACAGTTTTGGGACTGTGTCTTAAGCAGACTCAACGAGACAAGTGAATCATTACAAAAGCCAGACATAGATCTGACGACTGCTATTCGTCTCTTCGAGTCTTTGCGATCATGGGTTTTTTCTCTTCGAGACCAATTCGACTATTTTGAAAGATCTGCAAAGAGTGTGCCCGGCGTGTGCCAGGCATACAAAGATGAGCTGCAGCGAGTCAAGAAGCGCAAAGCGTTTTCAGATGAATCGACAGAGCACGAGGTAACACTGAAAGGCCGGGAGCGATACCGGGTCGAGACATTTAATGTCATTATTGACAAGTTAGTCAGCTGTTTAGACCAAAGAATGGATGCATACCGGAACATTAATGACCGATTTGGGGTTCTACAGAACATGGAGTCTGAGGATTTGACCACTGTTCGCGAACAGGCTGATGCACTCTGCGCTTCATACCCATCTGATTTAGATCAGAACTTCGCAGATGAAATTATCCAGTTCAGATGCTTTGTACAGAGCCAGCAGGATAAGTCTCTTCCAAAACTGCTGCAAATGATTGTGAAATATGGTCTGCAATCAACTTTCCCCAACATCTTTGTAGCCCTACGTATTTTTCTGATTCTGCCGGTGACAAACTGTGAAGGAAAAAGATCATTCTCACAGATGGAAAGAATAAAAAATGAACTCAGAACAACACAAACAGAACAGCGCCTCAGTGCGTTGTCACTGATGGCCATAGAATCTGAGCTTGTCAGGAACCTGGACTTTGATGAAGTTGTGACTGAGTTTGCTAATAGGGAAGCCCGGAATAAGTCTTTCTAAGGGCAACTGTGCCACTCCACTGACTGACCTCTGCCTGATCTGACCTCTGCCTGTAATCTGACCTCTGCCTGTAATCTGACCTCTGCCTGTAATCTGCCCTCTGCCTGAGCTCACCCCTCTGACTGTCTGTGACCTGCCAGCACACACACAGTAAGTAGTATAGCTTTGAATTTCAAATGTTTCTAATTATTGATTGAGATAATTTGCAATGAATGTTATCTCTCTCATGTCAATTACATCTCCCTGTCTTCTCTTGTGTCTCCCCATTTCTCTCTCCAGATTGTTCAAACATAGAAGGCTGCCTGTTCCAGTGCACTCACTCACTGCCCTCTGCCTGAGCTGACCCCTCTTGACTCTGTGACCTGCCAGCACACACACCGTAAGTATAGCTTTGAATTTCAAATGTTTCTAATTATTGATTGGGATCATTTCCATTGGATGTTATCTCTCTCATGTCAATTACATCTCCTTCTCCTCTCGTGTGTCTCCCTCTTCCCATTTCTCTCTCCAGATTGTTCAAACATAGAATTCTGTCAGCAGAACTCCATGACCCTGCAGCCACCCACTGACCTGCTATCTGAGAAATCCTATATCAGAAGGACACACACACACACACACACACACACACACACCTGCCCATCCGTATCTCACCCACCCCCTGGGTGGGGTCAGATAACACCGGACCTGGCCCACCTCCTGACCGAGATGGACTAGTCCATGATCCTGACTGCTCAGGAGATGTCCGACGCCATGGAGGAGGCGGAGGGCCCTGCCGTGCAGTGGCAGGCCCAAACAGCCGGCCAAAGACACCTTCCTTGGCAGGCCACTCCCTCTGCCCCGCCTGGCGGCTCCCGGCACCACAGCCTCCCTCTGCCCCGCCTGGCGGCTCCCGGCACCACAGCCTCCCTCTGCCCCGCCTGGTGGCTCCCGGCACCACAGCCTCCCTCTGCCCCGCCTGGCGGCTCCCGGCACCACAGCCTCCCTCTGCCCCACCTGGCGGCTCCCGGCACCACAGCCTCCCTCTGCCCCGCCTGGCGGCTCCCGGCACCACAGCGGCAGAGTGTCACTCGGTAGTCTCTCAAGCCAGACTGTCTCTTTTACATTCTGCGAATGCACCATAAACAGTCTGTCATTCACGCCCACAGAACAGAACATGGACAAAGGAAGTTGGGGAAAAAAACGATTCAGACCAGAGGAAGTTCAAACCGATGCACGTGATTGGAGAAATATGAGCGGCGGGACATCCGGGACATCCCCCTATCGCCGATCATTATTTCCCCTGAGTCTCCCTTTCCGTTTTGACCAAGTTTTCCCAGTTCGAATTACAGATGTTTAGGCGGAAGCATTTGAAAATTGCGAGAGCCAACCGTCTGTTTTAAGAGACTAGTCCCTCTGGGCTGCTCCAGCCACCAGCTCCGGTCGTCCCATTGCCGGTCCCTCAACCCCCTTGGCCCCCTCTTGTGCCTCCCACGGGGCTGCCTGTGTGTATGAGTGAGTAGGTCACACCACTGGGGAAAGAAGACGGGAGCTGTAAGTTTGCTGGTGTGGCCAGTGCTGGAAACGGGACCCTCCAGAGAGTTTGGACTGGAGGGAGTGGTGTTGTGGGTCCATCTCAATAGCTCTCTGGCCATACTAAAATGTACAAAGCTTCCTCTGTGTTGTAAAAAAAAAAGATTGTATATTTTCTAATATTCAAATTTAGGAGTTCAATACAAAATGCTTTTTACTGTTGGTTTTGTAGCTACAGGCTGTTTACAATCCTGCAAACATGGTAATAAACTGTTTTTGAGACTGTTGGAGTTCAGTTCTGTTTGACTGTATTCAGTGGAATGATTTTGTTACACAGGAGAAACTGAATTGGTTTTTATCCACAATTTAGAGACAAGAAGAGACACTTGAAGCAAAGAAGAGACACTTGAAGTAATAGATGGGAAAATGTGGAGAAGATAAATAAGGATTTAGCATTGTCTGCCTTAGGCCTGAGGCAGCTGCAAGTATTGCCTCATCACCCAAGTCAGTGACCACAGACCTGCCCCCCCATGCAGTAGGAGATTCTTATGCAGCCGTTGAAAGCCAATAAAAGATTAAGTATTGTGTAAATTAAGCTGAATCTCGTTCCAGGTTACTGTACCGGTTGGGCGGGCATCTGAAACAAACAATGTCAAAGAGTGAGATATCTATAGGCTACCTGCCCCTTTCTTTTATTCAGGAGTAGGTTTTCGCTTTATTTTTTCATTGTACATTTTGCCCACATTTTGGACCATTATTACCACATCTGTGTTGTACCAACATTTTGGAAAGGCCAGAGCAGATAAACAACACCAAAAATTCTGGGGACCAACATTGATTTTTACATAAATCTGTGCTGTGCCTAACCTTAGTTATGATGGTAGACAAAACCCTGTTGTGTCCTAAATAGTTAACTGTAAATATAATTACAAACTAAGAGTTCAATAGCCTAGAATGGTTCTTCCACTATAAAAGCTAAATTTACACAAGAAATAATCCTTTCTTAATCCTTTTTACGGTTCTCCTCAATGTTGCATTGTTGGGGCAAGAGCATGTGTGTTTCTTATGCACTTATAAATGTTTCCTACTGTACTGTATGTCTCTTTATTGACCTACTTGTGTCTGAAATAAAGTTGATTGATTAAATATAGTGCCAGAGGCCACTTACTTGTGCAGTGTGGTGGCCTCAAGCAAATCCAAGGCGACACTCGTTGAGGGAGGTAAGAGGAAGTAAAGTAGGAAAAAGAGAAAGTTGCCTACGCGTTTCGGCCGCTGTGGCCTTCGTCAGGGCGAAGGCCACAGCGGCCGAAACGCGTAGGCAACTTTCTCTTTTTCCTACTTTACTTCCTCTTACCTCCCTCAACGAGTGTCGCCTTGGATTTGCTTGAGGCCACCACACTGCACAAGTAAGTGGCCTCTGGCACTATATTTATTAATAGTTCCCTCACCAAGAGCACCTCAAACAAATAAACAAACAAACAGACACATACGACAGAGCACGCCAGCTCCCCCATTTTCTCTAAAGTTGATTGATTGATTGAAATATATATTTGGATACGGTATTGCTACAAGGAAACCACTGAGAGACCTCACTTTGATTATTTGTTATTATAATGGATAGACAACAAACAGGATTCAACACTAGGATATGCTCCATTACAATTTTACATTTGGAAAAACATTGACATTTCTGCCAATGAATGCGAACCTTATATTTACAGTCTATGATGCGAACATACAATCACTCCCTCTGGTGGCTCGATTCGCTGAATAATGTAGTGTTTGTTTTACTACTAAAGTTAAAAACAAAAACTCCAACTCCAACAACGCCTTGAGACTTGGCCTTGGTTAACACTGATCATAGATCAGTATGAGTTTCCCCACTAAATAACTGAAAAGCAGGTGTGCAGCGGTGAAAACTGACCCCAGATCAGGGTTTAGGAAGCAACGTAACCAGGGGGCGGTATTTATCCTACCCAGAAGCCTCTGCTCTTCCTTTCTGTCTGAACCAACATGGTGGGTGCACAGTTAATTCTTCGGAGGAAATGCTTGAGCTTTTTGCATCCATTTGAATCTCTGTCAGAATGTATTATCTTATGTTATAGTCTGCACTTATCAACTGTATGAAGTCAACCCTTTTATATTAAGTCACTATTGCGTGTCGATGTCGTGGTGTTTTTGCTAGAATCTCTCGTGACCCCGGTGTAGCCGGTTAGCTACGAGGAAGCTAACGCTAACATTGCTGAGCACGGGTTAGCGTACTTATGTGGCAATTTACACTAATTGTTCGCATTTGAATGTGGACCTTAGTTATTAGTAAAATCGTCTTTTGTTTCCAATGTCAGAATGACTTAAAATACACCCGTGTCTTGACATGGGTGCTTGCTGTCTCGGTAGTGTAACTTTAACGGGGCCGGGCAGTGCCTGTGGCTAGCGCGACGTTGTAGAAATGTTGACGTTACGATAGCGTGCTTCTAACTCGAATGCACTGACACAGTACAATATCTAAATTTGATGTGCAAATGTCTGTGGCTCAAATAAGATAATGGTATTTATGGGACGCATCAGTGATGGAGCTAAGCCAAGTAGCTAACGTGAGTCGTCTTTTCGGTTTGTGTGACATGCTGTTAGGTAAATGAAGATGGATGATGTTGCTAAACTTGCTTTATATGCGCCAAATGACTAGCCTTACTTCAGTCATTTGACCTGAGATTGTAGTTACTGTTGGGAGTTTATCTTAGATCCCAAATGACTTGGTGAGATTTCAGGTAATCGTTTAGAAGCAGGAGCCCTGTTTCAAATTGGACATTATGGTGGTGTCATCAAATGTAAAATTGTAACCAACAATACCTAAAAACTGCTTAAATGCATAAAAAAAGTAACTCAAGTTAGAAGTGTTTTCCAGCTGTAATATTGTGAGTCTACATAGCTTGGCAACAACTTTTAAAATGCACTGGCTTTTGCAATGATGCTTTGAATTTCTTCAACCGAATCACACATGTGGATTCAAAATACGAGCTTTTTAACCCTGAGCTAAAGCCACTGTCAACGTCATGTAGGTTTTGGTTTTCAAAAGAACAATTGATATTCTCCAATCCGTAACTAATACACTTTATTATTCTCTTGCCAGCCTAAGGGAAAGAAGGCTAAGGGGAAGAAGGTGGCACCTGCCCCTTCTGTGGCCAAGAAGCATGAGGCCAAGAAAGTGGTCAACCCCTTGTTTGAGAAGAGGCCGAAGAACTTTGGCATTGGTAAGAAGCCACATAATGGAATTTGAGAACATGAATTATTTGTGGTAGCACCATCTCCAACACAGTGCAGATGATGTAAAGAATATTTGCTAACTGAGCAACAATGCAGACAACCCCACCAAGATCGCTGATGCACTTGAGATTAAAAACATCATAACCGTAGTTTCATGCCGAATGGGGAGCACTCACTGTCTTGTCCTTCCCCACAGGCCAGGACATCCAGCCCAAGCGTGATTTGACACGCTTTGTGAAATGGCCTCGTTACATCCGCCTGCAGAGACAGCGTTCCATCCTCTACAAGCGTCTGAAGGTCCCCCCTGCGATCAACCAGTTCACCCAGGCTCTGGACCGCCAGACGGGTAAGCTGCTGGGTTGGGGGTTGTGCTCTTGCCTCGGAGCTATGGCTGATTGCAACTGTTGCAAATGATGTGAAAGAATATTTGCTATCATAACAGCAATGCTGACATTCCACCAAGATCACTGATGCAACTACCTGAAATATTTTTCAGTTCTCTGCCTTTTAGACCAGATTGAGCAGGCACCCGTTAAAAGGGTGGCTGACAGTTTGATTGTAATATGACCATTCACTTTTTCCTCCTCAGCCACACAGCTGTTCAAGTTGGCCCACAAGTACAGGCCAGAGACCAAGCAGGAGAAGAAGCAGAGGCTGCTGGCACGCGCTGAGCAGAAGGCTGCTGGGAAGGGAGATACCCCTACAAGGAGGCCCCCTGTGCTCCGTGCAGGTGAGGCATAGTCTCAAGTGGTCAGACCCACCGTCGGCAAGGTTCCAGCGACGGAGGGTCTGAATCACGAGACGTCCAGATAATGACGAAGAAAACTGGTTAGCTGGGCTGTGACGGAAGTTACATCATTACAGTCCGGCAAGGAAACACGTTGAGTGGCGCACCGTGAAGAGACTAAACCCAATGTACATCAGATGTGTTACAGCTGCGCAGTTGATCGGTAACATTGTTAAACGGCAGTGAGCTAGGACTCCATCCAGAGAAAGTTGAACTTGACTAATGTGAGATATGATACATTTGTTGCCTCTGTCTGCCACTTGGCACGGACCTTGTGAAGTTTCCTAGTGTAGCTTTAACTGACTTGGCCTCGATGCAGTGATGACCTGAATTTCTTCACCTGAAATTCTTAATGATGGTTTCGAGCTTTTTAACCCTGAGCATTGGCCAAATCCTATCATATTGCTGGGGGAAGGATACTTGCTGAGTGGAAATTAACAGGGTTTTATATTCCCTTCAGGTGTGAACTCAGTCACCACCCTGGTGGAGAGCAAGAAGGCCCAGCTGGTTGTCATTGCCCATGACGTGGACCCAATTGAGGTAAATATCAGTTCATACATTCAGACTCGCCATGGCAAATGTCAACTTGGGGACCCGCTGTTTTGGTACAATCCAATCTAAAGAGGTGGTCTCTTGCAATGATGTCTGAATTTCTTCACCTGAATCCTCTATGTGGATTAAAACATACGAGCTTTTTAACCCTGAGCAAAGACCACAACCAAGGATTATTATTCGTTTTTACTTTTCCTGCATTTGAGGTGAACTAACGTCATTTCCGAGACGACACTTCCCCGCCAATCGTGTTTCTATAGCAATCTGTGTTTTCACTGTCCTATGATAGATGGTTCTCTTACGCACCTTATGAAATAATACAGCATTTCCAGGGTTACAAAGAAGTGACTGTGATGGTCCACCAAAACCAGGAAGCAGAGAAAAGCAAATCATCAGAAAAGCTCCAAGCTTGCTGATAAACGGACTTGTGACAGCAGCCTCACTCAAACCTCAAGGATTTTTTTACTAGGCGCTGGCAAAGGTAGTCAGTTCTCCTCTCAGGTAGTTTAGTAATCCAGTTTGTGAGCTCTCCTGCATCTACATTTTAGCTGGTAGATGAGTCCCAGACACAGCTACTCTTCCTGGGGTCCACATTATTCATCAGTTCCCTGATAAATGTTATGACAGGTTGTCAAATTAACTAATAAATGCATATGTCTAAAAAGGAGCCTCTTGGGTTTGGGTCCTGTGTTTCTTCTAGCTGGTCGTCTTCCTGCCCGCTCTGTGCCGTAAGATGGGTGTCCCTTACTGCATCATCAAGGGCAAGGCTAGGTTGGGCAGACTGGTGCACAGGAAGACCTGCACTTCAGTTGCCTTCACACAGATCAACCCGTAAGTACACATGACAACCTAAACGGTGTTGCACACAAGTGTGACATATACAGTTGGTGGGTTTGGTGTTCCTGAACCTTTTGATGCATGCCACAAACTTGGCTACTTTGTATAAATGTCTGGACTGGCTAAAATCAATTTTAATAATGAATGGTCTTAATGTGTTTGATCGTTTGTTTAATTTGACTTGCATCTCGAATCAATATGAGCCTTTTCATTACATGTCAGTCCTTCCGAATCTGAGAAATACTACACAGCCTTTGCTTCAGTAGTCAGTGTGGTTCTTAATACACATCAGGCTGTATTCAGTCTTGATTCACACACTGGTACTTCACCCGATGTGTCAACTTGGGACCCGCTGTTTTAGTACAATCCAATCTAGAGAGGTGGTCACTTGCAATGATGTCTGAATTTCTTAACCTGAATCCTCTATGTGGAGTAAAACATACGAGCTTTTTAACCCTGAGCAAAGACCACAACCACGGATTGGATTTTTTTTTTTCTTTTTTTTTTTACTTTTCCTGCCATTGAGGTGATCTAACGTCATTTCCGAGACACCGCTTCCCTGCCAATCGTGTGATTCCACGGCAATCTGTGTTTTCACTGTCCTGTCCACTGTCTGAGATGCAACGAACTGTGGGGAGAGGATCATGTCCCTTTTCCATTGCTGCACGGTCTGTAATGGGATAAGATGACTAATTCATTACGGTACTTTTAAATCAGGTGAAACAAAGGCATTAGACTTTGCTCATTTATGATTTAAGTATTCAGAAAATACAATTTAGCTGCACACTGCACTCAAAACTGATTTTGAATAACTAAAGGGAAAATACTATTTTGATATGTTATGTATTCTAAAATGGTCTCAATTGTATGCAATTACGTAATACAAAACATAAATTGGATACAACCATTGTGTCACCCTGACATGTGGCTATTGTGCTTTTAACAGATAAAGAGGCACTTGAATACCTTAATAATAATAATAATAATAAACTTGCTCAATTTCTTAACAGTTGCAACATAAAACTGACTGGATTTGTTCTTTCCTAGTGAGGATAAAGGTGCACTTGCCAAGCTTGTGGAAGCCATCAAGACAAACTACAATGACAGATACGAGGAGGTGAGCGTTGCTCGTATAGTATTAGTAGATAATGGTTGAGTTGATAAATCTCCATAGACACGGTCTGGTTGTTCCAAAGACAAAAGTGCACCATTGGCATTAACCCTGTTCAAACTTTGTGTCTTCCAGATCCGTCGTCACTGGGGAGGTGGCATCATGGGTCCCAAATCCACGGCCCGCATCACCAAGCTGGAGAAGGCTAAGGCCAAGGAGCTGGCCACCAAGCTTGGTTAAAAACTGTTTTCATGTAAAAATAAATGTCCTGTTAAGACAATGGTTGTTGCTGTTTTTATATTTCATGACTAAATATTTTATGGAACTCAACTGGAAATGTTGCTTCATTTAATATTCATTATACTGTCTCATTGCAATATAGAAACACACCACTGTTTGTTGGGCTGTTAGGCTACACACCACTTAATGCCTATTTAGCCACAAGATGGGGTTTATACTGTCCAAGACCAAGGTAGGCTGCAGCTGGACTGAAGACCAAGGTGGGGTGCAGCTGAACTGTGCAGTGGTTCTCAAATGGGGGTCCGCAAAAAGTTTTCAGGAAAATACCAACTTTTTGTGTGCAAAAGCTTCATAGTTCAACAGAAATATGTTATGCTTTAAATCTAAAATGGTTCATGGATTACATTCTAATCTAACAAACATCAATTTAAAAGTTAAGCACATTACAGTGGAAACATTTACGCTTAGCCCAAAGTCACAAATCAGAATGAGGGGGTCCCCGGTATGTTTTCTATCTTGTAAGGGGTCCTTGTCTGAAAAACATTTGAGAACCTCTGGTTTAGAGTAGACCCAAGGTGGGGTGCAGCTGGACTGTAAAATTGAACATTGCAATTATTGCTAGTGTTCCTTGGCACGACATAGTGTAGGAATGCTGCGGAAAGACTGCAGTGAAGGTTGATCCTAATTAAAAACTACCGTACATGGAATGCCAATTAAAAATATCTCAATCAGGGGTTTTCAGTGTCACTGGGCCTCGCCCCAGACAAAGCTCGCTCAATTCCTGGATGCCTGTTATGGGATCATGATTGTTTGATCCCATAGAGCCAAGATAGTGTGATTTGACATAATTCAGACTACACCAAATGCATAAAAAGTGTCTGAAGCCATTTGTTTTCTGACACTGGGAAAAGCTTTCAAATTCCCCAAAACTACTGTTAGTATCTCTGGACTATCTAACCAAACCAGACTATCTCCTTTTGATAAAAGATGTTCCACTTCCATTCAATGAGCCTCCCCAGAAACTGCTTGGAGGCCCACCCCTCCCACTTTGAAAACCTCTGTCTTAAATGGATAGTTCAGATTTATTCTGATGTGTGGTTGTATGAGGTACTTGCCGACAGTCTGCTACTACATGCAGTAGAGTGCAGCCAGCATGGTCCCACGTTGGAGAAATTGAGACCGGCCGTGTCAGGCAAGTAGAGCTGTCTGCTGCCGAGTGAGAGTCAGCGTCACGAGCAAAATCGTAAACACAATCTTCCATGCTCCTCACCTGGCTGTTGCTCCAAGTAAAGTGTGGAGCACCTACAGTGGAGATTTCAGCTAAAAACGGTGTAAATAATGTCTTTCCAAGTCAACTTTGCATCTCGGCTTGTAGAGACGTGGATTACGCCAGATGAGCAGCATGGAAGCACTTTATGTTTTTTCTTTATTACACGTTCACACTCAGCAGACAACTCTGGCCTGCAGCGGCTGGTCTCCATTTCTCCAAACAGGGATCACACCTGCTGCATTCTACTGGTACACTGACTGTCGGCAACTACCTTATACAACCCCACAACATCAAATCTGATCCAGTTTGATGTCGATGGGAAATGTGTAAACGGGAAAAGGTACATGACAAAGAAGCAACACTTAGTGCTGGTACTACTAGGGAGGAGATGCTTTGATATGACCAAGTTCTCAACTGGGCTGGTCAACTGAAATGTCAGTGCAAGGTTTCTACACTGAGGGTTCATGCCAATGATGACATGTTTCAATATACTGTACATCAGAAACTGGCTTTGAATGAAAATAGCAGATTTAGTTCATTCTTAATTTATTCTGATAAACATTTCAAGAAAATAAAATATTTACATATTTGTCAACACATACATATTCTTAGCCTGTGGGGTTAAAGAAAATCAAACCAAGCAGAAGCCTTGTTTCTTCACATCTCAGACAAAAACATGGTATTCATCTATTACGACGTTTACAACTTAATCTTTTTGATGAACTTGGCGTACCACATGTAAGAGGTCGCTGCACACAGACCATACCTAAAAAAGAAAGAAAAAAAATGACATTTTGTCAATACAGTATCAAATGAAAACCAGTAACAGGAGAGAGCGGTTTTATCCAATCAGGCTTGGTTCATGCAAACTGAAGTCTCCCACCTACCATGTTGTTATGTACTGCATGTGTTCGTTCCTCAGGGTGACTCTGGTCTGTCCGCCTATAGGTCCACCAGGAATGGTGCTGGCTGCATGAGACAATGAGCTTACATTTACGTCCAGTCAGCACAGCAGTAGAAACCATAATGTACAGAGACAGAATCTGTTGCTTGATGCGAGTGGATTGAGCCGAACATTGCAGCTCTTCTGCAAAACTCGTTAAGAATCTATCCATAATCAGTCAGTTGCATATTTAATATAATAACAATGACAGATGTAGTCAAGTGAACCCGTCTCATAGACGTGGTTGTTGAGGCCTCACCGAAGTCTGCGTCGATGAAGATGGGCTCGCCTCCAGTGACGCGGGACATGGCCTCCAGGTCACGATAATGCCAGCGGTTTCTCTCCACATCATTGTTTGGCACAAAGGGTTTACGAATCTCTGTGAGCCGAACTACCCCGACCACTTCCACCTCGCCTTCCACCTACAAGGCAGTTAGTAGCATCATTAAAGGAACAGTTCACCCAAAACTGAAAATTATTTCGACTACTCACCCTCATACCATTTGAAACGAGTGGAGGTTGCCAGCACAACTCGAGAGAAGCCAGTCACCATTGACTTCAGTACACTGGCAACCTCCCTGTGTGCTATATGGACACACTTCACCTGTGTTTCAACTTGCATGAAGGCGAGTAGATGATAACATCATTTTCATTTTTAGATGCACCGTTCCTTGAACTTCATACATATGTTAAAAAATACATACTACCGCATGCGCTGGGACGCGTCATCAGTGATGATAACTGGGGTCGTAAGGTGTTTCGGGTCTGTCGAACATCATACACCCTCACCCAGTAGACCCCGCCGAGGCCGATTAAGACCCCGACTCGCATCCCAGAAGCAGCCGCTCACGGATCAGCCCTCCTACTCTGTCTGCAACGTTGCCCGCGGAAGGGCCGATCACGCCCAATCCGCTGCAATAGACTGGCTCCATTGCAGCGTCTTGCAATGCTACACCGCAGCATTGCAAGACCCTTCGGTGCATGGAGGGTCTAAGGCCCTGTGGGTTTACTCCCGGCCGCGCTCCTCCTTCGTCTCACCAGACCCTCCTGGGGCAAAGGCATCCAGAGGCAGAGAGGATGCCTTCAAGAAGGCCTGTGCATTGCACGTCATTCGCCTGCGCCAAGCACATCGCTCTAGCCTGAAGGACCCCAGGCCGCGCCGATCTTTACACTATCTTTATACAGTATATATAAACAAATATATCAACAAATCACTTATGATGAGGGGAAGATGCATGCTGCTGATTCCATTATGAGTCATGGGTATGTGTGACGTTAATGGAGCCAGCGGTAAAAACTAAAAAGTCATACTAATACAGCAAGTGAGCAAACTACATCTATTAAAATCAAGTTTATAAGGGTGTTTTCAGTTGTGTCTGACAAGGTAACAGTGTGAAGATCTTTCTGATGAATCATATCCTCTGTTAAAAGGTGTATTGAGTCCTGATTTGACAAATCCCCAAGTTCATGCATGGTCCGTTTACCTGTCCCTTCAACCTGGTCTCTGGTCTGATCTTCTGCCTCGGGACGTATCCTCTGTTCACCAGGATTGTGATGCTGTGGTGTAAAGAGTAATGAAGAGCAATGGGCGGTGGTTGATTAGCTCACTGATACTGGTCATTAATATGCACTTCATTCGTATCACAATCAAACCATCCAGTTGACTGTCTGACTCTGAACAGTAAGTTATATGCGTCTCTTAACTGTCTGAATAGTAAGTTATGTGTCTCTTAACTGTCTGAACAGTAAGTTATATGTGTCTCTTAACTGTCTGAATAGTAAGTTATGTGTCTCTTAACTGTCTGAACAGTAAGTTATATGTGTCTCTTAACTGTCTGAATAGTAAGTTATGTGTCTCTTAACTGTCTGAACAGTAAGTTATATGTGTCTCTTAACTGTCTGAATAGTAAGTTATGTGTCTCTTAACTGTCTGAATAGTAAGTTATGTGTCTCTTAACTGTCTGAACAGTAAGTTATATGTGTCTCTTAACTGTCTGAATAGTAAGTTATGTGTCTCTTAACTGTCTGAACAGTAAGTTATATGTGTCTCTTAACTGTCTGAATAGTAAGTTATGTGTCTCTTAACTGTCTGAATAGTAAGTTATGTGTCTCTTAACTGTCTGAACAGTAAGTTATATGTGTCTCTTAACTGTCTGAATAGTAAGTTATGTGTCTCTTAACTGTCTGAACAGTAAGTTATATGTGTCTCTTAACTGTCTGAATAGTAAGTTATATGTGTCTCTTAACTGTCTGAACAGTACGGTAAGTTATATGTGTCTCTTAACTGTCTGAATAGTAAGTTATATGTGTCTCTTAACTGTCTGAACAGTAAGTTATATGTGTCTCTTAACTGTCTGAATAGTAAGTTATATGTGTCTCTTAACTGTCTGAATAGTAAGTTATGTGTCTCTTAACTGTCTGAACAGTAAGTTATATGTGTCTCTTAACTGTCTGAATAGTAAGTTATGTGTCTCTTAACTGTCTGAATAGTAAGTTATATGTGTCTCTTAACTGTCTGAACAGTAAGTTATATGTGTCTCTTAACTGTCTGAATAGTAAGTTATATGTGTCTCTTAACTGTCTGAATAGTAAGTTATATGTGTCTCTTAACTGTCTGAACAGTAAGTTATATGTGTCTCTTAACTGTCTGAATAGTAAGTTATATGTGTCTCTTAACTGTCTGAACAGTAAGTTATATGTGTCTCTTAACTGTCTGAACAGTAAGTTATATGTGTCTCTTAACTGTCTGAACAGTAAGTTATATGTGTCTCTTAACTGTCTGAATAGTAAGTTATATGTGTCTCTTAACTGTCTGAACAGTAAGTTATATGTGTCTCTTAACTGTCTGAATAGTAAGTTATATGTGTCTCTTAACTGTCTGAACAGTAAGTTATGTGTCTCTTAACTGTCTGAATAGTAAGTTATGTGTCTCTTAACTGTCTGAACAGTAAGTTATATGTGTCTCTTAACTGTCTGAATAGTAAGTTATATGTGTCTCTTAACTGTCTGAACAGTAAGTTATGTGTCTCTTAACTGTCTGAATAGTAAGTTATATGTGTCTCTTAACTGTCTGAACAGTAAGTTATATGTGTCTCTTAACTGTCTGAATAGTAAGTTATGTGTCTCTTAACTGTCTGAACAGTAAGTTATATGCGTCTCACCCGAGGTCGGCACAGTGGAACGGGGTGATGACGTTTGCGCCCGTCTCTCCGCTGGAGGACAGCCTGCCGGCCTCCCTGGCCTCCTTCTCGGGGTCGACCGGTGAGCGGGGCAGGACGTACAGCTCCTGGGAGTGATCGTAGTGCCCGCGCGCCCTGACCCGCCTGTACTCCAGCCCGTTCACTTCAAGAGGACTATAGGGTCCAGAGAGAAACACGATGATGATTGGACGCCGGGTATATAGGTGTAGATTTGTGGAGACATGGGGCACATGTCCTCAATATTAGGAGAAGGGTGAGCTGTATCTCCAAGTGATAGCTGTTTTAAACTCATTTGAATGTATGCATTTATGTTTCATATTTTCTCTTCAGATCATGGGTTCAGGAACATTTTCCTGTATTTCACCCTGACCAATTCTCCTCACTCTCTCTCATACCTGCATGCTGCTCTCATCTACATGTTTATCTGTTGTTTTCATTTAGCAGATTAAGTGAGTCTGCAAGGGTGATCGAGTCACTGCTAAGCTATAAATAAGCCACTGATAGACAGGCCTAAAGACTAGTACAATAATAAAATGCATTTTTCTTACCTTCATGGCCTGTACTTCTACATATTTCTGTCTCATGATGTGGTTAACTTGAATATTATATCTGGCGTATATGATTCAAGTAACATTTTAATTTAAATAATTGTTTTACACATTCATAATTGTCCTTTTGTTCGGCAAGTGGAAAAATAACATCACGTCCGTATTGCAATGAATTGTGGGTAATGAAATCAGTGAAGTGTGGTGAAGTCTGCAGCCCAAGCGGACTCTCTGGAAGTCTGCAGAAAGTCCGCCTGAGGCTCCTTGTGGACTGGATGAATTGTGGATTTGGACAGCCTTCAGCACTTGCAGACTTCCCGGACACATGGCCCGCAAAGTCTGCAAGTGTGGGGAAGTCCAGACATTTGGATCAGGTCAGTCTGTCAGTGTGTTCAGAGCCTGATCCAGATCCGTGTGTAAAAGTCTTAAGTGTGAATCACATGCACTTACTCAATGGGAAGAGGAATGGGCTCCGCAGTAGTGAGACTCGTCAGGTCGGCAATCAGCTGCAATTTCCACTGGCGTCGTTTGACCTTAGTAGAGACGACTGTTTAGTTATGACTGTCATGAGTGAAGTGTGTTTGATCATCATCTGATGCCTGTTCCATCTGACAACAACAACCACCACCCTGACAGACGAATAGTGACAACACACTGAAGAAGTCTACCTGCCATGTCCCGAGGCCGAAGGTGGTGGCAGGGATCAGGAGCAGGAGCCACTTGAGGAAGGAGTCTTCCCCAGACTCTGCTCTGGCTGCTGTGGAGCTCGACTGTCGCCCAAACCTAACCAGCCTGCCTGCAACCTCAGAAAACACACGGACGTAAGGACAGAACAACAGATATCTGCAGTCCAGTGTCACTGGTAATGTTGATTACAATGAACATAGTTTGCACTATTATGCTCATGCCTTTTTTTTGCTTTCCTCTTCAACTTCTGTTTTTCCTGTTTTATTTGATTTCTATATTTTAATGCTATCTTTGTGAATTATACATTATTTATATAATGAGAGGACCCAGCATACAAGCATTTCATTTGATGTTGTGTACTGTATACCAGTGATTCTTAACCTTTTTCATATCAGTTTTTCTTTTTCATACTTTGATGATCTGAGAATGTTTTCACTGTAAGATATGATTTTGTCCAGAATTCCATGGCTGTCTGTACTGTAGGTAGGGAGATAACAGTAAAAATATGATCAAAAATATTCTTCTTCTACATTCTCTAATTGTGTTGTTAACTTCTTAAATGAAACAATGGTGAATACATCAATTTGCTGGGGACCCCCTGAGGGGCCTCTGGTGGTCTCCAGACCCCACTCTGAGAACCACTGCTGTGTATGACAAGTAAACACACTTGAGAGCTGGCGTTTACCTTCTGCACGGGTGAAGACAGGCAGCCTGGGAAGCAGGAGAGTCCTCTTGATGTAAATGACATGTGGCTGTAAAAAAAAAATATATATATATAAAAGAAGACTTCAATAGGAAAACTGTGAAAGGCTTCTTTTGTGGCAAAGGTAGATCAGTTGTTGGATAAGATGCACATACAATAAAATCAGCTGAGCTCAAAATCTGTGAATCATGCAACCACTAAAAGTGACATTTACCAGACTGATAGTGACATTGTTTTGGGGGTGTAAACCCACTGATTTTGAAGGCGACAATAACTTACGTGCTTTTTTATTAAGGCGAGCATTGATTTCAACATAGCCATGGTGAATCAACACAGAGACAGCGTAGAGTGGTGAATGAACGAGGAAACCAACAACATATCAGCTAGCTAGAGCTACATAACCATAGCTGGCATGTTTCCTACTGAGAGGGGGAACGTTTTTGGAGTTACTCCTTCCGGATTAGTCCCAATTGGGCACGCCCAGTTATTTCTTCCCCCACGTGTTTACAACGCTGTGCGATTTTTACAAGAACATTGTCCAGATGTGTCTGTTTTGCTTATCTTAACAAATAGTTACAGATCTATTTCGTATTCGAAATGGACACTCTCGCATCCAGAGACTCTTATATTCAAAAACTTACCAGTAAAGTCTGCGGGCAGCGACATGAGGAACCAAGGAACAGACCATTTGGTAAGTGTCTTTAAATAGTCAGCCCTGTTTTTGGTAACATGATGGTAAACGTAAATTGCATCTTACATTAGAAACGACTCTGCAGCACAATATGTTATTTTACTAACGTGCATATTACAACTCACAATGCTCGCTCGCGCGCTCTCTCTCTCTCTCTCTCAATCTATTGCGTTCTGAATTGGTTGAGTTCAGAGTGTCTAAACTCTAAAGTATCTGAAAAACGACCCCTAAGCAAGATAGTTTTAGTACGTTTCCGCCTCTGTGCTCAGACTGTTAGTGACTAGCTACATTATGTCTTTGGCTGAAGGGAGAAATGACACCCAGAATTTGTGTTTGTGCCCCACATACCAAAGGTCTCGACCTTATTTATTTATTTTTTACAAGTAGTGTTTTCTTAAATCTTTATTTTTGTCCATACTTTGCAACCCGAATAAATGTGCATATTTGCCTCTGTGTCTAGTTCATTTTAAAGGCAAAGATGATTCTGGTCTTCCCAAGAAGAAGAAGAAGAAGAAAAGTAAACAGAAACAGCTGAAGCAAAAGGGCAGCAGTGAGAAGACACCTACTCCTAAACCTCAACAGACGCCATCATCTAGTCCAGCAGCGGTGAAAGGTCCGGCTGCAGCAAAGCTGAATGGGTCCAAAGCAGTGACAGCAGATGGAACACAGACACCCAAAGGTGCAGTAACTCAGTGCAGTTCACCTCAGTCATTCTCTAATGTTGCAATGGGTCAAACAGTCTGATGAGAGGAAAGGATTGAGTTTCTCTGTTCTTACTGTATTAATACTGTGTTTCCTTTACATCATCATGGCTCATTATGTTCTGGAAAAATCAATATGTCCTACAATATGTCCTTTATTTTTTTGTTTTCAAGGGGCAAGTGCTGACTCCCAGTTCTCCACAGTAGATGTTCTACGCAAGAGACTACATGAAAAGATCGAGCAGTCCAGGGGGCAGGTACTGTATGCAACACTGAAACGTGGCTTAGAGACAACTACAAGAATGAATGATACGGATGTGGAGGTTACTTCTTGGCACTTGACCGCCATGATAACCAGATTATAAACGAATCCCCATGATCGGATGCAGCTGGATGATTTTGTAGCAGTGCATTTTTGCTTCAATTCATTTGAATGAGGCCACGAAAATAGCGAGAAAACATTGAACACATTGGTGAACAGATTCAACGACAGATCCTGCTACTACTCAACTGGTCATATTTTTTAGAACGTCATTTTGACAAATAGCATTTTTATTGATCGATAGACAAGAACATACAGGAAGGATAAATGCCTCTATGTTCCAGTGAATGTCAGTTTTCAGTCTCTATGTTCGTGGGCTCATTCAAATTAATTTGAAATAAGAAATCTGCAAATTCATACAAATTCATCCAGCTGCATCCAATCTTGGTTATTAATATATGGTTCTCATGGTGGTGAAGTGCCAAATAACCGATTAAAACGAAGTGGAATATTAGATTGTTAGGTTTTCTTCTATTAAGTGGAATATTGCTTTAAAGCGGGTTAAAACAAATGCTAATAATAGTTTGCAAATACTGTTTGACCCTAGTGTGACCTGGCTCCACTGATCAAGTGCAACCATGACATTCATACCATATACTTCCAATGAATGTTAAACTCTTGGCAATTTGCAAATTCTGCCACCACTCATTCATGTTGCATTTGTTGAGTCAGCAGAGTAACAATAGAAAAACACAGAACAATGTCTCCACATTCTGTGTATATTTGGTCAAAGTTTGATTTTAGCGTATGGACTGATTCTGACATGTCTTCCACCAGGGAGCCCCGAAGGATGCATCCTCAGAAGCGGTCCAGGCAAAGCGGGCGAAACGAAAGGTGGAACGGGAGCGCAAGAAGAGGAAGAGGAAAGAATTCCTGATGAAGAAGCTGGCGGAGAAAACAGACCTGGAGATCAAAGAGGAGATCAAACAGGAAGAAGAGCCGCCACCGGCCACGGGCAAGCGAGACGAGACGGCCATCATCTTCAACACGGTGTGTAACAGTCGCAAATATGCCTACTCAGGGTATCCGCGGGGTCTTGAAAAGTCTTGAAAGTTGGGAATTCAATTTAGGGAAAATTAAGACCCTTGAAAAGTATTGAAAAGTCTTAGGTGGATTTCAAATTCAAGACCCTTTAAATGTGTTATTTTTTCGATGTGAATAGATGTGTTTTCATGATGTTCATTTACACTGAGTTATGTTGTTCCAGAAACATAGTGTAGTAGTAGTACTACGTTATGTTCCTGGAACATTGTTTGGTTCCAGTAACAGATTCAGTCACTGGGAGGCGCTGCTTGTTACTGAGACTGAATTTAATGAAGTAGCATGTTGGATCCTCAGGAGAAAAGCCTATGGGGTTTTACAATGGGGATTTCGCTTAAATGCATGAAATAAGGTTTGTGGTTAACAAAGGTTTATCAAACTGCAGCACATGTGTCAGCAAGATAATATTCACAAACGAGGACCACTTTTATTGCTGCCAGCACTAACACAACGCTCTGTCATGCTATGCTATCTAGGAGCAGCCTATTCCCCCAAAGCTAATGTAAGCTAATACACGACCAAACTCGTTACAGGTGGAGACGGTGGAAGATGGCTACGTGGACAAATTGGAGAGAAAAAAGAACAAGAAGAAGAGCATGAAGGGCAAACTGACGCCACTGACGGGGAAGAACTACAAGCAGCTGCTGGACCGCGTGGAGGCGCGCAAAGCCAAGCTGGAGGAGCTGCGGGAGAAGGACGAGGGCAAGGCACGGGAGCTGGAGCAGAAGATGAGGTGGACCAACGTGCTGTACAAGGCGGAGGGCCTCAGGATCAAGGACGACGAGGACATGCTGCGCGCCGCGCTGAGGAGGAAGGAGAAGACGGCCCAGCAGAAGAAGAGGCGCTGGGACGAGCGCACCGAGAGCGTGGTGCAGAAGATGCAGAAGCGGCAGGACAAGCGACGCAGGAACATCCAGAAACAAAGCAAGGGCAAGATGGAGAAGAAGAAGGATAGGGCACGGAAGAGGGGCAGGGTGCTGCCCGAGGATTTGAAGAAGGCATCGGTGTAGAGGAGGAAGGCCAGTAGGCCGTTTATGTGATGAGATAACACGGGGTCTAGTCTAGATGAATAAATCACTCAGTATGATCTTTGTCCCTGGCTTTACTCTTTGGGACAGTGTAAATTATGGACATGATTTGAAAATGCTGGCACTGTCTTGCATGTGTTCTACTCTCAATCCTTTTGCGGGAGTAATTTGACATATTTGTGTGTTGTTATGGCCAATAAAATGCCACACTTTAATTGTGATGACCATGAATGGGAACTTGTGATGTCAAATGTATCCTCACTGGCATGCATATCAAATGTCCTATTTCTTTAATCATCTAAGATTGTCCAAGACTATTGTATTGCAAGGACTATCATAGTTTATTATACTATAATAGCCAAACATGGGTCTGTGCCACTATGGTGGTGCTCCTGATTAGAGTTTGGGTAGTGGAGTTTTTTTTCTCGCAGATATTTTAATCTTGCCCCGCCCACACAGGAAGTAGAAATGAAAACACAAGGAGGTTCAACGGTCGTGACCTGCTTCACTGCTGCATCGATCCGAGTAACACTAATGTTGAGAGGAATAATTAATGGGGAATAAATATAATTAATCTTAACCTGCAGCCAACCAGAAAAGCGACACCGCCAGCAGAGCACCGTTTGTTTCCCTCCGTGGTTAGGTGGACGGAGAGCGGTGCATCGAGCCGTCTTCCCCGTTACTTTAATAACAAAGCCTGTGTGTCGCTAAAGTCCAGGCGGCGACAATGAAAATCGCTCGACTGGAATGATAAGGTGTTTTTCGGCAGGTTGGGCTGTAATTAGTCGGAGTGTAATTAAAACCCTCGATCATAAGGTGAGTGCAGCTGACCATTGAAAGACACGGAGCTATAGTCTGTAATAGGCTGACGGGTGACGGCGCTGGGACGCTTGAAAACTTTCTTTTGTTTTCAGATAATCATGTCACGACGATTTCATGCACGCAGAGTAGAAGGTGTCGACAAAAACATTTGGTAAGTGATATGAGCTGCTCAGCTGCAATGACGAGGCTGTCAGCTGACTGTGAGTCGAGAGAGCGACCTGGCTGACTCCGCCCCCCTTCCTGTTGACTGACAGATGCCCTCCCCCCATTAAAGCCAATTAGAAAATGATAAATTGTGTCTTTCAGAAATGTGTCACTGCAATTAAAATCATTGGTCGTTTTGGTTATACCAAAACACATGGTCTGAATGATGTGTACTATTAAATTCAATAAAATGCATAGCCTATACCCCATATTGTTAATTGTCACTTGATATTATACTACTGACACTTGTTTCATATTAACAGGGTTGAATTCACACAGTTGGCAGCAGACTACAAAGTAGTGAATCTTGGTCAGGGATTTCCTGACTTCTCCCCTCCCAAGTTTGTCCAGGATGCTTTCTGTGAAGCAGTGAGTGGGGGGTGCCAAATGCACCAGTACACCCGTGCTTTTGTAAGTAGACATTCACAATCTCATGTAATATTTACTAGTGTGAATGTATGTGTGTGTGTGTGTGTGTGTGTCAGAGAGACAGAAAGAGAATAGGCCTATAGGCTCATTTGAGATGACTTGCCTGGAAAGGAGGCAAAGCCGAACACTCCAGACTGGACACACTGCTCTTTTTCTTCTTCTACAGTTTTGTTTAACAGCGACGTAAGCAACTTAAAAGGTGCATTAGCGCCACTCATACACACTCAGACTTTCAGGTTACTAATTTCTATTTTAATATCAGCATTACAGGTGGCATTTATGAGTGACATCTTAGAATAGATATAAAATTGAAGTTTCTTCATTTCACTGTGGGTGTGGGATCTCCCTTATTTGTTATATTTTGTTAACATGATTTCAGTTATTCTTGATGGGACAAATTTGTCGAAATGGAAAGTTTTGCTTAATTGCACTAGTCTTTGTGTGTATCTGTGTGGACGTGAACCAGTGTTTTAGTCAAGTCGGACTTGAATCAGAGTCCTGGATTAATTTTCAGGACTTGTGACTCGACTTGGACTTGACCACTGATGACTCGAGCATTCATGCATTCAGACTCGGAAATTGGAGATGAGGACTCAGACTTGTTAATTGATAGATACTTTTTTTGTAATACAGTATTAGTCCCTAATAATTTGACATGAGATATCGTTAGCTACATTAATGCCATGATGACATTATTCAATTTTGTGCATGTGGATTCACGCTCCTGTTCAGTAACTCCAGCCTCTGACTTGGACTCGGGCTCAAGGAATGGGAACTCGACTCGGATTGTTCTTTGGTGACTCGGACTTGGACACCGACTCGAACACCGGGGACACGAGGCTCGACTCGAACTTGAAATATAGTAACTTGACTACAAGACTGACAGTGGACATACAGTCACGTTGTCCCGTGTCTCATCGTTTCACGTGTCCCCTCCCCTCAGGGCCACCCTGCTCTTGTGAAAATCCTGGCTAAATTCTACAGCAGGATCGTGGGACATGAGATTGAACCTTTCGAAGACATCCTCGTCACTGTGGGAGCGTACCAGGCGCTCTTCTGTACGTTTCAGGCACTGATTGATGAAGATGATGAGGTACGAAGCCACGTTTATTTATGATGAAGGGCTTTTTTTTCTTTCTTTTTATCAATATTTTATTTTATGGTTTTTCAGAACATGAAAAACAAAAACAAAAACACTCAGACAGGAAAAGGGGAAACGAAAAAGACAAAAAACAAACAAACATACATTTACAACTTTGCAAAATAGTGCTACCAGTCACGTAAAATGCCTATGTGCTTACAAAAGATACTGTGCAATAATCGGCCGGGTGAGTCACTTGTCATTTTTAACCTCGTCAAAATAGGCCAGGAATGGGTCCCAGATAACTAAAAACTTCCCCAATGAATTGGTCCTTTGGAACCTGAGTCTCCATACGCACAACCGAGACCGTCCGTCAGCCACAGCTGAAAAGAAGGTGGAGAGAAGGACTTCCATTCCTTAAGAATTAGTTTCTTGGCAACAGTCATCCCCTGTGTCAAAGACTGCCACACAGCCACCGGGAGGAGCAAAGAGGACTCCGAGCAGCCAAAGATGGCGAGTTCCGCCTCCGGTTGAAGGGCTACCTTGTAGGCCTTAGAGTACCAGTCAAATATTTTGGCCCAGAATCCGGACAGTGAAGGGCAAAACCAAAAAGTATGGGACAGTGTGCCCTCCGACACCCGACACCTATCACATAGTGGCGAGACAGAAGGATATATCTTGTGTGATAAAGGGCTTTTTAACAGAACCACTGTTATCAAATGTTCCACAGTGCAACACAGTGTGTGAAAATATCAAAGCAAAAGAGAGCAAACGCATCACAGCTGATTGGTTGTCCCTCTCAATAATCAAAATAAAAAAAAATGTGTCTTTCAGGTCATAATTGTTGAGCCGTTCTTTGACTGCTACCAGCCCATGGTGAAGATGGCTGGAGGAAAGGCCGTCTATGTGCCTCTGAGGCCAGTGAGTGGTTTCTAAATATGTAAGCATTGTCGTAGTCTGCATGGATGTACTGTTATAGAACAACCTTGGATGGATTATTTTCTCCTTTGTTAATTTCCAGAGGGTTGAGGACAGCAAGGTTCTGTCTAGCGGGGACTGGGTGCTTTCTGCTGAGGAGCTGGCCAGTAAAATCACTCCACGCACAAAAGCGCTTGTCATCAACACTCCCAACAACCCGTTAGGCAAGGTGAGGCATTTATTTATTTAAGTGTGCTCTGATATTTTGCACCGCGTTTAGAAAACCAATGTAAAAAGTGTATACGTTTCCTCTATTCAAACCTATTGAATGTGATTGAGTTGAGCTTCTTCCTCGACGCCAATTATAACAGTTCAATTCTGTTTGCTCTACATACATAGTTTTGTGTGAAATTTCCAACTGATGGTCAGTAATTTTGTGTGAATTATACATTTGTTGTTTGTGTCTCTGCACATCAACACAACTTTTAAAAAAATCCCCTCAAATCCAGGTGTACAAGACAGAGGAGCTGCAGATGATTGCGGACCTGTGCATCAAGCACGACCTGCTGTGCATCACCGACGAGGTGTACGAGTGGCTGACCTACGACGGAGCCAAGCATGTGAAGATAGGTGAGCTGGGATTGAACAGAGAAACCCACAGAAATCTTGCAGTGTAGAGCCATACTTTAAACAGTGTTTGGTGCGACTGTGTTATTCACAGCCAGCCTTCCTGGCATGTGGGAGCGGACCATCACTATCGGTAGTGGAGGAAAGTCCTTCAGCGCTACAGGGCTGAAGGTAACGCATGACTCTTTTCAGCAATCAATTCAAGCAGCCTGACAATCCTGTATGATGACCAGTGTTGGGGGTAACTCATTACAAAAGTAACATATTACATGTAATATATTACTTTTAGCAGTAACTCAGTAATATAACTTATTACTTATACATCAAAGGGTTGGAGTTGGGGGGTTAGATCAACATATGATTCCCGAGCGCGGCACTGCTGCTGCTCACCGCTCCCCCAGGGGATGGGTCAAATGCGGAGAACATATTTCGCACACTCAGGTGTGTGACAATCATTGGGACTTTGAACAAAAGGAAAAGTGGGCACATCCACTCGGAGCTGCAGGTGCAGGACAACAATGGCAACAACGAGTATCAAAAAGAAGTGAAGTCCGCACACTGCATCCACTTAACTCACAGTTTATTTGTTAAATCGACGTTTCGGTCGTGAGACCTTCATCAGAATCTTCTGATGAAGGTCTCACGACCGAAACGTCGATTTAACAAATAAACTGTGAGTTAAGTGGATGCAGTGTGCGGACTTCACTTCTTTTTGATAATCATTGGGACTTTACCTTACCTTACTTATAGGATTTCAGTAATATTATACCAGTTACTTTGTCAAGTAACTCAAGTTACAAATTGAGATTCTTTTTTTTTAATCAAAGCACATATTTAAAAAAAAAGATACAATCATTTCCTAATGAAACTGTGTGTTTTTATGCAAATAACCACTATAGATGACAATAACAAAGGAAAAGAATAACATTTAGGATTTAAGATTGTTTACATTGACTTCAAGGCAGTTGATGTCATTCTGCTGCTGCTGTTGTTTTGGTAAAAGTAATGCAAAAGTAGTGTAATAAGTAACGAGTTAATCTACACAGACAGTAATATTGAAAAGTAATGTATTACTTTCAAATGAAAGTAACTAGTAATATGTAGTATATTACATTTTGAATGTAACTTGCCCAACGTTGATGATGACTGCTATTTTCCTTTTAGGTTGGCTGGGCGATTGGCTCTGGACATATTATAAAACACCTGAAGATCATCCATCAGAACTCTGTTTATCACTGTGCTACGGCTGCTCAGGTTAACAAACATTTCCCAATAATCATCATCACTGCACTGATGTAAACATTCATTCATAGTTATCAGGACAGGGCAAATGAGACAATCCGATCCTCTTGAAATCTTTCAGTAGGGCTGTACAATTGTGGCTAGAATGAGCTAGCCTGGGTGACCCCAGCCTTCAACGTGACGTCACAGACTATGCCTGTAACGTACGTTTTCGTGACTGATGGCACATAGAAGTCACGTGGAGGCTGGGTTTACCCAGGCTAAGAATGATGAGGCTGATTATTTTTGCTACACACTGATATTACTTTTTTGCATCTTTAATTAATTCTACTGAATGTATCACTATAGACTGTTTCAGGGTTTTTTCCCTTTGTCCCTGAAATGACACTGAAATGAAATGTTCTTATCAATGCCAAGCTACATGAACTTGAGGTCTGGGGCCGGTTGCACAAAACACCTTCAGTTAAGATTTTCCGAGTTAAGGTGTCCATAAAATAAAATCAGTTGCACCACAAAACACCCTTAAGTCTTCTCCTAAACATTTTTAGTAAAACCTAAGCACAAGACTTAAGGGTGTTTTGTGCAACCGATTTTATTTTATGGACACCTTAGCTCGGACTCTAAGGAAAATCTTAACTCAAGGTGTTCTGTGCTACCGGCTAATATGATTTGTTGTGCAACCGTAGACCCAGGCACCATGGAATTTGCTGTCATGTGATCATTGTTCTGCAACTTTCTGTCCGATAGTGAAAGAAACCAGGTACAGGTGTAGGGCCGATTCGATATCATGAGCTTGATATCTAGACTCGGTAAGATAACTTGTTCCAGTTACACGTTTGAAAGCCTTCACCTCGTCTGTTTTGCTCTTGGTGCAACAGGAGGCAGTGGCCTGTGGTTTCCAGAGAGAATATGAGCAGTTTGGGAGTGCAGAGAGCTACTTCCAGCAGCTGCCTGAGAAGCTGCAGGGCAAGAGAAACAAGCTTGCCTCGTGTCTGGAGAGTGTGGGTTTGCAGCCCATTATGCCGGAGGGAGGCTACTTTATGATGGCCGACATCTCTTCTGTCAGTGAGTAGGCGGTCACTAAGTTGAATATCTGTACCTTGGCATGGTAGCATATTTGCTCGCTGCTATATTGCCAGTTGCCACTACTATGTTCTATTAAAATGTCAGCAAAAGTTGACACTTTGAGCAACGCAAGTCACCAGAGGTTTGTCAAGAGAGAGGGCGTGGCTTCCTTCACTTCTCACAACAATATTACTTGCCTCTCTCACTAGATATATAGCCTAATAGTGGTTTGCTGCCATCTAATGGGGCTGAATATTGCATGTTGTGGCTTTAAAATAAACTAATGGTATCATGACAGCCAATACTAAACCAGCAAAATAATACACAAGTTGCTTTTTCAAAACTTTGTAGCTGCACTAGTCTTGCTGGCCAGCCTCCCCTCCCTACCCGGAGAGGAGTCTGGCGCCGCAGGTCTCCATAGTGGGATTGCGATGGGTGGCGCTTAGCGGCAGTGCCCTTGGAAAATAGTTTCAAACAATCCAACTTGCCGTCTTCAGCGTCTAGCAACAAGCTAGCGTGTAGGTTTCTGCCGTTAGCTTGCTAGCTAGTTAGCATTGTTGTTTTCACTGCAGCGGCAGGGCACTATTTACAGCGACACACAGGGAGGAGGGAGCGGAAGCCGCTCTGATTGACATGGTCGGAGCCAATGACAGAGCTTGTAATAAGCCGGGAGCGGACATCCGGCAGTGACTGAAACAGTCGCTCCAATGGGAGAGCAGCTGTAGAGCAGGGGAGGGCTTATCCCAGTTGCCTGTTTCCGTCGCGCCAGACTCCTCTCACGGTAGGGAGGGGAGGCTGGCCAGCGAGACTATAGCTGCACAAGCACCTCGGTCAGAATAGTTCGCTTGTAGTGTGAGAACGGCCTGTAAATATGCATTAGTATGATAATGATTCAGTTGAACTTCAGATGTGAAATTGTCTTCTCATTTCAGTGCTTTTTATCTACGACGAGCTGTACATTTCCTTTACTAAGCTTTGTTTTTCAACAGCGGTTGACTTCAGTGACCCAAGCACTAAGGATGAACCCTACGACTTCAGATTTGTCAAGTGGCTCATTAAAGAGAAGGTAAACATTCACGCGTTTCAATGAATACTTTGTTGCCATCTATCTAAAGATGGAAACGAATTTCTGAAGTAATATCAAGAATGTTTTAGTCTTTATGGTTTAATTAGTGTCTTTTGAAGAAAGGATATAATGGAACAAAGGTGATGGGATTAGTGTTTGATTTTGTTGTTGGGTACGGTGATGTAAAAGCCTGTTTTTTTTGTTTTTTGTTTTTTTTCTTCTCAACATTTCTCCTCTTATCTGTAATGTTGCTGTTTCCTGCAGGGTTTAGCAACAATCCCGGTCTCAGCATTCTTCAGTCCAGAGCACAGCAAGGACTTTGAAAAATACATACGATTTTGTTTTGTCAAGGTAAAGTAGACCTAAGAATGATTTGATTTGGGTGTTTTTTTGAGAATTGAATTCCATTCATTGTGTTGCTCTTTGTCAGCTCAAGCCCTCACTCAAATGTTCTCCTTCTTTCCTTAAAGGAGGACTCCACTCTGAATGCAGCAGAAGACATCTTGAGAAAGTGGAGTACCAGAGAGTAAAATAATAGCCAACAATGTGAAGCACACACAGTTGAGCATCTCACCCCCATCCGTCCACATTTCACCAAGCTAGTTCAACTTTGGAGTCTCATCAAATAAACAGAGCTGTTGGTGTTTAGTGTACTGTAGCTCCCCAAACATAACATCAACCTGCAGTTTGTCCTTCAACTGTCTTCATATGAGACTGTGTCCTAAGACACCCCCCCGCCCCCAAACAAAAAAAAAAGCCTATGAATGCTTCTGTGCGACAATATATGTGGCTAATTATTTTTAAACGCAAATTTTACTAAATTATTTTTCTATGGTTTATTTTAATTGTCTTTCATTCAGGGTCATCAATTAATAAAGGGTCAATAAAGCGGCAAATAAATGCACATCTTGTGTTAATTAAATCAATATTTGTGTCTACTTAAAAAAAAGAAGTCCTTCCATCAAAAGGCTGTGAGTGGTGGAGGTGATGCTGTTCGCAAGCTAAAGTGTTTTATGTAAGGGATAATCAACGACTAGGTGTGTGTTAAATGATTTTAATGCATGACATGAAGTGTATTGCAGCTTTCAAAATGTGTCTCCATGCCTTCTCCTGGACCAACTTTCTGTTGGTCATGATTTTTCTAAATCATGCAAGGAAACAGTTGTTAAGCTCACATATTGGCCTTCTCTTCTCTTCTCCTCTCCTCTCCTAATAGACCCCCATATTGGCCTTTCTAGTTTCTTTCTCTATAGATCTCATAAAAAGTGACCCTTTAAACATAAAAACGAATAAACTATTGACGTGTCATTCAATGAATTGAATTCAGATCAAAAATTGTATTCCCTAGCAGGAACTGAAACCTGGCTTAACCCTCATAAATAAGCCTACACCTTAAACAAGGCATTACCACCAACAAGAATCAAGGAAAGGTAGGATGCAGTGTTGATGTATTATAGCCTAGGGCTAGGCAATAGGGCCTATTGCCCACCGCTTGTCCTTATTTGAGATTATGGCAGTTAAGCCTTTCCTAGTAGACTGCAGCCAAACTCTCAGATTACCCCACCTTTATAGAAACCACCTGGTCATACCTCCAGTCTCATGAACTTGCCATCTTCTCTACATGTATGGATGGTGACAAACTGTGACAAGTGATTCATGTGACGTGGGGTGGGGGGGGGGGGGTGTTACACATTCTCACAAAAACCTGAGGTCTTCTCCAAAAAGGTTTTCACAGTCTGAAGTGAACCCAGTTATAAAGCACACAAATTAATAATTTCAATTGGTATTGATACAATAGCCATAGTCTGAACCCAGCTATTATTATCATCATCACTATGATCGCTTTATCTCGATGAGGTTTGCATGAGATCTGAGAATAAACAGTATTACTAATTTGGGCTTTTGTTTTGTCACATGGTCTGGCGGTGTGATCCATAGATATATAGTGTGATCCATAGACATATATAAAGGCTAGATGGCTTACCCGCGCTGCCGGTCAATGGAGAGCGACGTCGTCGCATGGTGGCCATCTTGCTACGGCACCACAGCTTTATATATATCTATGGGTTAAAAAAACGCTAACATTTTATTATTATTTTTGGCTCCAAATTACACCAAACTTAAACTGAAGCATCATCATCATGAGATGAATTCATGCACCTAGTTTCATGCAGTTTCATCCATTTTGCTAGGAGCTATGAGCATCTGTTGTTGGGTTAGTATTATCACATCAGATGATCATAACTCCTAGGGAAATGGATGAAACTGCATGAAACTTTGTGCCTGAATCCCTCTCATGGCATAGATGCTTCGGTTTAATTTTGGTGTAATTTGGAGCCCATCAAAAAAATAGTGTTTTTAGTGTTGTTTTTTTTGTTGTTGCCATTATCTCGGGAACGGAATATGCTTGTAATAAACCAAACCGTTTGTAAATCCGTCAAGATTTCAGCGAGTTATGAGTATTTTTGTCTGTGCACCCTCCAACAGCTACCATAGAACGTACCAGAAAGCCTGCCGTAGCAAGATGGCGGCGCTTCAACGACGCTGGTGACTCCGCCTTAAGCCATCTAGCTATGGTGTGATCACCCAGACCCGTGCTTTTATTTTGAAATTCATGAATGGCGAGTCTTGGCGACCTGGAAGTAAATACGGTTCACGTGGTCTAGTGTATGTCCGAAATGTCTGCCGTCAGTAACGTTACAGCGAAAAGACCAAAACATGAATCCGTTCCGGTATTGTAACACTTGTATACTAACTTTTTATATTGACTGTTATTCATTTTTGTGTGTTTGTTTGATGTCGCATCCGATTGTGCCCTACTTTAAATTGTTACAGCACGTGGAGAAGGTGGACTGGAGGAAAAGGAGAGCAGACCGTGAGTAAACATCAGCTCAGCATCATGTTCGCACTACGGGGAATTCTTTTGGCTTTTATTTGGCCTCATCGTAAGACTGCTTCGGCATGAGACGCACTGAGCCTCACGTATTATGATACATCATACATAGGAAGAGGCTTTGCGTGAAGTATTTTTTATGGATGCAGGTTTAGCGTTAGTTCGATCTATTATACTATCAATGGTTAGTTCGCATTGGTTGCGATTTTTGGGAAGCAGTGCCACCGTGTGGCCTCAAGATGATGATCATGCAGAGGGTTCGAGTCTTCTTGAGGCAGTGGCACAATTCTCAAGCAAGTCAAAATGTAGAACAGCAAATCAAGTCAGAACTTCCTTGGGCCGGGTTGTAACATATGAGGGGAGTCATACACCAAAGTAAAAGTTAAAACAATAAATTATTAACTGAAACTAATGGGAATTAACTAGAGAACACAAACTCCATTAAACAAACAGAACAAAAGGTGCATCGGTGAGGAGGGGAGAGACTGAATGGTCTAAAGGTCTTCTTAAGCCCAATGAGTCAGAGTACACCAGGCCCAGGTGCACCCAATCCCCAATACCAGGCTCCTCCTGCAAGACAGGGCCAGGAGTGTCGTCAGAAAGTGTATGAAACCCATGACCAAAATTGTCAGACATTCTGTCATTGTGTTACTTATGGTTGGAATTCTAGTTAAATGAATGATTACCCTTTTTTGCAGGGGAGCCCCTGGAATCCCCTCAACAAGGACCCCTGAGGCCCAATTTGAGAACCACTGCGTTGTTTCCACAGGTTCAGGCTTTATTGGCTGGGCTATGAGCAAGAGTCGTCCATTTTTATTATTATTATTATTATCATTATTATTATTATTGACCTTTTTCACAGCAGCAATTGTGTCTAAAAGGCAGGGTCAAACACAGGTCCAACCAAAACGTTAATGAGGGTTTCCAACTTACAATCTATTTGGGTGTTCCAGTGCTGGGGCCCTCATTAATGTTTTGGTTGTGCCTGTGTTTACCCTCCCTTTTAGACACAAAATGGCTGCTGTGAAAAAAGCGAATTATTATTATTATTATGGCTCCGCCGGCGATAGCCAGGCCAGAGGCATTATGGTTTTGGGTTGTCCGTCCGATGTTCGTTAAGTTAACGCGATATCTGAGGACCGCCTTGACGGAATTTCATCAAATTTGCCTCAAACATCGACTTGGACTCAAGGATGAACTGATTACATTTTGGTGGTCAAAGGTCGAAGTCACTGTGACCTCACGAACGGCATTTTCAAGCTCGGTAACGCCATACCTCAGTAACGCCTTGATGGAATTTCTTCACGTTTTGCTCAAACGTTAAATTCTGGACAGACATCGATGTCGACTGCTCATTTGTTGGCGGAGGCATATATATCTGCGGTGCGGTCGTTGTAGTTTTTTACAACTTTTAATAAGCTGGACGTCGGACACTACACATCACATCACAACTGTCTGTTGTGTCCTGGCGGGAGTAGAGGCCACTTTCTCTGCTCCCATGCGGTTCTCAGCTGTAGTGACTGGTGTCTTCACATAAGATGGCGGTGGTTAGATGTAGTGATAGTCTCTCATCTCCTGTAGCACCTCCTCCAAGGCTTCCTCCACTGTCCGCTTGGGAGGCTTGTGCTTGCGGATGAACTTCTTGGCCTCCTCCAGTGTGGTGTATGTGTAGTCCGCCAGGCCCAGGCTCTGCACCAGGCAGGAGTGGAGATGCCTGCTGCTCTCCAGGAAATGCCTGGTCAAGGCAAGCTGCTGCCTCAGCATGTCATTCAGGGCAAACACCGCCGGGCTGTAGGTGCTGAGAGCTTCCACAGTTTCTGCACTCACAGTGTGACTGGCCACTGGAGTTGGGTCCATGTAGGCCGTGCCCGCTGCAGGGCCCATAGTAGCCATGCCGGCAGACCAGGTGTAGGCCAGTGGGTCAGGTTGGGTCTGTACCGCTGCCTCTTTTAAAACCCTGCTGGGCGATGTGCGTCTCCTCGTCCGGCGAGACGAGGACCGGTTGCCGCGGGATACCGAAGATCTAGAGTCTCTGCTTCTGCTAAGTGGCCTGGCTGTTCGGCTGTGATCTGAGCTCCGCGTGACGTAGGAAACACTCGTGTCAGAAGAGAAGCTGCTGGAGTAGTCAACTTCTGTCCTAATGCAGGACCCATCCAAAAAGAAGCTGCTGGAGTAGTCAACTTCTGTCCTAACGCAGGACCCATCCGACACCTCGCAAACATCGCCCTCATCGCCGTCGTCTCCTGCCAGGCACTCTGACACCACCTGGCTGGCAATGGCACTGTGATCAGTCTTGGTTCTGTTCTCGCTTTCGAAGTCACTCTGGTAGTCCTGCTCCTCTTCCTCTTCCTCCTCCTGCTTTTCCTTCTGTCCAGGGTGCTGCCGATCTCCAGTCAGGGCACCAGCAGCGCTGGCTTTGTGTTTGGATGGTTTGCTTTCGCTCTCCTCTGCTATTGTTTCCACAGTGCATTCAAGGCTATCAGACACCAGGTCGTCTAATGACACAAGGTTTATCTTGAAGTCTGGTTGTCCAGCTTCAGAGGAGACTGAGCTCCTCTCACTGTGGGTAGTACCCTCTGAGCCGGGGGCCGCAGGGACGAGCTCCGACAGAGAGAGGACCTCACTGTCGCCCGAGAGCGAGCACGGCGGACTCCTGGGCCGGGCTGGGCAGGGCACTCGAGACAGGGGACAGACAGCAGCTGGAGGTGGCGTGGAGGACATCTTCAGACTTCGGCTCAGCAACTTTCCTGCTGTTCTCAAGGAGGAGGCTCTTACTGCTCTTAACAGGCTGTCCTCTGTTGAATCGTCTTTGGGTTTTAACAGCAAGGCATCCATAATGTTAATGACATCACTGATGTCACAATGTCTATGACATCATCAGTGGGTATGATTTCACATCACATCACTGATGATATCAGCTGCCTGCAAAATCGTCAGTGATGTCACATGTAACAATAATGCTTCTTTTTTCTCTCAGAATTCTGACTTTAATCTAAAAATTCGAACTTTGTTCTCAAAATTCAGACAGTAACTCGGAATTCTTACTTTAATCTCAGATTTCTGACTTCTTTTTTCCAGAATTGTGACATTCAACTCAGAATTCTAACTTTATTTTCAGAATTCTAACTTTATTCTCAAAATCCTGATTTAAAGTTATAATCTCAAGATTTTCATCTAAATAATTTTTTTTTAATAAAAAGTCACTATCTATCTGGTAGTGAGTGAGTTAACACAATGGTGATTGAGGCTATGGCCCATTGATGGAAGCCTTTGTAGTATATAGTGACATTATGTGACATTAGTAATGTCACATCACAATTTACATCACAATTGCTAGAGGGACTTCACTGATGGAGTGAACTGGGGTGTGTACACGTGTCAGACTACCCCAATTAGGGAGGCTAAGCTGCGAGTTAGGTAAATAGTTTAATATTAAGTCATGATCTATAAATTAATTTCTAGTGTATTAGCTGGGATGCTGTGTCAATATGGGAAACATTTTTGGCAAAAAGAAACGGACTCGAGTGACAGAGCAAGACAAGGCAATTCTGCAACTGAAACAGCAAAGAGATAAGCTGAGACAGTATCAGAAGAGGATCGACCTGCAGCTGCATAAGGAGAGACTTCTAGCCAAGCAGCTGCTGAAAGATGGCAAAAAGCAGAAGGCACTCCTCTTGCTGAAAAAGAAGCGCTACCAGGACCGACTCCTAGACAACATCGAGAATCAGATCAGCAAACTGGAGCGCATGTGTCAAGACCTGGAGTTTGCCCAGATCGAAATCCAAGTCATTGAAGGGCTGAAAGTTGGAAATTACTGTCTGAAAAAAATCCACGAGGTGCTGTCCATTGAGGAGGTAGAACGGATTATGGATGAAACCCAAGATGCTATTGAGTACCAAAGGCAAATAGATGAGATCCTGGCTGGCTCTCTGTCACAAGAAGATGAAGATGCCGTACTGGCGGAGCTGGAGGCCATTACTCAGGGAGACATTAAGCTTTCTGACGTTCCATCTGAGGAGCTGCCAGAAGTCCCAGAGGAGAAACCAGAGAGGGAACGTGCCAGGAAGAAGCACAAGCGGGAGATGCTCGCTGCCTAGACACATGCCTGACCCCGCCTCAGCAGACCTGGTGGCTCCTAGCTCCTGCCCCAAATACTCAAGTCCTACGTAAACACACACAAACATCCACTGGAGAACTCGCTCCCCCATGGCCTGCTGTGTACCACGACAGTTACCCTTATCTCCAACCTTTCTTGGCTTGGAAGTCATACTCTATCCATGACAGGAGTGATGGATTCTTTGGCATCATCTACTCTCAATTAGGCCTAGATTGCCTGACATGGCCACTAGGAACCGAGGCATCTCCTCTGTCCATATGTCTGCATGTCTGTCCCCCACGAAAGTAGACCAATCACAGCTCACGCTGCTATGACATCACTGATGAGGTCATAAATCACAGATGATGTCATACAGTTCTAGACGGCTCGGCCTGGTGGCCAAGTCAGAGATGTTATATATCACCAATGATGTCATAAATCACTGATCTCACAGATAGTGACGAGGTCATAAATCACAGATGATGTCATACAGTTCTCGATGGCTCGACCTGGTGGCCGGGTCACCACTATATTGATGTCATATATCACCAATGATGTCATAAATCACTGATGAGGTCATAAGTCACCAATGTCATACAGTTCTAGACTGCTTGTCCTGGTGGCCAGGTCACCACAATAGTGATATCACTGGTGATGTCATAATGTGGGGGGAGGTGTATTTTCTACGCTCACACTTTGAGCAATTGTGATGTCACTCGAGCAATTGTGATGTCATCAGTGAGTGATGTCATCACTGATGTCATCGGTAACGATAATCAGTAGTGTCAATCGAGCAATTGTCACTGATGATGTCCTCAGTGATGTCATCACGCCCGACTGTGCCCACGTGTGAAGCTAACGCCTTGTTCACAAACTGCATGTTACTGCTTGCTATTAGGGGTGTCAAAAATAATCGATTATAAGATGCATCGCGATGCGGACGTGCACGATTCTGCATCAATTCACAAATGTCAAAAATCGATTATTTAAAAAATAATAATAATCAAATAAAATATAATGGAAGTACATGCAGTTGTTTATTTTAATTATGGATCATAATACAATGCAATTCCAAATGTACTTTTATTTTAAAAGTAGCCACACAGTGAGAAAAAATAAACCATGTATTGGAGAAAAAAAGTGATGCATCGATTTAAGATGCATCGATAATCGTAATCGAATCGAATCGTAGCCCTCTGAATCGCAATCGAATCGTGAGGCCAGTGAAGATTCACAGCCCTACTTGCTATATAGGTAAAGATTGCAGGGAAGCCACGTCATTACTTTACTCTGTCTTATTTATATCTAACTTCCTAACCAGTGTTCTGGATCTTCCTCAACAGGTGATGACTCAAAGAAGCAGAGAAAAGAGGCCAAGCTGATCAAACAGTTGGAAAAGCAGAAGCAGCAAGAAGAGGCAGATGCCGAGAAAGCAAAACTTGAACAAAGCCAGAACAAAGGTAAGCGTATCATTCCATGATCATCATTCCATCATAGGTGCTGTGGCATCAGGTATGCAGAAGCTAAATTAAATCAATTAATAATCAATTAATACATTATTAGGATGGGAGGGGGTGGGGCTCGGTGGTGTGCAATGATAGCTCCAGCCCACCAGTGCATGCGATGGACAGTCCTCTCGCTTAACCCAGCAGCCAAACTGGCACTACAAATAAGACAATCTTCATTTACTAAAAATGCGACTCAATGAACCTTGTTCAATGTGAGCATTTTTGACTCAAAATTACAATCAAGTTGCACCTACTGTATAAGCGTGGCTTGTACACAGAGGATCTCAAACTGTACTTTATAACCTATTTATTTTACAAACAAATTATAGACATAATTCAGAGTTGAAATTGAAAATAACCATAGCTTTTTCCACCACGATTAGGGTATTACCAATCTGGGAATCCATCGATTAAAAATAAATACCGGTAAATAGGAATCAGGAATCATCAGGAATACAGGAATCCTTTCAGTGATAACTTAGCCTCTTATATGCATTCCAAGTACTCGCTGTTGCCCCACATCGCCCCCGAGGGGTCAAATGGTAAATAATCACTGATGTGAAATCTGTGTCTCAGGTCGGACGTACACGGTGAGCGTGGCCCTACCTGGCTCTGTCCTGGACAACGCCCAGTCCACTGAGCTGCGCACATACCTGGCCGGACAGATAGCCAGAGCCTGTGTTGTGTTCTGTGTCGACGAGATCGTCGTGTTTGATGAATATGGGGAGGATGTCACGTAAGTCCACATAGAGGCGTCACATTCTTGGTCAGCAGTCACACCTCAGGATGTGTGTCGTCTTCGGTCGTTAGAAAGCTAAAGGAGAAAATTTTGCCTTTTGCTTTTGTCGCACAGGACTGTAGAAGGGGAATTTACAGGTGTTGGGAAGAAGGGACAGGCATGCATTCAGCTTGCCAGAATTCTTCAATACCTGGAATGTCCACAGTAAGTAGAAACGCATTGATGCCCATATCAAATCAATATTATCAGCCTAGTTGATCAGATTATGATCATAGCTTTTCTTCTCCACCAGGTATCTGCGCAAATGGTTTTTCCCAAAGCATCAAGATTTACAATATGCAGGTAATTTTGAAATATTCCAAATTTCCAACACATTCTTCACTTTAAGACCCCATTTTACTCCTAGTATTAAAATGCAATCTCTATCTGGATACTTTATCTGCAAAAAGAAAGTCTTTTAAGTTTCAGAAAGTCTTAAACACACCTTGGATAGACACACCTGATGTTTTTGCATAGTGCAGGCAAAACAAAAGAGATCAGATCATGGTGCAAACAACAATAAGGCTTGGAAGTGCCAGGTGCCACGCCATGATCGCATTCATCATCTGACTGAAAAGTGAAAAGATTGCATTTTAATACCATGTGAAAATGGGGCCTAATAACAAGGAATATTGCTTGGAATTCACTACTTCGTGTTGTTTTGTTCCCCCAGGTTTGCTCAACCCTCTAGACAGTCCTCACCATATGAGGATAGATGAGGAATCTGAATACCGGGAGGGAATCGTCCTCGACAGGCCGACCAAACCAGGAAAAGGTTCGCTAGTCAACTGTGGAATGAGGAAGGTGAGCGTTTGTTGTTCGGAGGTGCCACCGAAACCGAGACATCGTACAACATATATATTTTTAATGTGGATGCTATAATTCTAGATTTATTTATTTGTATTTATTTATATTGTATTTGTGGGGAAGTGAATACGGGTCTACTAAATATGTCCATCTACTCCTCCAGGAAGTTCAGATTGATAAACAGCTGCAGTCTGGACTACGAGTCACCGTACAGCTCAGTAAGACCCAGAATCAAGGTATTTCTGTCCATCACAATGTTCACTTTTCAGTGTATTGGTCGTGTCTTTTGATTAGGTCATATAGCATGCAGTGTATTGCAATTAACTGTGTGTGTGTGTGTGTGTGTGTGTGTGTGTGTGTGTGTGTGTGTGTGTGTGTGTGTGTGTGTGTGTGTGTGTGTGTGTGTGTGTGTGTGTGTGTGTGTGTGTGTGTATGTGTGCGTGTGTGTGTGTTGTGTGTGTGTGTGTGTGTGCGTGTGTGTGTGTGTGGATCATCAGAGAACAGATTATGTAAAGGAGTGGTGGTGGCTCCTCATGTTCCCAGGAGTGAAGGAGGTCTCTACTGGGGTTACAGTGTCCGCCTGGCATCTTGTCTCAGTAGGTTGATCACAACTGTCATGTTTCAGACACAAACACACAATCTGCACAGACGTGTTGAGGCGCAACGAACCAAACACCAACATAGTGTTTTTGGCCTACTCTGCTAGGTTGCAGCATACATTTAGTGCACGTCATGTGTCAAAGTCAAGGCCTACAGGCCGAATCCAGACAGGTGTAACAGGCCAGATTAACCCCCCACCGTACCTATAGGTGTAACATTTTTGATTTGAAACCTTGCTTGTAGGCTACATAAACTGAAACAACCCCTAATTGTTATTTTGACATTATTATTATTATTATTATACTACCGTAAATTCCGGACTATAAGACGCACCGGTGTATAAGCCGCGGGACCAAAATTTACTATTTTTTTCTTCTATAAGCCGCACCGGTCTATAAGCCGCGGGTGTTTTGATGTTTAATTACCATATGAAAGGGTTCGTGCACAGAGAGGAATGTCGGGAAAGCGATGGCTGTTTGGGGAAGCTCCCATTTATTAACATTTCAACAAAACAAAACAAAAGTCAGGTCACTAATCCCCAGACAAAATCACACAACAATAGGCTATATGTGCAGCAAACCTGTAACCAGAGAAGTCAAGTCACTAATGCTCGTCTTCCTCTTCTTCCTGCGTACTGAAACCACCAAAGTCCTCATCTTCAGTGTCGGAAACGAACAGGTTCAGGGTGGCTTCGTCAACCACTCTCCTCTCTCCTTCATTGTCACTCAAAACCAACGAACTCCTCTTCATCTATAGCTGTGTTTCCATTACAGTTTTTCGCAAAAGAATTGCGATATTTCTACAACTTCGACAATGTACAATTGCGACTTGTAGGCGTTTCCATTGAAGTTGCGTTTGAGTGATTCCCCGTTGCAGCAGCTGCCACAGTGATTACGCACGGGGATCTGCCCCATATCCCGTCCCCTGCATGCTCAAATCCAACCAATGGTCAATGGAAATCCCAACATGAAGTTACAATGCATATAAACGAGCCTGATTATCAATTCAAAAGAAAATGAGTCGCAAAATGTTGCTGGCTGCGTGAATGCAGTCAGCGCGACAGGCAGAGGAAAAAAGGTAGCCTAATAGCCTACAACTGGTCCGATTTAGAGATGGAGGGGGGAAAAGGCTGATTTGGTTCTATAATTGCACCTGAAACGTGTGCAATGTATTAGCCTACTCACAGTCACTGTATTCACTTCAGACAGCACCACCGCACCAGTGTGTGCTTTTCATCCTCTCATCTCGCCGCTGTGCCAAATGCGCGCACACAGGCAGCCTGCTGTCACCATGGACCGATTTCTGCCATTAAACATTATCTAATTTGCCCGGCTACGCTTTTGCACAACACTCGTCTTTCTGCTAGGTAGCGTTGCTTCAAAGTTTTCCACTTGCTGCGGAGGTTTTGACACGGCTATCGAACCTTACTTACCAAACTTATTTTCCGCTCCTTTTCCAAGGGATAATATGGGTCACATGACGTGCAAATGCGAAAAATGTGTTTCCATTACACTTTTGCGATAAACTGCTATATCGACACGTCTGAAAAACCACCTCATGATCATCTACTGCTCGTTCTCATGCTGTCGAGAACGAGCAAAGCTTTTTTTTGGTGAAAGAATCCTCCAGGGCGCTTCTTGTTAACAGTCCGAGTGAGTGGCAGGTCGAACGTCAAAGGCACTTCATCCATATTTATGATCTGCTCCGGTTCGATGGAATATTCCTTGATCTTCCTTTGTGTGAATTCGCCGAAGTTTGTGATTTTCTCCTGGTAGTCGGGGGAGGGAGTTGATGGGCTTGTGGCCGTTTGCTTACCGTAATTACCATATGTAAGTGGTCACGCACAGAGGGGATTGTCGGGAAAGAGATGGCTGTTTGAGGAAGCTCCCATTTACCGTATTACCGTAACATTTCAACAAAACAACATAACACAACACCACCGTTGTTTATTTTTACAGTGCACACAGTGTCCGCGGTGTGGTGAAAAGAGGGCAAGAGAGGAAATTAAAACAGAAGTGGATTTATAGTTAGAAAGAGTGCTAAAAAAGAGAGATTTTTTTTTTTTTTTTTTTTTTTTTCTGAAAAAATCCATAGATAAGACGCACCGTTATATAAGCCGCAGGGGCCAAAAAACGGGAAAAAAGCCGCGGCTTATAGTCCGGAATTTACGGTACATTGAATATTAAAATTTTATAGCGTGGCCGGCCACTAGGGGCCGAGGCATCTATAAGAAGGTCTGTCTGTCTGTCCCCACGAAACCAAGCAAGAAAGAAAGAGGCCATGTCATCTTCTTCTGTGGTGTTTTATGGCAGTTGGTATCCTTTATGTTCCACCGTTTCTTCTTGTTCTTCTTCTCTTCTGTTTTACAACGGTTGGCGTCCAGCTTATTGGTGCATTATTTACCGCCACCTTCTGTCCAGTGTGGATGAATCGACTTACAATCTAAATCCCTTAACACACACACATACACACACCTAAACTACTTCATACCCTACTAAAAAACCCTATATCTCTTACAAAAGCTAACGGAGCCCTGCTCTGCGCTCTCGTGCTTATTACTGACTACACTTCTCAGAGGCTAATGTCACTGATGATGTCATACAGTTCTTGACGGCTCGGCCTGGTGTCCAGGTCACTACAACAGTGATGTCATATTATCACCATCATCATTGGCATCCGTCAGTCTTGGGAGATTATGGGCAAGGAGGGTCTCTTCACACCTGGAGTTGGAGAGCTGCATGCTCTTTCTCCAAGCCAGTCGTTCTGAGGCTGCAGCTTCCTAGGTGTTCCACGTCCACGCTCAGGGCGTTCAGGTCTCTCTTGCAGACATCTTTGTAGTGTAGTTTGGGCCTGCTCGTGCCTATGGGATGTTTTCCCTGCACTCATTATCCATAGAGGGGATCGCTGCTGATCTGGCCATCGTCCATTCGCACTACATGAGTGAGCCAGCGCATCTTCTGGTCGCTTGGTAGATTGTTTGGTTGATAAGCTGCAGTCCGACTGAATTGTCATTGGTCGGTGCTGCTTGAACAGCCTCATATTTGTTCTTATTTGCCTCAGTCATCGTTAAACTGCTAAAACATCGTCAGCTGCATCTCATCAAATCTTAATATTATGCTGCTGGGTTTGAAAAGTTGAATGTCTCTGGGTGTAACTGAACAACCTTCCCTGCCATCTCTAATTGTATTCCCTTGTTTCACACTGAGTAAAAACTTTTGGTTTTGTCTGCTCGCGTCTCCTCTCACATGCAGCCTAGCCTGCCTGTCTCTGCTGCCCCGAGCAGAGGGGGCCAGGGTTGCCTGGCAACTCACAGACTGGCAGGCAGGCCAGTGTGCACATTGCCAAAGATTGTCTAGGTCCGAGGTGATGACCTACTGGCCAGTAAACTACAAGAGACATCATATATCACGGTCATGATATCACAGGACCCGCAGTTTATTTTCTGAGCTCCTGTTACCGCCCACACCAACGTGAATACCGCCCGTTCCCGCGGGACCCGCGGGAGTCCCATCCCATCCCACCCCTCTACAGCCGGGCCTCGGAACACGGGAAAACCTCCCTCTGCGTGCTGTCTTGTGCATTTCCCCCTCTGCTCCTGTGGAGGCGCTGCTTTCCTTTTCACCTGGGCTGCAGGCTTCATGTTCCAATTGTCCCTTGCGGTGGAAACCGGTTTCTTAATGCAGGGCTTCCTCACACTGGGCGCTTTAGGTGCCATAGCTCTGCGCGTTTTTAGTGGCCAGCTGAACCTCAGTCATGTCCAGTAGGTGGCGCCCCGACCCCTGCTCTCCTGTAGTCCACCTCCATATAGTCATCATTGAACTCATCCAAGTTGTAGTGAGTGGCTGTCTTTGGCACTTGGCTTTGAGGGACAGTGACCGCTTCCCTGGCTGCAGCAGTGTTGGCGGTTGGGGCAGTCTGGATCATGTGTGGAGCTGGGGAGCTGGACCTCTGCACAGGTAGAGGACACCACCCTCTCTCTGCCTGCTGTCTTGTGCAGTGGCCCCTCTCTGCTCTGGCGTCGGGGTGCTACCATGGCACTCACGTTCCTTTGGGCAGCGGTCTGGGTCTGAGGGTCTGAGGTATGGTGGACCTGCGTGGTACCGGAAGCATGGGGCACATGATGCGACGCCTGGGTGGTACGCGGCTCCTGGGTGGTTTGCGAGGTACGGGATTGCTGGGTTGCACGGGACGGTACAGCGACAAACAATCGATCCCAATGTTCCGATCCGATGTTGGACGGATGTGCATATTCCAACATCTCCCTTAGGGTCATGTAGTCATTGGACCAGATCCAGAGTGCGTTCTTAACATTGAGATGCAGCGTGGCCTCTTCTGAGTTGTCCGTAAAGATCAGGTCTGGATTGGTGACCTTCACCTTGTTGATCAAGTTGTCCAGCTGACTCCAGACGAGCCTGCGTCGGGCCCGGCAGCTGTATTGGTTCTCGTCATACTGTGAGAGGGCATGTGTGAGGACCCTTCTGATGGAGTCCTTGCTCAGTAGAAGCATCATCATCAACTTCCAATTGCTTGTAGGTTGTGCAGAAAAAAGAAGTCCCGCGGTCTCTTTATTTCCGCTGTGATGAACTTCACTGAACGCTTAAAGCGTAATGGGTGTCTGAATGATCAACACCGGTTTATCTTGGCATTGGAATGTTCATTATTGAATGTTCAGAGCAAGGTCATTGTGATGTCATAAACTGTCGCAAGTATGCTTCACTGTTGTGTGGGAATGTCAATGTCAGTGACTGAAGGAAATATATCACTCATGATGATCTCATAAACATGATGTTACATACAGTAATGAGGTCATAAAATGACAGATTGTCATACAGTTCTAGACAGCTCATCCTCGTGGCCAGGTCACTACTATAGTGATGTCATATATCACCGATGTCATAAATCACTGATCACTGATAAATCACAGTGATGAGGTCATAAATCACTGATAATGTCATACAGACGGCTTGGCCTGGTGGCCAGTTCACTACTGCAGTGATGTCATATCAGATGATGTCATAAATAATTGATGTCACAGTGATGACGTCATAAATCACTGATGTCATACAATCATACTCAAGCAATTGTGATGTCATCGGTGATCTCGCTCAAGCAAGGCGCTAGTGCAGCGACCAGGACACATACCCTCAATCCGCCTTCCCACCCGCAGACACAGCCAGTCAGTCGTGCCTGTATGGACGCACGGCCACGCCGGAGGTAACACGACCCTCGTGTTGGTAGGCAGGGAATCTACCGCTGCTGCACTACCCGGACAGGGAATCTACCGCTGCACTACCCGGACAGGGAATCTACCGCTGCACTACCCGGACAGGGAATCTACCGCTGCACTACCCGGACAGGGAATCTACCGCTGCACTACCCGGACGCCCGAGGATTTCTTAATTCTTAACAAAAGGCCGGCAGCAGTGCTGCGAGTTTAGATGAGTAACATCTGTACATTTACAACCAGGCCTTTGAGGGCAACCATAATCCTGATGTGGTCCGGGGATGGAATTGAGTTTGACACCCCTTTCTGGCTCTGCTGTGCTTTTGTCGATGCAGGTGATGTGTTCACAGAAGGTCCATATAAAGACGGATACGACCTGACGATTGGCACATCAGAGAGAGGCGGCAACATCGACCAAACAACACTGTCGCCATTCAAGTAAGTTCAGAGCGAGTAAGGTGAGAGGGAAACTCAGAAATAGACTTTTTCGAACATCGATCGTATGAAAGAGAGTGGTACTTTATCATATTGGGCTTTATTTTGTTTAATGTATTCTTTCTGTTCTGTTTGACTTTCTAGGCATCTTTTGGTCGTTTTTGGTGGTCTGCAGGGATTGGAAGCCAGTGTAGATGCTGACCAGAAACTGGATGTAACTGACCCCAGTGTTTTATTTGACCATTACCTCAACACCTGCCCGTCCCAGGGCAGCAGGACCATACGCACAGAGGTGAGCGGGACACAGGTGTTTGTTAGGGTTGATACAAAGTTGTGTGAGGCGAGGTCATTTTCCACACATTGGATAGCTTATGCTGTAAGGTCTGTAGATAATGTGCATTTGTTCTGTCTATTGTGGTCAACAATAGACCATTTTCACGGCGGCCATTTTGTGTCGAAAAGGCAGGATAGACACAGGTGCAAAACACTAATGATGGTATCCAACTTCCATGATTGGAAGCTGGACACCCTTGCTTGCAGCTGTCTTTACCCTGCCTTTTCGACACAAAATGGCCCCCGTGAAAAGGGTCTCTATGTATGGCGATAAATAGAGAGGTGTGTGTGTGTGTGTGTGCGTGCGCGCGTGTGCGCGTATATATGTTTATACATATATTTATTTATTTACAGGAGGCGATCTTAATTTCCATGGCAGGACTGAGACCAAGCATCACTGCTGCTTTCTCAGATGCGTCCAGTGCTTCATTACAGAATTTGTGATTTAAAAAAAAAGAGAGAGACTTCTTGGCAGTGGTGTTGTGGCAAGAAGAACAGTCATCTATGGTATTTGCCATAAAGTGTGTAGGACTGCTGTAATTTTTATGATGTGGCCACTAGGGGTCAAAGCGTCTTATAACAGGGTCTGTCTGTATGTCTGTCCATAATGTCCCCACAAAAGAAAGTGGCCAGTTCTATATATAGGTGGTCCTCATTGAAGATTATCTTGCTGAACACAAAGTTTGCTGTTTCATAAACGTGTTAACCACACATTGACTTTTACACGTAGGAACCGGAAGTGCTAACATCCAGGTCCTCCGGACTCATTCCTGCAGTACTCACACAGCGACACAGTAATGTATAAATACACACACTTGGATTTCCTTGTATTGGTTTTTTAAAGCATGTAATTTGTTAAGTAAACAGACAATACAGAACTTTGCAAGGGGGGGGGGCAGCACCAGGAGCTGCACAACGTGGACAAAAAAAAGTTGGATATTGCACTTGTGAATTTAATATAATCAACATCAGTCGAAACGTCAGATTTCATAGTGAGAAGGCATAATAAGCAAGTCTGCAATTATAACTGTAAAATACCATTGATCTCTGACAATTGAATAACAGGCAACATAACGGCAAGGGAGCACAGCAGGCGATGGGGTTATCCTCTATAGCTGTTTGACACAAGATGCCTACAGATTGATGCTTTCTAAAAAGCGAAAATCATAAGAAATTGCAACCTCCTGGGATTTAGATATCTGTTATGTAAGAATTGCAATTTCACTTTTAATTGGACTAATGGTGCAGTCCTAAGGAAAATACATAGCATTAGCATGATGCATTCTCTGGACTATTTTTGAACTCAAGCTGCATGCGCCGGGATGCCATTGAGGTAAAGAGGCTTTGTTCACGAGGCAAGTTTTGTATTCACAGTCTGATTTATGAAAAGACTGAAGTAGTCCATCAATATCTTCAATTTGATTTTTTTTACCTGTATGAGATGTAAAAAATAACATCAATAAATAATAAATGTCATAATTTAAAAATCCAAAACAAACACCACATCATTGTGTACATAATTAATTTGTGGGGCTCCATTGTAGATTGTGTCTTTAGATTGAGATGTCCTTCTACTAGACCTGACTTGGATCACTATAACATTGTGACAAGTACTCTTGTTGCAGCCATAATAAATAATTGATTTGATTTATAATGAGTTAAGGTTAAATGGTCATATGGTCAGTGCTTGGGGGGAGAAAGGAAGTTAAATGTCTAAAATAATGAAAGTGAAATGATTTATGTAAAGCGGTATACAAAACAAACATGATGTACTGTAACTATGGTGTGGTTAAATCTGAATGGTCATGATTATTATACAGTATGTTTGTCTTGCTCCCCCCATTGGGTCAGCTCTGCTACTGCAGATGTTTTACACCTAGGCAAGGATGGCCGCCTGGTGAGACGGGGAGGGAGCAGAGCCGTTTTATAACCCCATTTTGAAAGTATACCGCTGAATTAAGTTTAACTATTTTTTAAGTGAAAGTCAGTTGAATAATATGTCCATAAAAACCTTTTGTTAATAAATTCCTTTGTTAGCTTTGATCCGCGGTTGCTTATAGTTTTTGCATTGAGTCGTCAAACCTGCTCAAACAGTGGCTGAATTGTTGAAGCAAGCCTCTATAGAGTGCTGCCAAAGTCACACCCTCTTCCGGGTTCGGCATGGGACCTAAGGGATTTCATTCCCTGTTAATTTTTCCATAGATGTTTCTTATAAAAACAGTTTTACTTGGTCAAACCAAGTAATTAATCTATGGTATATTCAGGAGACCATAGAACATTTCACTTGGACCATAAGAAAAAGCGTTTGCCTTTAATTACATCTTCAGTAAACTGCCATACTCACCCACAGTGACTGGGTGGAACCATCCCATACACACTGATGTTATCACACATCTCAATGGCTATGACCATGGTGAACCAGCCTGTGCTCAACCAGGAAGAAAAAAAAAGCTGACTTTTTTTGTTATAATTTAATTTTTTGGTCAAAGTGAAATGTTCTATTGTCTCTTCTGATTCTGAATATAGCTGAATCGCTTGGTTTGACCAAGTAAAACCTTTTTTACAAAAAAATGAATGAAATCCCTTAGGTCCCATGCCGAACCCGGAAGACTTTGGCATTCTATAAGGCGCCTTCCTGTACATATGGACAGAAATCTGTTCAGTACAAGTCAAGAGGAGAGCTGAACAGCATGCACAGTATTTTATAGGCCGCTGAGACTCATAACTCACTGGACGTACTGGCTAATAAATTATAATCCCTCTTCAACATTGGAAACGAGGGTGCATTCTTAGGACATTTGAACAAAAAACATTATAAACATGTAAAAATACATCTTTTAAATTAATTTTTGTTTGTATTTACAAAAAACTCATCAGATGGCTGCCACACTTGCATGTGGAATACATTGAGTATTGCAGGAACCTCGCAAAAATGAGATTCAGGCTTCTTTGTACATCTTTGCAACATTCAATATTCTTGGAGATCTGCTTGATAGCTTGTTCCAAAAATACATGCTTCCAAAGAGTTTTTCCTTCCAAGCGTGTGTATAGTTCAAAGGAGGGGCACATACAGAAAGGTTGTGAAAATCCCCTTGTATGTTGCTCTTTGACAAAGATCAATCAAGTGAAATAATTTACAATGAAATCCTGTCCATATAGTTAGGGCTATGGTGAGTGAATAGACTTCTTCTGGTTTTCAAAGTGTTCACCAGGTGGGATGATTAAAGGTGATATTGTACTGCTTTGCCCAGCGTGCAAACACCTGTTTCTCAGTGATAAAGCGATGATGGTTTCCTCTCCGGCCTCTCTCGTTCTGTAGGTACGTGACACATTCTTCAGGCCCCCTGGGCTTGTAGTAGTGGTAGGGCATCTTCTTGGTTGGCATTTTCTTTCTAGAAAAAGAACATTACAAAAATTATGCAGAGAAAGCAAATAATATTGCAGGGGTTCGGTTTGTGTTAAAAAAAAAAGAGATGAAAAACAACTATCAGTGTAAATGGGAGCTGGGGCTCTGTTTCTCTGTCCCACTGTGATGTCATAAATCCCACTGACATCATCCATGATGTCATAAATCCCACTGTGACATCATCAGTGATGTCATAAATCCCACTGTGACATCAGTGATATCAATCCCACTGTGACATCATCAGTGGGCCACACAGCAGCCGAGCTGCGGGCAAGGCCACGCAGCGGGCGAGCTGCAGGGCCAGCCTGAATCGAGCGCGCGAGAGATCCCTAGTAGTAAATTAGGGCAATCTGTTTACATTTTTGTCCCACTGATGATGTCATAGGAGGAATTTGTGACATCACTGATGATGTCATCAGTGATGTCATAAGACTGATGATGTTATCAGTGACGTCATAAGAGAACATTCATCTTATGACTTAAACACCCCCCCGCATGCATGTAAACCTAAGGGCAATAACATTTTGTGAGCAATACATGCAATACATGCATGCCAATACAGCAGTATATATACAGTATATATACTGTATATATGTGAATGTTTCACAGCTTCTTTTAAAATAAATTAACTATATTTTTAGTATTGCATTACAGACATACAGTTTGGTTTTGAGCCCTGAGAAGCTGCACTGATTTATGATCGTGTGGCATGTAACGGGTTGATAAAATGTAGTATGTGCCTTTAATTACCGGTACATCTTCAGTAAACTGCCATACTCACCCACAGTGACTGGGTGGAACCATCCCGTACACACTGATGTTATCACACATCTCAATGGCTATGACCATGGTGAACCAGCCTGTGCTCAACCAGGACTGAGACTTCTGCCTGAGTCAAGCAAACAAAAGGGAAAACACGAGACTTTGTGAAAATGGAAAGAATTCCTTTACACCAGGGATACTCAACTTGCTTTGCCCAGGGGCCACTTTTGTGAAATGATAGAAGGCCAGGGGCCAGTTAATAAACCATATACATTTTTCTGTAGCGGATTGTAGGTTTTTGGGGTGTCAGCTGGAGTTTAGTCTGACAATGTTGTGCACACCGGATAGTTAGTTAGGTTAAGTTAGTACATACATAAGTGCCTGGGTAGCGAGCAGACGGCAGTATTTGACAATTTAGCAGCTAAATCATATATTATTGAAAGATATTCCAGACTGAAATGCAATAACAGAAGTGGAGTATTGGCCAGAATGACATGAACATTTGGACACTTATTCAGCGGGTATCTTGCAGGTTGCGTTCAGGTGCACTGTAAAGATTTTTTTTTTTTTTTTTTTTTTTTCAATTCCATCACACGGGTGGCCTGCGGGCCGCAAGTTGAGTATCACTGCTTTACATTTACTCAAGACGGGTCAAACAGTTGCTCAACACTTCTCTCACTCTTTCCTCCTTAAATACCCACCGATCTCTTCCCGTCTCCCTCTGAAACAGACCATCAAATTTGCGCATCTTGTTCGGCGTGATAGTGAAACAAGACAGGTTACTGTAGGTCATGCTGACTCTCTGGATCAGTCTATACAAGGTGCCTTTGGCATCTTTCCCAATCTTGGTTGGGGGTCCCCAGAAGATGATCACGGGGCTGCTGCCTGTGCCGTTGAGGAAGTCGTTGGGCCTCCGGACCACCCTGAATATGCTGGAGTGGGCCACCACCCTCACAGAGGTCCGGTTCCCCACGTCGGCCTCGTACCCGGAGGTGGGGGCGTCGTTCATACGGATGACGCACTCCTTACTGTCGATGTCCTCTCCTGCTCCGCTGCCCAGGACATGGCTGGAGCTCGTCACCAGCGCACAGTCATGGCAATGCAAGGTCATCGTCTGGAGAGGAAGTACAATATGAAAGTCAACTTTAGGCTGAGATCAATTAGACCAGACAAGCACTTTAAAGCTAATTGCCCTAATGAAATTCTGGTGTAAGGTACGGTCACTGGCAGGAAAACCTCTCTTCCCGTAGGAAGAGACGAATATAAAGCTAAGTGTAAAATGCCAGCTGTCAGCAGCGAGGGAATGTTCCTTCAGGAGAAATCTGGACTCAGCGAAATTAGATCTTTTTGCCCCTCTCATCCCTTTGGTAAACGAAACCCGAAACAGGGACGGACAAGCCCGTCTTTTATTGTCACAAACACCACACACCGCAGACACACACACACACACATACACACACACACACACTCACAAACACCACACACCGCAGACACACGCACACGCTGAGTGGCGCTGTGAAATTCATTCTCTGCATTTATCCCATCGAGGCATGTCTTTCCTCTGGGGGGCAGCTTTCTTTAGTGTACAGCGCCCGGGGAAACAACATGCAAACTCCACACAGAAAGGCCCTTTTCACGAGATAGCCCACCTGGGCAGTAGGCACTCAAGACATGGGGGGGGGGGGGGAAACGCCTTCAGCACCCACAGAGTCCCAGGTGGGAATTGAACCCAGGACCTTCTAGCTGTGAGGCGACAGTGCTACCACTGCGCCACCACTGCGCTACCGTGCCTCCCTCGCGCCACACTTGTCCCCAAATTGACCCCAGTTTTGGAACGTTTGATGAGTGTGAACGCCCGGGCGCGCAACGGGGAACCGTGACAGGATCCACTTGAAAAGGTGGTCTGGGGAGCGCTTTGGCTTGCCCGTCCACGGAACACTTGCGAATGTGAAAGCCAACCGTTCCGAACCTCATAGACAACACACGGGTGAGGATACACTCCCGGCGTAGTTGATGACGCAAGTGCACTCTGTTCCGTTTCCGAGCACAGAAGAAATGTTGTAATGTGAAAGCTGACCAGCAGGGGAGAGAGAGGGGGGGGGGGGGGGGGGGGGGCGTTAAACGTGCCCGGGCACGGAACGGAACGAAGGCAATCGTTCTCAGTGAGAAAGCACCCTCTGTCTGAATGTGGCCTAAATTGCAGCTGTAATGCTTAATAACTTGTGTGTCCCTTGTACTGTACCTTGTTGCCATAGACGGGCACATAGCCCTCTTTCCCAGCCCATTTCTTCAGGTCTGTGGACTTGATAGCACGGTGGCTTGTACCAACACGGAAGGGTGCGTAGATGGCGTCATTCCCACTGTTGGAGCCGTACAGGATGAGGAGTGTCGTCAGGAGGAAGACGACGCCGAAGATCACAAGCCTCTGGTTCTGATGGCCCGGCTGTGTAGTAGAAAGAATAACAAAAGCCGTGTTAAGGCTTTTTTTGCACATCAAGTCCATATCTAGGTCATGTTTACACACTGAATCAGAAACCTTCTAAAGGTTTCGGAACAGGTTGTATTTTCAGTGGTTCCCAAAGTGGGGGTCGGGACCTCTGGCACTGTTATTTTGGGGGTCGCGGGCTGAAAAGTTTAGGAATCATTGATCTAACCCCCCTATGTGTCAAACTCAAGGCCCGGGGGCCAAATCCGGCCCGGCACCTCATTTTATGTGGCCCGTGAGAGCTAGCAAAGTATACAATTTGCGCAATACAATTCTTCACAATATGGCTAAAAATAGCTATTGTTATCATAGTCGTAGGCTACTATAATTAAGTTATTAAGTATTAAGTTAATACTAAAAACAAGAATAATCGAATCGGGCAATTATGAAATATGATAACACGTGCTTGATACATTGATATCGTGTCACATTTACATCCAGCCCTTTGAGGGCAACCATAATGCTGATGTGGCACCAGGATGAAATTGAGTATGACACAATTGCCACACCCCTCCCGCTGCTGAGCTGCCTTACCTTGTCAATAAGCCACACCCCTCCTGCTGCTGAGCTGCCACACCCCTCCCGCTGCTGAGCTGCCTTACCTTGTCAATAAGCCACACCCCTCCTGCTGCTGAGCTGCCACACCCCTCCCGCTGCTGAGCTGCCTTACCTTGTCAATAAGCCACACCCCTCCTGCTGCTGAGCTTCCACACCCCTCCCGCTGCTGAGCTGCCTTACCTTGTCAATAAGCCACACCCCTCCTGCTGCTGAGCTTCCACACCCCTCCCGCTGCTGAGCTGCCTTACCTTGTCAATAAGCCACACCCCTCCTGCTGCTGAGCTGCCACACCCCTCCCGCTGCTGAGCTGCCACACCCCTCCCGCTGCTGAGCTGCCACACCCCTCCCGCTGCTGAGCTGCCTCACCTTGTCAATAAGCCACACCCCTCCCGCTGCTGAGCTGCCTCACCTTGTCAATAAGCCACACCCCTCCCGCTGCTGAGCTGCCTCACCTTGTCAATAAGCCACACCCCTCCCGCTGCTGAGCTGCCTCACCTTGTCAATAAGCCTGGGCCCCATGCTTTCCGATCAAGCTGTGCACCAACACATTGGCTGTGATGGCTTCTCATCATACCTGGGAAGAGACGACTCATGATTCAAAAAGAGTTCTGGTCATTAGAGTGTACCTCTTTTCATGTTATGTAGCCTACACCTTAGCCTAGAGTGCCCATTTTACCCCCACCCCTCCCCTTTAGCACTTATCTTATTGGTGTATTCCTATAGGCTAATGTAGCCTATGTATGTCATACAAGGAATAGGACAATAAAATAGAAATAAAAGTAGGCCTATATATTATAGAATAAAGTGTCAAATATGTGCGTTGTCCTACAATCTTTAGTATTGAGTGAGCAATAGGCCTATGTAAGATAGAATACATAATAGTGAGTGAGTTATAATAATAGTATAGGCCTAATACCAATACCGCTAATAAAAGCAATAGGTGCATTAAGTTCCAGATAACGTTAGCTCAGTGTGGATATTATTTCACATTGGATTATTGCACAAAATCGATATTAAATAGGAAATAGGCTATCCACTTATTTAATATTAAATAAGTATAAATATGTTATATCTTTCAGGGATTTACAACCTTGGCGTATTATGAAACATGCAAATTGTGTCCTGTATCTGTTATTTGATTAGCATAGACATGACAGTCAGTCATATTCGGTTCTATTATTAAAACAACACCATTTCTCACGCGGCCCTGCTCCGTCCGCTAACGGTACTCACGCACCTTCAGCGATCAGCAATTTAGCAAGACAAGACAATGCAGTGTAGGCTACCCTCTATTCTACGATTAAGATGCGGACACACCATGTAGGTTACAGAGGCTGAGTCCGGCTTACTTACCGTTTCATGGTTTCAGCTGTGTTCGGGTCTTTGCTGTCTGATCTGTCCTCTCGTCGCCCATCTTCCTTCCTGCGCCACCACTTGCTGGCTGGCGTCATCAACATGATGACGTCACTGCAGTACAGCAGAACCTCCTTGACAGAAAAATCATTTGAAATAAAAATAAAAAAATCCGTGCAACTATAACGTTATTAAATAGCTGCCAGACGTCACTCAAACGATCCTCTTATCACTCTCAAGTTCTCTTTTACTGTCTATGGTTCTTCTCACATTTCTCATTTGGGTCCCAAGATGAAATACAGGGTTGCTGTTTCTTGACAAGAGGTTAGGTGGTGTGGAAATGCAGGACATGTTTTAAATTACCTTTCTCTCACTGTCCAGACGCCGCCACCCCCAACCATGTATGTTTTGTGCCCTCATTTTAAAGCGTAAGTTGTTCATATTGTCTATATTGTATTCATTTTCTACCATTATTTGCTCTGGTTCTGTATTAAGATGATAATTTATTTAGATATCAGGCTACTTCTATTTAGATAGACTTGAAAGAGACTAAAATCTTATATCTCATATAGAACTATTATAGCCTATATCAAAAATGCTACCCACACACATAGCAAAAAGAAAGTCTTGTGAAGTGATGTGAAAAAAGGTGTTGTTTCATAAACCCACAGAGAGGTCGAGTGGGTCAATTCATCACAAATAATGTTAATTTCATTAACATAGCTCACTCCAAGCTGAAGTCAAAAGTTGGAAGCCCTGTGGGCTAATGATTGATATTCAGGAAATGAATGCTCAGTTTATCAGCTTCCCTGCTTTGTTTAGGTATTAGACAAACAGGGGGTCTAACTGAGCTGTTATCGCTGGGAAACACACTTCTATTTTAGGACTTAATGCCAAATTTCACTGTTATTCAAGCCCTTCAGGACTTTTACATATCTTTCAAAACATTTGAATACTTTTACTTAAACAGACGTCAGATTTTCATTTTATTTTGTGCAGTTTGGTAGCCTACATAAATAGGCTACTAATGTTGACTGAAAATACATTTACAATACTTTTTCAGGTAATAGTTCAAACAATACATAATGTGAAATGTTCATTAGGCTCCAGTCAAATAGTTTGCGACTCACTAGTGCAAATATTAAGTCTTTGGAATCAGACCTAAAATAAGCATTAATATGCAACTCAAAAGGCAGTACTATACATTTCTTCGTAAATAGGCAGCAATATACAGTAGGTACCTATATACTATAGGGTAAACACTTTCTGAAACAGATTTCTGATAATAAAATCAATGATTATGTAACCACACATCAATACTAGATGGGCTATAATTTGTATTAAGTTGATCTAAAAACGACTTAACTCGAAATGTGGCACAGGACATAGTTTCAAGTTATTTATATTCAAAACAGCAGTTATGAAGTAGCAAAGAAAATGTGTACCAATGATGATTGCGACCAGAAATATCTAAAATATAAACATCTTGTGTGGCGTTTACTGTATCAGGTCAATTAAATAAATAAAAATGTCAAACATGATAAAGACGCCAAGACTCCAGTTCTTTGACCACAACTTACAGCAGATTTCCCTCCCATCAGAGGCTTCAGATGCCACATGTAAGAAGTTCACACACTACATGTTGGAATGACACTCAGTTCATGATACGAGACATCATCTGAAGATTGTTCCCATGCAAATATCCATCTTTTCCTTGATTTAAAAGCTTAGTATGACTTGAAGCCCTTTAGAGGCTGTAGCCAAATGCAGTAAGGGTTGTAAATTGCTTAAAGCTTCAATATGCAACTTAGAAATGTAAAAATTTTTTTTTTTATAATATTACACCTTTTCCATCTGTGACCCTCTGCATACATTTGCCTGAAATGGGCTTTTCAATGATGGTGGGGATGTTTTAGGGCCCTTCTGCTGTTTGCTGTGTTGTATGGACACAGTGGCATGGCTAGTGACCACAACATAGGGAAGTCATAGCAACAACGATGGGCAGATTGGCTGCATCACCGTCTGCTCTCTTCAGCACCCGTGGTGGCTGCATGGATAGCAGTTAGCTCAGCCTCGGGATAGAAGATAGCTCATCAAGATGACCGACGGGTGCTGGGGCGTGAACTTGACCAACTGCGGAAGGAGGAGGGCAGGACTAACGATGCACTTCCTGTCTCAAAGAGAAAAGTTGCATAATGTAGCTTTTACATTCGAATTACACAAGATTGGAGCATACAATGTAACAAATAAAAAATAATACAATCAAAATGAAGGCACAGTTGTAAAGAAATGAATGTTGTTAGCTTTGGTACAATATACTTTCACAAATGTCTGGATAAATGTGCTTTGTCCATACATATACTGATACAATTGAAATATTCAGTAGCAATACTGAGGGTGGCACATTACCACCAGGTAGCAGTCAAATGCTGGTAAATTTGGCTTTTGCAGGTAAGTCGGTCCACTCCACCGGCCACTGTGACCTGCATCCAACCAGGCTCTACTTGAAAAAGCCGTTTGCCTGGTAAAATGGTGAAAATCCCGGACACATTTTTTGAGTCTGCCTGTAGCTGCCCGTAGACAATAAAGTTCCTGCTCTGGTAATGCTGCACACAGTAGAAATCAGATTGAGGACATGTAGCCAGGAGCAGTGAACAACAGCGTTGCCACCAGGGATGAAGGAACAGCATCTGAGTTTCAGGATGTCCTTTCTCTACTGGCTCCAAGACGGGTGTTTAAACTCCATTCTGTGGCGGGTCGCCCATCTGGCGTAGATGGCCTTCTCAGTGATGAAGCGATGGCCGCCGCGACGCGTGTGCTCATGGACTCTGTACATCCTGCACTCATCGATCCGGTGCTGCTCATAGTAATGGTATGGAACAACAGTGTGATTGGCTCGACTGCCAGGAAGAGGAGAGAGAGCCAGATGTAAATAACGCTTACTTAGCATAGCACATTGTAAAAACAAACAAACAATGGTGCAGCCAGAATAATCAAGTCAGGTCATAGTTTCAAATGTCTCACCTGCAGTAGTTATCGTCAATCATCCCATAAACATTAATGCTATCACACATATCCATGGCCAGAATCATAGTGAAGAAACCAGTGCTGAGAAACGCCCCCGTCTTCATTCTGAGTGAGACAGCAAACATTCAGGCTTGAAAAGGCCATTTAAAACTCTTCCATTGTCAAAATTCAGTCATACAATACACACTGTATCATTACTGTCTATTGTTATAAACTTACTGTACCTGTTTTTCCCAGTTTCATTCTGAAATACACTATCACAATACTGGATCTTCTCTCTGGTCACAGCATAGATTCTGACACTGGGATACTTCTCTGCTATTTTCAGGAGAACATTGAAGATGTGTCCTTTCCCATCTTGCCTCATGTTCCTTTCGGGACCCCAAAACACGTACGTGGTGTCTGCCGATTGCTGGAAATAGTAGTGCTCATTTTTCACCAGCAGGGGCACACTGGTGTGGGACACCACCCGAACACTGGTACGACTCCCTACGTCCTTCTCGTATCCCTGTGTGGGCGCATTGTTCATACGGATCACACATCCGATCTGGTCAATCTCCTCTCCGACGCCCGCTCCGAGCATCTGACCCGAGCTCGACACCAAGGCACAATGGCTGCAATGCTTGTCCAGGAACTGTTGAGGAAAATGAGAAAACAGCCAATTATGTAGTTTAGATTATTTTGTTGGTATTTTCACCTTTATCAGACAATTCAAGCTAGTATTTTCTGATGTAATTTGATTGTGACTAAAAATTGAAGATTTTATGACAGGATTTCAAAGTACCGTGTTTATTGGTGTTACTATGATTGTCATGGGGTTTTTCCCGCAAAAGTTTTTAGATGACTATATTTTGTGTTACTGTCTGTCCTGTTTTGTAAAATATCGGGGCCCATGTTGGAAATGTGTTTACGCTTTTACATGCTATCCCTTGAATCTTTTGTCTCTATCCATGAATCAATCAATCAATCAATCAATCAATCAATCAATCAGGAATGAAATTTACATTAGTTTATAGGTATAATAGGCCAGTGGTCACGTCAAGGACCCCTTATGCTGCATTCGTTTATGGTAGGAGCTGGCAAGTGGCAAGTGGCCAACGCGTCATATCCGACCTATTTGCGTTCGAGATTGCACTGGGAAGTAGCAAGTAACATGACGCAAAACGACAAGTTTCATTCAATCTGATAAAAGTTCGATGTTTCTCACCATAAACAACATGCGTGGCCATCTTGAAATGACGTCAAATGACGCAGTGGGAGCTACTGGGGGTTGAGAAATCATACCCAAGTTGGAACTCCAAGTTATAGTGGCGTTTTATTTGATTTTTGCTAGTAGCAACTGGCAACTTGCCACATCCCACTTATAATCGAACGCGGCATTAGTCTCGCTGGCCAGCCTCCTCTCCCTTCCGTCCGAGGAGTCTGGCGCCGCAGGTCTCCATAGTGGGATTGCGATGGGCGGCGCTTAGCGGCAGTGCCCTTGGAAAATAGTTTCAAACAATCCAACTTGCCGTTTTCAGCGTGTAGGTTTCTGCCGTTAGCTTGCTAGCTAGTTAGCGTTGTTGTTTTCCCTGAGGCGGCAGGGGACTATTTACAGCAACACACAGGGAAGAGGGAGCGGAAGCCACTCTGATTGACATGGTCGGAGCCAATGACAGAGCTTCTTAAACGGGGGGTGGACATCCGGCTGCCACTGAAACCGACGCCTCCAATGGGAGAGCAGAGGAGGGTTTATCCCAGTTATGGAGACCTGCGGCGCCAGACTCCTCGGACGGAAGGGAGAGGAGGCTGGCCAGCGAGACTAAAGGTGCTCTTATACTCGAGCAAAGCTCCGTGGGGGTGGGGCCCCGCGAGTCTCCGTGAGTCACCGTGTAGACCTCGCGCTGGGGGTGATGCCATTATACTCAGAAAGTGATCAGCATGTATTGTACAATGGTGAGAACAGCCCGTGAAAAGTCGCAATGAAACTCTGTGCAGTACTGAGTGCGCTTTCACTCTCAAACGACCGCACATCAGCACATGAAGGACTCACCAAACTTGTTTTTACTGAAAGCCGTTTTTACTTCTCAGCCCTGATAGCCTACTACTCTGTGCTGCTTTTAATCTCTCTCAATAATGCTCTCAACACAACACATTTACTTGGTGAAATGACTAAAAACGAACAGTTGCAAATCTAAGTTTATAGCCTACCACATGGGTCAAGAAATGTGGCGAAAACACAGCTCAGTGTTCAGGGCTCAGTGGCTCGAAAGCGGACATGTTTGGAGAGAAGCCGTGCGCTGCTCGCGCTGTGAGGAAAAAAATGTCGCACCGCGCGAGTGCCCGACGGAGCTAGCGAATAACCATGCCCAACAAATTTACGTAATTTGACGCGCCCGCCCCTCGCTCCACCCACGCGCCCTTGACGGCAGGGTGAGCATAATTCCCCCTTAAGGACCCCTAAACTGACACCAATTAGACCATGGACCCCAATTAGATAAGATTTTGTCCCAGGGTCCCCCATCTGATAAGATTTTAGCTTTTGTGACTATCCTCCCGCTCTCCTGGACCTGGTCCTGTCTTGCAGGAGCCTGGTGTTGGGCTTCGCTGATTGGGTGCACCTGGGCATGGTGCACTGATTGGGTTTATAAGACCTTCAGATCATTCTCTCTCACTCCTCAGTCCTCACTGATGCACATTAATGTAGTTTGTGTTGTCTAGTTATTTTCCCTAGTTTTAGTTAATACATTGTTATTTCAACTGTTACACTGGTGTAAGACTCCCCTCATTTGTTTCCTCGTGGGTGTAACATATGAGGGGAGTCATACACCAAAGTAGGTTAAAACAATAAAGGGGAAAAATAAATAAACACAAACGACAGTCAACAAAAGCCTGTAGCCTATACTAATTACCCTACAGACTGCATTATTTTACCTGCTCTGTGCCCTAGATTTTATAACCAATTCAGCCCTTTTTACAAGTTTAAATCTGCAATCTGACGACAACCACTTGTTGGCACAACAGCGGCGGCTGTCAGCGGTGCAGAGCCTCCTCACCTGGGTCATGCTCATCATGGTGCCTGCTGCAGTGATCCTGGTGTAGCCTCTGAGGCCGGAGTTGAGCACAGGCGAGGGGCTGTCTGATCTCATCACATGGCCGCACCAAAACAACAGCGACAGGCACAGGCTGAGCACACACACCCAGCGGAATGAACCGATGTTCTTAAGGAGGGGGACACAGGTGCGACAGGAAAATCTGAATCATACGATTATAATAGGCTAGCTAACGTTACATAACGCTAGACAGGGCAACGTTACTCCTAAGCATGGTTAACGGTCTCGTTATTTATGGCTTTATTCTTACCGGAGATTTCATGTCACAGCCTTCGGGAACTGGTCCAGAGCCCGACGACGACACTCATCTCGCACCGAGAAATTATTCCGGCCGTTTTGCTTGTTGTAGTAAAAGTGTCGAGACGGGCTCAACGGCTGCCACATAACTGCCACAGGGTGTCATGTTGTAAGATTTGGATTCCAATCAAGAAAATCTCAGGGGTTGTTATCACAGCTCGTTTTCTTTACAGTGTAGTTTTCACCCCAGTTAGGCAGCCGTTGTATTTTCTGTCGCCTATTAATCTACAACTGAATACATTTCTTCCCTGGTAGGCTATATATATATTTAAAAAAAGCTTTGCAAATTACATTTGTTTAGTGTTGCTAATCAGGTTGCTATCTGATCTGGGCTGTGTTCCAACTTCCGCCGCCATCTGAAATGATGACTTCCGGTCCAAAATTCTTTCAGAATAAAAGCGCCTCTGTGCTTTTATCTCTGGAGCAAAACCGAAGTCTTCATTAAAAAAATGACAACTGTAAAATAGCTGATATATCATATCTTATCCAGAAACACAAATTATCACAATTAAGTCAAGCTGTTATCTAAAGGAAGCATAGGCTACTGTGAAGCCACATCGTCAGAAGCTTGTTGGAGAACAAAATATAAACAGGTTGCCAGTCGCGTTCAAATATTTCAGCACCGAGGACAGCGCCCGACGCTCTACCTGCATCAATTAACGGTTCAGCACCAATATAGACAGTGCTTCACCCCACTGGTGAGTAGGCTACCACCCACGGATAAACATCAACAGCCGCCTGTCACATAACAGCAGCCTGTCTGTGCCCAGTGTCATAGCACACACACACACACACGCACGCACGCACGCACGCACACACACGCGCGCACACACACACACACACACACACACACACACACACACACACACACACACACACACACACTGATAAGATTTCCCCCTTTTTATTGATAGCCAAACATTTCCTCATTTAAGCACCTAACAATGAAAGCCTAAATTGATAACAGTTCTCTCTCTGCCTGTCAGTGACTTACAAGCATTTCCTCATTGAAGGCCTGTGTGTCGAGAAAGCATACGTGAAAATGAAACTAAAAATAGGAGCGGGCTGCACACACACACACACAGCCACCACATGTTTCTTTGAATCTTTTGCTCATAGCTTTTGCTCATATGAAAGAGGACTGTGGATTTCGAAGGTCAAAAACTCCTGAAATAATGTTATTGTTTCAGCACCAAGAATGTTATATCTACAGTTAGAAGGTTTTAGCTAAAATGAATTTAATTACTGCAATATTTACAATTATGTTATTATTATTATTTTGATACCTTATCATTTATACTTATTTTCATCTTGAAATGCATATTGTGCTTATATATCCTACTGATTAAATAAGTGTTCTTGACATCTTTTATAAAATGAACTTTAAAACCTGTTCAATAAACCATACACCCTCTGTACGTTGAACTTTCCCCTAAAGAACATGACCTCTGTACATTTCTGCACCCTGTGCAGAAGGGAACATTAAGCTCTTACCCAAAGTTCAGTGATGTGTATTTTTTCCATCGAGGCAGGACAGGTGCCGATTATGTATTTGATGTGGTTTTAACGTCATGGCAACAGCGCTTCTTGCAGAAACCTCTGCAGAAAAAGACGTCTGTAAGCTCTTTGAACCCAGACAGGAAAGGAGCTGTGGTAGGTGTCGCTTCCTGCCTAGAGAGACAGGCAGCAGGTCGTTGCTGAGAGGGAGTCAGCCTCTCTCTCATGTGTGCCATATCTGATGTGATTAAATATTAAAAGCATGTATAACTAACTTTTTCCACAGCCATGAAATATTGATCTTCCTCCCCACAAATATATATATTATAAGCCTTAGGTGTATTGATTTAATAAACTTATTTCTTACAAACATATTATGTTTAGTGGTTCCAGTCAAGTATAAAGTTAAAGCCAAGATTGCTTGCTATACAATAAGGGAGCTACAGTATATAATATTTAGATAAATATTAGCTTATTGTTACTACTGCAACTTTAGGTTGGGAAAATAAATGTATGGACAAAATCATAGTCATATTAAAGCTGCATCTGCCGACCGAATTGGCAGGTGGTCGTCAAATTAGTTGATAAATGGTAAGTGCTAATTGATAAGTGTCCTCATCCAATCAGAATAAGGATGAAGCTGCTTTCTCTGTTGTGATAAGAATTGAAACTATCTCTTCTCTTTTTACACTCCATTAGGGGTGGTTTTCGACCAAGAGATAGCTGGTTTGAGCTGAATGAAAATTGTTCCAGCTTCAGACTAATATAGTTGAATTTGGTCCTATCTAGGATGAAGATTAGATTATCTAGTTTAAAGTAACCATAGATAATGTGTGATAGGATTTTAAAATAGAGAAAATAGCTAAATTAGCTGACCCAAATTATAGGAGTTAAAATAGGAATTTAAATGTATCAAGCAGGCAATATTCAAGTGAGTGTTAGTGCATGAAGACCATGTCACGTGATGCGGGCCTCAGGGAGGAGAAGAACATCCGCCCACGAGGAAGGAAGAGCTACTGAAGGAACACGCCCACAACACCATGATCAAAGTCTCACATGAAGTGATAAAAGGGAAGACAAAACGAAAAACGAGGTCTTTTTCAAACGTCTCTTTCTTCATCTGAAAAATTTCAGCTGCTAGGAAGAACCAGAATCTGACCCGGAGATCTCTGCATTGGTAATCTGTATCACACTTGATTGGCTCTGTATCATGATTTATGCAATATATTCTATATAAAATAATATTCTAAATATCAGAATTGCTTGTCATATTGGTTTTTCATATATCTGGAATTTATTGGATACGCTGGAAAGGTATTAACATCTGTCAACACCTTCTGACCGGTGCGGTCAGTTCTGTCCAGATTGGACCTGGCACCGGAACATCCTTTCCCATCAAATGGTGACGCCCGACGCGATTCCAGAGACACTCCAAAGGTGACAGCATTCTGACCAGCATTCGGAGAACAGTGGTTTAACAAATCCCGGGAAAACCATCAGAATAAGGTAAAGCAGATAACCTTTTTAATAAAATATCTGTAATTGGCTATTTCTAAAAATATTGTTATCCCTACTGGATTCCACAAATGCTGTAAATATCAACCAAATTTAGGAAAAGATACAGAGCTTTTCAGACACGGTTGGATCCGGTGAGGGTTCGAGTCCCAAGACCGGCAGCGCGTGTGAGGAATATAGACCAAGACCACAGCCCAAACAGGTTGGAATCCTGTCGAAAAGCAGAAATAAGTAGAGACTTTCTGCCTAGGAAGACGTTGCGAGCTTCCTAGAAAAGAACCAAGGCTGGGTATCCAGGCCCGCTTACAGAATCGGCGAGTTCTAGACCTCTGAGATTACCGGAATCACAGAGGAGCGAAGTATATCGGGTTAGAAGTCCCTTTTCAAGCGCGTGTGAGGGAAATAATTAATTTTCTCAAGACCATAGCCCAAGACCGAGCGCGTGTGAGGGAATTCATTTTCTCAAGACCAGTAGCCTTAAAAAGGATCGGCGTATCCTAATTAACATTTGTAGTAAGAGTTGTTTGGGAAACTGTGGGGGCTGGGTCGTCTGCAGCAGCAAATTCAACCGTTAGGACGGTGCTCTGCAGATTTGTGTGGAAATTGTGGGCGGGATAGTGTGTTATATCGAGTACTGTCTCAAAAGGAGTAACATTGTGCTGATTTAAGTGGGAAACTCCCTTTTTTGCAGCGCTACAGGTTATCTGTAGTAGAAGCTTCTGCAAGATTATTTCAGTACACTGGCTGAAACAGGACCACTCCACCTTTGAGACAGTAGTATCGGAAATTGCATTCAGTACGAAATCATTTCCTCTCTGGCAGTACATTTCTCATCAGGAAGAAGCACAGAAAAGTGTACCAAGTAACAAAATGGTGAAGACAAAGTCAACTTTTGGAGAGCAGTGGAAATCAATAGTTAAATATATACTTATGTCTACCCCACTAAAACAGAGAAAGAAATTATTGTCCCAATTAGAAGAGCTTAAGGTGTTACACCAAAAACGGGGGGATCTCCCTGGTGATTATGAGCGAGGCAGAGGGATCGATCAGATCCTGAGAAGAATTTGCAAGGAAAAAGGTGATGTAAAGTTAGAATCTATCACTAAAGCAGAGTGCGCAGGTTTGTTCACAAAGAGAGGTTTAGCTAAAAAGGCAGCTATACAAACCGACACTCATGCCCTATATTTGAAAGTGCTGATGGCCCATAACGATGTCAAAAGTCGTGAGGAGCAGCGCCCTGCCACTTCCATGTTTTCGGACAAATCACCACCCGATGCAGACCTGGTGGCTAAATTTAGAGAGAAATTTGCTGAAGAAGATATTAGACAGAGGGGAGGAATGTACCCACTCCTGCCTGAGGCTCTTCCCCCACCATACGAGAAAGGGATTCAAGCCCCCCTGGTCTCATTTTCAGGTCTATTAGACATCAAAGGAAAAGTGGAAATAAATGCAGAAGGAGAGACAGAAAAAGAGGAGAAGATGTGATGAGTTGAGAAGAGCTTTGATGGAGCGCACACAGAGAGAGAAAAAGAGAGAGGCGTGTGTAGGGGGTGAAATAGGGGAGGACTCAGAATGGAGCAGTGATGAGGGAGGAGTTGTAGGAGGACAGTGCAGCAAAGACCTGATCTATTACTCAGATGGGGGGAAGGGGGAGAAAGAAGAAAAGAGAGAGGAAGCAGTGCGGTTCAAAGGAGTCATGAGGAGGGAGCCTAGGTCTAGAGTAACAGGCCCACACGTCAACCACTCAATGACGCTAAGGAGGAAGAGGGGGAGGGGACCAGCAGCACATGGGCAGGAAACCGAAAGTAAACCTTCACTTCAGGCACCTTTAATGGTGAATGCACAGAACCCAGGGGGAGTTTTGATCTACACACCATGGGCTATCAGAGACCTGAGCCTATTGGTAGATGCTTTGCCCAGTTTGAGACAAGGGGCTGCCCCCTGGCTGAGGGAGCTAGAGAAAAAGACTGCAGCCTCGCCTCTAGCTATGGCGGACATGCGAGCCCTAATTATGCAATGTGCCGGAGCAGGCGACCTCCAGCAGGTAGAATGCATTGCGCAGACCACACTAATCCCTGATGGGACAGCATTCGGCCCGAGCAGACAGGCATGGGGAAAGGCCCTCCGTGAGAAATTCCCGACCACCGCAATGTCCGCTGTAGTAATGTTCGAATGCAAGACGGATGAGTCACCCGAAGACTATATGGCCAGAATTAAAGAGAACTGGGAGACTCAAACAGGAATTAACTTGACACATGACGGACACAATGCCACAATGTTCAGAGGACAGGTGTTATCCAGCCTGCCCACTCCAATTAGAGACAAAATGGAGAGCGTACCCGCTCTCCACAAACAGCCGTTTGGCATCTGGGAAGATCATCTGTTACACTTTTTAAAAGAGGCAAAAAAGATAGCGATAAAAGATCAAAGTGACATAAAAGAACTCCAGACCAGACTGCTTAAGATGCAAATAAAAAATGAGGAATTAAAAGCCACAGAGGGGAAAGAGAAAGGGAAGAAAAAGGGCGCAGACGGTGTGGAGAAAGACCAAACACCTGAACCAATGATGGCTCAGCAGGGCGCATATTATTATGGGCCACCACAAAGGCAATACAACCCAGGAAATGGGGAGGGCCGGCCTCCAGTACTCAGGGTCTCCACCTGGTGACCTTTGCTGCTATAAACTGGAGGCACGGTTTACTTTATTTTGATGGTTGAATTAATTTGATTCATCGGTCTGGGTGGGTTGATTAAATGCTGGGTTAGGAAGTTCTGCATAGACACATAGCGAATAACTGACATACGAAATGTTTGCTTAGTTGACCAATTGCCGAATGAAGGCTTCGTTGAGTAACTTGAGAATTCCCTCTGTTATCTCTATAAAAGAACTAACACAAACCCAGGTAAGATACACCAACATTTTTCCGTTTGAGATGAGCGACACAGCTAAATTTACTCTGGTTAAGGGGAGAGGGTCAAAATTTTGTCTATGAAATAAGACAATGACTTTTTCAGGACGGACTGTTCTGGGGTGCATTTGAAGTACGTGAAACAATGTTAACTGTCACTGTTCCATCTAGAGGTCTTGCCAGCCTCAATGCACACAAGTGAACTGGGAGGTCTAGCCAGCCTCCATGTAGAGCCCTCACACACAGACATGTCACAAGCCCACAAAGTCAGTACATTGAAAGCGCTGTAAGCTTTAAAATGCACTCCCAGAAGCCATCTAGTCTAAGGGGGCAGTCATTGCGACCAAATGTAAATGATTGGGGAGGGTACTCACATTTCAAACATCATCTGCCGGAGAGACTTATTGTACTAATGACTCGTAATTAAAATAGTTTGTCTGAAAACAGGGAACTTTCACACAAGCACTACACTTAAGCTAGTTCAGTAAATGACTAGAGAGAAAAATCAGTGTCATGTCATGGAGTGATATTATATTTGTTATAGGTTTGTGTTGATTCTTTTGAGATTACCATTCTGATCTTTCGATTCCAATCTTTAAGATGTGGTTTTTATTTTTGCATAGTGGCATCTAAGCAAACTTTCCATGCACTCACGGTCTGCAAATAGGACAAGGGGGCGGAGTTTGGAAACCAGGGTATGGGTCTGGCCTGGGACAAGGGGGAGGCAAGCTAAAATAATATAACAAATTAGGAAAATGATTAATTATCATCACATAGAGGGAGAATATTAATAGTGAAAAACTGAGGGACGAATAGGTCAAGTGTGTCAGAGCTGCAGGTTGACTGTGTTGTTTTTGTGTACACAGGAAGTGGTGACCCAGGGGAGCCAGGATAAATATTGTAACAGTTATGTTACTGAGTGAACTTGTGACCATAAAGGTCAGACTGAATGTTTGTCTTTAGGAGTTTCAACCTGTCCTACTGAGGTCGAGCTGGAATGGTAAGTTAACGATTACTTTTAAAATAACTCAAATTACAGTGCTAATATATTACATGTTATGTTGCAGGAAGGGATGGAGCTGGACCGTCCAGCGCCGCGGTGGGACGAGATAATTGAGTAAGGTTCACACCTATAAATAGGTGTGAAAGGGGGATTGATAAGATTTCCCCCTTTTTATTGATAGCCAAACATTTCCTCATTTAAGCACCTAACAATGAAAGCCTAAATTGATAACAGTTCTCTCTCTGCCTGTCAGTGACTTACAAGCATTTCCTCATTGAAGGCCTGTGTGTCGAGAAAGCATACGTGAAAATGAAACTAAAAATAGGAGCGGGCTGCACACACACACACACAGCCACCACATGTTTCTTTGAATCTTTTGCTCATAGCTTTTGCTCATATGAAAGAGGACTGTGGATTTCGAAGGTCAAAAACTCCTGAAATAATGTTATTGTTTCAGCACCAAGAATGTTATATCTACAGTTAGAAGGTTTTAGCTAAAATGAATTTAATTACTGCAATATTTACAATTATGTTATTATTATTATTTTGATACCTTATCATTTATACTTATTTTCATCTTGAAATGCATATTGTGCTTATATATCCTACTGATTAAATAAGTGTTCTTGACATCTTTTATAAAATGAACTTTAAAACCTGTTCAATAAACCATACACCCTCTGTACGTTGAACTTTCCCCTAAAGAACATGACCTCTGTACATTTCTGCACCCTTTCTTCTTTTCGTTTCTTTGAAGCATGGTGTTATATGACAGTTTCCCATTTCTTTACACAGTTCTTTGCGTGTTTATTAAACTCTGCAAGGTCTTCTGAGCTGCAAGGGTTGGGCAGCAGAGGGTTCCCTTCTGCACCCTGTGCAGAAGGGAACATTAAGCTCTTACCCAAAGTTCAGTGATGTGTATTTTTTCCATCGAGGCAGGACAGGTGCCGATTATGTATTTGATGTGGTTTTAACGTCATGGCAACAGCGCTTCTTGCAGAAACCTCTGCAGAAAAAGACGTCTGTAAGCTCTTTGAACCCAGACAGGAAAGGAGCTGTGGTAGGTGTCGCTTCCTGCCTAGAGAGACAGGCAGCAGGTCGTTGCTGAGAGGGAGTCAGCCTCTCTCTCATGTGTGCCATATCTGATGTGATTAAATATTAAAAGCATGTATAACTAACTTTTTCCACAGCCATGAAATATTGATCTTCCTCCCCACAAATATATATATTATAAGCCTTAGGTGTATTGATTTAATAAACTTATTTCTTACAAACATATTATGTTTAGTGGTTCCAGTCAAGTATAAAGTTAAAGCCAAGATTGCTTGCTATACAATAAGGGAGCTACAGTATATAATATTTAGATAAATATTAGCTTATTGTTACTACTGCAACTTTAGGTTGGGAAAATAAATGTATGGACAAAATCATAGTCATATTAAAGCTGCATCTGCCGACCGAATTGGCAGGTGGTCGTCAAATTAGTTGATAAATGGTAAGTGCTAATTGATAAGTGTCCTCATCCAATCAGAATAAGGATGAAGCTGCTTTCTCTGTTGTGATAAGAATTGAAACTATCTCTTCTCTTTTTACACTCCATTAGGGGTGGTTTTCGACCAAGAGATAGCTGGTTTGAGCTGAATGAAAATTGTTCCAGCTTCAGACTAATATAGTTGAATTTGGTCCTATCTAGGATGAAGATTAGATTATCTAGTTTAAAGTAACCATAGATAATGTGTGATAGGATTTTAAAATAGAGAAAATAGCTAAATTAGCTGACCCAAATTATAGGAGTTAAAATAGGAATTTAAATGTATCAAGCAGGCAATATTCAAGTGAGTGTTAGTGCATGAAGACCATGTCACGTGATGCGGGCCTCAGGGAGGAGAAGAACATCCGCCCACGAGGAAGGAAGAGCTACTGAAGGAACACGCCCACAACACCATGATCAAAGTCTCACATGAAGTGATAAAAGGGAAGACAAAACGAAAAACGAGGTCTTTTTCAAACGTCTCTTTCTTCATCTGAAAAATTTCAGCTGCTAGGAAGAACCAGAATCTGACCCGGAGATCTCTGCATTGGTAATCTGTATCACACTTGATTGGCTCTGTATCATGATTTATGCAATATATTCTATATAAAATAATATTCTAAATATCAGAATTGCTTGTCATATTGGTTTTTCATATATCTGGAATTTATTGGATACGCTGGAAAGGTATTAACATCTGTCAACACCTTCTGACCGGTGCGGTCAGTTCTGTCCAGATTGGACCTGGCACCGGAACATCCTTTCCCATCAACACACACACACACACACACACACACACACACACACACACAGGCTACAGCACCACCATGGACAGTAAACAGTGACCTGTTGATAGTCCATGGGCCAATGCTGACATTTTCCACAAATTGGTACCACCCAAGGTGGCCAAACATTTTTGGTCTTTTTTTGTCTCCATGGCCCATGCAAACATTATAGGCTACAAGACATGTTCTGCACAACCAAGACTCCAACCTTGAGTTTGGCATATAATCATCTTCTGAACAAAAAAACAAAAAAATCCACCAAGTCTGTTCAGTCCACAGTCCCCATTACCCATCGTGCACTGCGCGTGCTATAGACTCCTACTACTAAATTGTATAAACAGTAATGCGTGTTTAACGAAATAATAAAATAAAGACATAACAAAGCACCTGTTTAGTTGCACCGTACATGAGCATATAGCTGGGTGAATGAAACCCTCCGTCTGAGGCGGGCAGTCTGAGCGGTAGGGGTTTGATTTTTGGATAGCCCCTCCGTAGGTCGCGCTACTTTCGCTGTTAACCAAACGAAGAAGCGTCCTAGTGCCGCGCTAACAGGCGCTCACACTCCTCATTTTGGTATTTTGACAGCACATCACTTTTTATTACATTGTGTGTTTGGACCAAATCAGGAAAACTTTATTGAGCCCCTTGAGTGTTGTGTTATTGAATAACCACTCTCGTGAGTTCTTCTGTATCTGGTTTAACGTGAACTTTATTTAGACCGCTCTCAACATGAGTAGCACACAACCTGGTCCTGACATGAGTATCCCTGGAGTCGCCTCCCTATGACGTCATCACTAGTAGCCCCAGTAGACCTTACAGAATGCCTTATCAATAACATCAGCATAACACCACATCTCCCCTTTCTAGAATCATTGCCTCTATAGCTGGAAGGTCTGTTCCTGTCTGAACATGTAAACCATACATCAATGCCTATATAATGCCATACTGTAAACATAAACAAATCACTTATTTTCTTTACTGTAACCTTTAGCTTATTCTGTAAACATATCCTCTTTTTTTTTCACTGAACAAGGTTTCTACACTTTTACAAATTATTTCAGGATTTACAACTTATTTTTCTCTTTTCTTTACTTACAGAGCTGTCATCTTTTTTTTTTTTTTTTTTTTTTTTTTTTTTTTTTTTTATTGTTATTATTTCCGAAATGTCTCTGTTTTAGAAACGTCTCTGATCTATAAGTCCAACCTGTTTGGTTTCACCACAGCTCTCCCAGACCTGGTTCTAGGAGTAGATGGTGGATCTGGCACGTTCTGCTTTGGTGGTTCTGCTGCACTCGGCCCCGGAACACCTCCCAGGGGTTGTTCTGCGGCAGCACCTCTCTGCTCAGGTGACGGCTCCATCGGGATGAGATGGCGACGGTTTCGCCTGACTGTCCCGTGGGGGCCATCCACGATGTATGAACGTGGGGTGGTGTGGCTGCCGATCACAGTCCCCGTTGCACGTTGGTCAGCGAGCCACACTTCCTGTCCGGGCGTGAGCCTGGCGAGATCTTGAGCACGGTGACGTCGGTTGTACTGCTGTGCACCTTTCATCCTCATCTCCCCCTCTTTCAGAACCACCGCTTCAGCGTCGGGAAGAGCAGGATCCAGTAGGGCTGGAAGTGTTGGCACTGTAGTGCGCAGTCTTCTCCCCATGAGAAGTTGGGCTGGGCTGTATCCATTCTGTAGTGGGGTGGCCCTGTAAGCGAGCAAGGCGAGGTAGGGGTCAGCTGCTTTCTTCAGGAGCCCTTTTACTGTCTTGACAGCACGCTCAGCTTCCCCATTACTTTGTGGATATCTCGGGCTGCTTGTGACGTGACGGAACCCGTAAGACTCTGCGAACGCTGCGAAGGCTGTCCCGGAGAACTGCGGCCCGTTGTCTGTCACAAGAACCTCAGGAATGCCGTGGCGGGCGAAGATCGATTTTAAGTGTTGGATTACATCCGCTGACTTTGTGGGAGTCAGCAGAGCGATCTCCACGTACCTTGACGCGTAGTCCACCACCAGCAGGTATGACTTGCTCCCCAGCATGAACAAGTCCGCTCCAAGCTTTTGCCATGGTCGGCCCGGATACTGTGTTGGCATCAGCGGCTCGGCGTGATTCTGTCTCTCTTTGCTACACGTCCGGCAGTGGAGGACCAACTCGTTGAGCTGCTGGCTTAGCCCCGGCCACCATACTGACTGTCGTGCCCGCTCCCTGCACTTCACCACCCCCTGGTGGCCTTCATGCAGTCTGATGAGCACGTCGTTTCTCATAGTTGAGGGAATGACAAGTCTGTCCCCTTTCAGCAAAAGTCCATCATTCACTGTGAGGAATGCCTGTTCCCCCCAGTACAGCTTGAGTGCTGGCTCACAGTTGCTGTGAGTTGGCCAGCCTTCTTCACACAGCTGCATCACTCTTGCTGTGACACTGTCTCTTAACAGCTGTTCTCTCAGCTCATCCAGGTAGACAGTGCTGGCAGGCAGATTCTCCATTATCATGTCCACATAGATGTTTGTGTCTTCAAATAGCTCCTTTTCACCTGGAGTTCTCTCTCTTTTCACAGGAGCGCGTGACAGCGTATCGGCTGTCCACAAACACTTGCCTGGCACATGTGAGATGGAGTAGGAATAACGCATCAGGCGCATCCAGAATCGCTGGATTCGTGGAGGGAGGGCATCTAGTGCTTGTGACCCCAGGAGACTCAGGAGAGGCTTGTGATCAGTCTCAAGCTGGAAGTGTTTTCCGATGAGGAAGTCTCTGAATCTTTCACAAGCCCAGGTCAGGGCTAGAGCCTCCTTCTCCACTTGTGCATACCTCTGCTCCGTCTCCGTGAGAGATCGTGACATGTAGGCTACGGGTCTCCACTCCTCGTCCCATTTTTGGAGAAGCACACTCCCCAAGCCGTATGAAGATGCATCTGCTGAGACTTTGGATTCTCGGTTTGTGTCGTACACGGCCAACACGGGTGTGGATGACAGTGCGTCTTTCAGATCTTGGAAGGCTCTGGCCTGGTCGACGCCCCACAGCCAGCAGTTCTTAGTCGACAGGAGATCTCTCAGCGGTTTGTCTCTCTCAGACAGCTGCGGCATGAACCTCCCCAGCTGGGTAACCATGCCGAGAAAGCTGCGAAGCTCACTCACATTTGTCGGTTCCTCGATCTTTCTTACGGCCTCAGTCTTGCCTGGATCTGGGCTGATGCCGCTGGCGGAGAGGACGTGGCCCAGGAAGGTCACCACTTGCTGTGACAGGGCACACTTGTCGATGTTCAGGGTGATGCCCGCCTTCTGGATCCTCCCCAGCACAACATGCAGACGAGCGTCGTGCTCCTCCTGTGTTCGGCCCCAGACCAGCACATCGTCCATGTGGCAGACGACACCCTCGAGTCCATCTGTGACCTCAGTCACCATTCTATTTTGGAAATGTTCAGGGGCGGAGGCTATGCCGAAGGGCAGTCGCTTAAAGTAGTAGCGACCGAAGGGCGTAATGAAGGTGGTGAGCATAGCTGAGTCCTCCGTCAGGGGTATTTGCCAAAACCCCATATTGGCATCTAGCTTACTGAAGATTTTGGCTCCCGCCATCATGCCCAGCGTTTGCTCCACTGTTGGCAGGATATATTTCTCTCGACAAACCCATTCATTTAATTTAGTGAGATCAACACATATGCGCACGGCCCCTGTCTTCTTGGGCACTGGCACCATGGCAGCGCACCAGTCTGTTGGCTCTTCAATTCTGCTTATCACACCGAGGCTTTCCATGCGGGACAGTTCCTGTTTGACTTTGTCCATTAGCGGTAAAGGAATCCTTCTGGGTGTCTTGAGTGAGAATGGTTGGGCCTCTTCCTTCAGCTTGATTGCATATGGCTGCTTCACCTCACCGAGACCACTGCATAGTTTTGGGTAGCTTGTTTTTAGCGTCTCCATGGTGATGCTATCCAGACGAGCTACAAGCTCCAGCTTACTGAGAGCAGGTCTCCCCAGTAATGCAGTGTGCAGGTGTCGAGTGACGTACACCTCCTCCTTCACCTCCTTCTCTCCCTTCTTCAGTATTAGTGTGGCGACGCCCACAACGTCCAGTGGACTTCTCCCTGGCCCAAAGAGTCGTTTTTCAGGTTTGTGGAGGGCAGGCTGGTCTTCTGCATAAACCTCATTGAACACCTTGTGAGGTATGACCGTGACATCTGCACCGGTGTCAATTTTGAATGCCACAGGTATGTCATTAATGTCAATGTGGACCATCCACGGATCTCCATCTGCTGCGATGCTGCCCAGAAACACAGCTCCCCCATCCTCTTCTACTTCATGTACAGTCTTGGATGCTTTGCACACACGCTGGTAGTGCCCCTTTCTCCCGCATGAGTGACAATTCACTTCATTGGCAGGGCATTCGTGCTTTGGATGCGGTTGGAAGCTGCCGCATTTATAACACTGGACACTTTTCCCCATGCTGTGTTGGGCACTGTGTGTTTTAGCTTGGTAGCTGTTAGCCTGGTTTGGTTTATTTTTAGCATATCTGTTGCTGCTTTTAAACACTCTGTCAACAGATGTAGTGTCACTTGCCTCTATTCTGGTGTCTCCTCGCAGTGAAGATTGCTGCCTTTTTACCTCTTCCGTCTGCCTTGCCATGTTTATTGCCTTTTCGAGGGTTAAATCTGCATCGAGTTGCATGCGCTCAGACAGCCGCTTATCCATCAGTCCGACAACAAGCCTGTCTCTTAATAGCTCGTCATGTAGCACGCCGTAGCTACAATGTTCTGCTAGCGCATATAACGCAGTGACAAATGCATCCACAGATTCACTTTCCCCCTGTTTGCGCATGTTAAACTTGGCTCTTTCGTAGATAACATTTTTCTTTACCACAAAGTAGCCTTGGAAGCCGTCACGCACATCTTGGTACGTTTTCCTCTGTTGATCCGTCAGATTGAGTCCACGCAGAATATCATCTGCCTCGTCACCCATGCAGTATATTAGCGTGTTGACTTGATTATCATCCGAGCTTGCATTTAGGCTACTTGCCAAGCGGAATCTCTCGAACCTCCTGATCCATTTGGACCACTCTTGCGGCTTGGAAAAGTCGAAGGACTCGGGTGGCTGGATGCTAAACGTAGCGTTTGGTCTCTCTGTAGCCATAGCTCCAACGTTAACAGCGCCTCCGTTAGCACTCAGATGTTCTTCGTCCTCTGACATGTGTCCTCACTTTTCGCTCTTCCACCGTCAACGAGCTCCAAACGACCTGGCGTTGCTTCACGTTGCCTTACAGGACTTCTGACACCATGTCGTGTTATTGAATAACCACTCTCGTGAGTTCTTCTGTATCTGGTTTTAACGTGAACTTTATTTAGACCGCTCTCAACATGAGTAGCACACAATCCTGGTCCTGACATCAGTGTCTCCTCGAGTCGCCCCTATGTGACGTCATCACTAGTCGCTCCAGTAGACCTTACAGAATGCCTTATCATAAACATCAGCATAACCCCACAGTCTCCGCCATTTTTTTTTCTACGTTGTCATTTGAGGTAAGCCTTATTATTACTCTCCATGGTAAGAGAGTTGCCATGGCAACTCAATAACCCATGGCCATGGGTTATTGGAGTGGGTTACTGGATTTATACAATGGCTGTGAACCAATCAGATTGCTTGATTTGAGAGAGCCGTTTTATAATAAAGCTTAGCCAGATTTGTACAGATATGTATCTACACTGGAGCAAACCATGGCTAATGTGTAATATGACATTTCACCCCTATTAAATACTCAAGGTTTACTATCATTGTCTGTAAATAAGAGGTTTCAAGTCTTCACACTATTTGTCGTCTCGTTTGGATAGCTGTTTTGGATAGCTGTTTTTTTCCACTGGTCTAGGAAAATACTGAAATATGACAACAAATATTGAGGGTAACTTGCTTTGCTTTTGTACATAATATCTTTATTTTTGTATGTTGACACAAGATGTCACTACTACAGCTTTGACATTATTTACAGTGCAATGTTGTGCATGGCTCACTTGGCCAATGTGAGAGTGCACATAGTGTTTTATATGTACAGGTAGCCGGTTGGAACATCTCACAATACAACATCAAATACCAAATGCAAATAAACCAATAACTGGGTTTAGTATTGCTGCCTCTCTGCCTCTTTATTTAATACTGTATCAGTAGACCGTGGCACCTCAAAAGTGACACGCACCTCCTGGAAGAGCTTCATGGGATTCACCACCATCGTCAGAAAGGGTCGTTGTCTTTTGCACTTGAAAAATAACTCACTGCCTCTCTCTAGTGGCCATTAGCAGGCATGGCATGCTTTTGGTGCCCTTATCCTGTAGTTTTATGGCAAACGTGGAGCCTGTCACAGTCCAGCCTGCAGCTGCAGCACCACGTGTGTGTGTGTGTGTGTGTGTGTGTGTGTGTGTGTGTGTGTGTGTGTGTGTGTGTGTGTGTGTGTGTGTGTGTGTGTGTGTGTGTTATTTTTGGTCCATCTGGTCTCCTTGTTGTAATAATGCTTGCCTCAACCCTGTAACGCACAATCAAATGATTTACCTCCCTTTTTCAGGACAACCGGGGCTATCATAATGTATGCTGCAATGATGTCACATGAATTCTTATATGACCATAAAGACTAAAGAAAGAAAAAAACAAAGTGGAAATTGATTCTCACAAATGTATTAAAAAAACAGAACAATTAATGAAGGTTTTTGACAATTGAAATTGAAAATTGTTCAGCCAATCATAAAATGTGACATTTTTGGACTTCCAGACATTTTTGCATGACACCATGAATTATATGATGTCATGCATGCATCCTGGAGTTAAAGATTCAAAATCAGCCAGGGAAGTGCACTATGAAAACCCTCTGGGGGGAGAGAGGAGAGGCTGCATGCCAACTCTGTGATCAATAATAATCATCTTTCTCTTTATTGTTTATTTGACAGGGACAATGCACAATAAATATATTGCACCAGAAATAGCTATTAGCTATTTTGCATCTGTTGTCCCTGGGAGGGGGCGGTGGGACAATAAACACAAACAAAAACATAGCCTACTTAATAAACCACACTCCCAACAACAGAACCACATCAACAGACCAGTGCACAAATACCATGGGAGATACACATAACAGAGTAACAGTAGAATTACACATAATACGGATATTATCTGTAGCCTATATCAGTGAGTACATTAGTCAAACTAATCAGAATCACACAAAATGTCCCTGCATCAAAACTAAAGGATAGAGAATGTTCTCGATAGACGAGAGAAGACTTCTAATGGCTACAGGACTGTCCTTCCCTCAGCCACTTTTTAATTGAGGATTTAAAGCCACAATCTTGCTGCCTTGTAACTGTGAAAGCAGTTTGGCTGAATTTTGTAAACTGTGCTGCTAGTATGACTGGGAAGACGGAGAGGACTGAAATGGTGGGAGTACTTTGGGTGGATATGGATATGGTGTTCTTTTGTTTATTTTAGGTTAATTAACCTTGTACCCTGTTAGTCCAACGGTTGGATCGTTTTAACATTCGCGCGGATGGGGTTTTGACATTTTTGGTGGTCTGAGGCCAAAAGTATGCTCAGGTCTTTTTTTCTGTGTGTTTTACAAAAGTCTCCCTCTCACCATGTTAGGGACACGTCGTGGCCTCCTGTAGAGAAAATACTCACACGTTTACTGTTGGTGGTTGTTGCATGGACCGCAAATTCTCATTGACTTCCATTATAACATACTTTTTTGGGACCTCCAGCCATTGAAAAAAAAAATGCACTCACATTATGTTTTTATTCTATCATCCTGGACCAAACACCTTGAAATTTGACCTTGAAATGGAATTTTGTGGTTGGCTGAAAATTTGGGGGAATTACATGGCCTCAAAGTCCATTGCATAGTTTTCCCATAGTTTTCAATGTTAATTTTGAACAAAAACGACTCTTTTTTAGGACCTCCAGCTTTTTCCCCCAAAAAAGATTATTTCCCTGATGTTACACATCTCACCTCGAGTCAAGGCTTGTAATTACTAGTTTCTATTGTGTTTGGCTATTTCCCCGTATTCCCCCAGTTTTGGCACAACAACCAATTACATGCAGTTTACATGAAATGTACAGGAAATTGATCTGCATGCCGAACATGGGAAAATATTCAAAAACAGAATTTTACAGTGCACACTACTAATTTGAAGCCTTTAGACCAGGATACATGCTGGACTAAAGCTCATTTGTGTTTTTTGGGGGGAAAGTCTGGGAGTCCAAAACAGGCACTTTTTGCTTTTTTGGCTCAAATCATGCAGTAAATATGAAAACCAACTGATGATGTCACAATGTCTATGAATGTCATCAGTGACATCATTAGTGACCAAAAACATCTTATGACATCACTGATGATAATCTGATTACAAAAGTAATCTGATTACAAAAGTAATCTGAATTTACACATAGAAATTACATTGTATACTGCAGATTCTCCATCTCTCTCTGACACACACACACGCACCCACACACACACACACTTTGCATTTGTGGGAACACAAATAATTCACTTTTTGTGTTTTATACTCGTAGCCTACTGTACTCTACTGTACTACTGTTCACTGGCATTTGAGGGGTTAAAATTCTGAGTAAGAATGAAATGTCAGTACACACAACGAGGGATGAAGTTATCAATGAAATAAGAAACAATAACAAAATAAAAAATAAAATAAATACTATGAAATTCACCATTCTCAACTGCGGTCCATGCCATGGACCTTAACAGTAAATTGAGGGTAAAAAAAAAGATAAAGTGCATTTCCCAAAAAACTAAAGATGGATGAAAATGAATGTTGCTGCCAATCTTTGACCTATCCCAAGCTATGAAATCCCCCCCTTGAAAAATCCACTTTGCATTTATGGGAACAAAAATTTATGGGAAATTGTGTTTTTACTGTACTTTTACTGTACTTACAGTACTACTGGACACTGGCATTTGAGGGGTTAAAGTTCTGACTAAGTATGAAATGTTGGTACACATAATGAGGGATGAAGTTACCAATGAATAAAAAAAATATAAAAAAAATGTTTGGGAAAAAATTTATAATAATCTTATTAATTATTCATATGTTGGTCCAAGCAACTACCCAACAGTAAAATGAGTCTGACAAAACAGCAGGGTACAAGGGTTAAGATCAGTTTAGGTTTAGTTCAGTAGATGGCGGTAATGCAACATTTTGGATGCCAACCGCCGTAAAACCAAACAGAAGAAGAAGAAGAAGAAGAAGGCTGAATTTTGTGGATCGAAATTAGACACAACAGTCCCCTCTAGTGGAGGCTCTTGTAGTTCTAATACCAGTGTTGCGATTAACCACACATTGATTAAATGGCGCTGGAGCAAGGTCATGGAGAGGATTCTGTATAATAAACAGAAATTGGCGAAGGTTACGTTTGACAGTCCCTGCAGTTTTTTTAATGTGTTTTTTGAAGGTTATGTTGTTGCTATCAATGATAACACCCAGATATGTAAACTCATGGACAAACTCCACCCTCTGTCAGGCAGACAGACAGACAGGCAGGCAGACAGACAGGCAGTCAGACAGACAGGCAGGCAGACAGACAGGCAGGCAGGCAGGCAGTCAGACAGACAGACAGGCAGGCAGGCAGACAGACAGGCAGACAGGCAGGCAGGCAGACAGACAGACAGACAGGCAGGCAGGCAGACAGGCAGGCAGGCAGGCAGATAGACAGACAGACAGGCAGACAGACAGACAGACAGACAGGCAGGCAGGCAGACAGACAGACAGGCAGACAGGCAGGCAGACAGGCAGTCAGACAGACAGACAGGCAGGCAGGCAGACAGACAGGCAGACAGACAGGCAGGCAGACAGACAGACAGACAGGCAGGCAGGCAGACAGACAGACAGACAGACAGACAGACAGGCAGGCAGGCAGACAGGCAGGCAGGCAGGCAGATAGACAGACAGACAGACAGACAGACAGGCAGACAGACAGACAGACAGACAGACAGACAGACAGACAGACAGGCAGGCAGGCAGACAGACAGACAGGCAGACAGGCAGGCAGATAGATAGACAGACAGACAGGCAGGCAGACAGACAGATAGGCAGGCAGGCAGACAGACAGGCAGACAGACAGACAGACAGACAGGCAGGCAGGCAGACAGACAGACAGGCAGACAGACAGACAGACAGGCAGACAGACAGACAGGCAGGCAGACAGACAGGCAGGCATGCAGGCAGGCAGACAGACAGACAGGGGGGACCTGATGGAGTGCAGTGCCAAATCTTGTGCAATTCGGAATAGCGCCACCTACTGGCAAACACAAAAAGTGGTTAATCTTGAGAACCATTTGTCGGATGGACTTCAAACTGGTAGAGTGCGCTCTTCAACCAACCTAAATTCTCTCATGTCACTCCCCTCTTCCGGGACCTTCACTGGCTTCCCATCTCAGTACGCATCAAATTCAAGACACTGACACTGGCCTACAGGGCAGTACATCAGACAGCTCCTCCGTATCTACAATCTATGGTCAGGTTCCAAACTTCACGCCGCTCCCTCTGCTCCTCCACCAGTGCAGGGCACCTTGCCCCTCCTCCACTACGGGGGCTCAAAAGTCGCTCATCCCGATCGCGACTCTTCTCGTCCCTGGCACCACAATGGTGGAACGAGCTCCCCCCTTCGGTCAGGACGGCCGAATCACTGCCCATCTTTCGGCGAAGACTAAAAACACACCTTTTCAGGCTCCACCAGGGCCTAACTAAGTATGAAGCCCTGCTTTACTTGAGGGGGCACAAATATGGTAACTAATGGTAAAGTAATCATGAAGTAATGATGAATTTCCTAGTAACAACTAAGCATGAAGCCCTGCTTTACTTGAGGGGGCACGAAAATGGGAACTAATGGTGAAGTAATCATGAACTAATGATTAATTCCCTAGTAACAACTATGGTAACTAATAGTCTGTTCTTAAGTAACTACCCATTAACTACTTATAAAGAAAAAAAACATTACATGGATGCATAACTGGGACGTATCCTCAGTGATGTACCCTGGGGTCATAGGATGTTTCGGGTCTCGCAACATCATACACCCTCGCCCAGGTGACCCAGCCGGGCCTGGCCAAGCCCCAACTTACGTCCCAGTAGCTACCCACGGTCAGCCCTCCAGGAAGGGTCGAAGGTGGTCACGCGGTCAGGGCCACTCAATCCGCTGCTCCGGAACTACTCTGCCGGGACCGGGGGGGAGGAGGGCTCTGGTACGTAGAGGGACCGGGCTCTGTGGGTTGCCACCCGGCCGGGCTCCTCCCTCGTCTCACCAGGTCTACGACCTGTGCGCTGCACCAGACTCCCCCGCTCCAAACATCTCATTCCGAGGTGATGGTATCTTAGTGGACACCATGCAGTACCAGTACTTGGTGGCACTGCAGACTCCACTTGCGATTAGTCATAAGACATCTCACAAATGCATATTTGCACTATGCAGCCAGAGACACATAACTAGCTTATCAAGCACAAGATTTCTCCCCTTTGCTCTGGCCTTCAGAAACTCAGCATGACAATGGCCATGAGACAGGAACACTTGCTGATAACAGAGACTGCACAGACACACACACATTTCCAAAGTTCATCCCTCCTCTCTGTTTCTCTCTGCCTTCCTCAGCCTCCCTGAGTATAAAGCGTAATTGTGACATCGCCGCTGAATATTTGGACTCTGTAGTCTGTACATGATCAGATGGTACATTGAGATTCAGTCACTCCTATAATGCAGTTTATAGGAGAATGTATGGTTTTAAATATACTTTTATAAGACATCTTCCTGGACTCTTGGCTTCATTCAATTTGGTTTATATAAGCTGTTATAATTATCATATAGCGGATGAGGAGTGGTAAATTCCATTCTATAACATCTACTGTTGACAAAATGTGATATTGTAAGTTGCTTTGGATAAAAGCGTCAAATGCCAAATGACGTAATATAATGTAATGTAATGTAATGTAATACACAGACCTTACACACACAAAACAATACGAGGCCGGAGCCCCACCAAACTAGATTTGAAGGCCGCCTAGCGGCCTAAAATCTAGTGAAATAAAAAGGCAGACTTAACTTGAATTACAGGCCTATATGTTTTTTAAACAAGTTAAACTCTAATGCTCATCAAGTTTCAAGAATCTGAATTCTTTCATGAATTCACTATGAATTCACTTGCCCAGCTGTTCTCTCATGGACCACTCTCTCATGCAACACCTCGTATAAGTACATAACATAAACACCTTATGTGGCTGGTAGCCTACAGCAGCACCACATTTTGGTGTTGGAATGTTGATAATATATTAATGTTTTTTTTTCTTCTTCCTGTGTCTGAGCTTGTTTTTGTTTTTATTAATGAAAAATTGAATAAAATATGGACCTAACTGACCTAAATTGGTTGTTCGGAGTGATTTTCAATATAATACATGTTTCTATCATTTAATCTGGTGATAGAATTAGATGTTCCGGCATGACAATATTTTTTGGCCCATGGCAACAATCTGGGTTTCTCATGTGGGCCCCCCAGGAAAAATAATTGCCCACCCCTGATCTGAGGACAGCGGCGCACACGTCCTTGCTAGTGAATTTTTTTTAAACAGGAAGTCGACAACCGGCAACCACTGAGAATCATGGGAAACGTAAGTCCAGGAATAAGGTGAATAGGTGCGTTCCCCCACTTCTTCAGATAGCACTACATCTCTGCCTGACAGTGAGGAGTTTCACTGGCAGGACGTAGCGTGTGGGAGGACCACGCTATTCCCACCAGTTCCCCTCCCCCCGAACAGTCGCGCCGACTGACCAGAGGAGGCGCTGGTGCGGTGAACAGGACACATACCCTTACTCTGGCTTCCCACCCAGAGACATGGCCAATTGGGCCTGCATGGACCACACATGGACCACATTTGGAGGGGCTGCAAGAGAGAAAAGAGTCCCATCCCAACTGATCAATCCTGTTTGCCCAAATTAATTTCTGGTGTCAGTTATGGTCACTGGTGGGAAAGTAGGAAGTGACAAAACAAAACAGGAGTAAAACTGTGTGTTAAACAGCAGCCAGAAAGAGCTCCATCCAGAAAATCTGTTGCAAACACTTTTTTTCACCCACCACTTCTACTCACACCATGCTGAAGGGGACATTTAGATCTGAGCAGTTTACTTTTGTCATGTTACACAATTTCTGGGTAATGAAGTACCTCAAAGTTCAAACTTTAAAAAGTTCAAACAGTTAGCTCCCGCTGCCACTTGGGGGCGACAAAGTACTGTACCAAGTTGCCTCCTACAGCTTTAAAGCAAGTCAAATTAAATAGCAAGACTTCACTTCAGATTATTGTGTCACATAATTTTTTATTTATAAATAGGGTTTTGAATTAAACAAAAGAAAAACAATTATGGCAGATAAGAGGTCAAGAAAACCTATAAAAACAAAATTAAAACCTAAAACAGCCAGTTTCTTGAGTTGCTCAATGCTTACTTTATTAATGCTTTATTTGCCTGCTCATTGAAAGCTACAGTGAGTGTGTGGAAGGTGTTGGTGCCCTGCTACCGCCCTCTGACCCCTGAACCGTGCCCCCCCCCCCCCCACACACACACACACACGCTTTCCACTTGTCATAGGAGAAGTCATAATTATGATGTCATGTAAGCTGCTGGTGGCCGTATTTCTTTTTGAATGGCGGCGATGAGTAAATCAAAGTAATAAGTAGTAAATAAAGCTATAGCTACGCACCCAGGAAGGACTTCATCACTTCCATCCCCTCAGTCTGTAATGAGTGTGTCTCTTACTCTGCCCCCTCCACCAGGAACACAGCAGAGTCTGAAGCTGATCCCCCTATCATTTTAGGCTATACAATCAACACTGTCTGCCTGCCTGGTACATGCACCAGTGGCGTTTCCTGAGCTCGAAAGCAAGGGAGGATGTGTATATATATATATATATTGTAATAATCCGCTCCCGGGATCATTAAGTGAGGAGGAGAAGAGGCAATACTTGGTACAGTCTTTATTCCTGGTTCACACTCATAGCTTCTAGCTACACACACAGCTCCTAGCTACACACACGTCCTGTCCGCTTCCTCGTATCCCCAGACTCTCGCCACCCGAGACCGGAAATCCCCTACTACCCTGGCTGGTCCGCTGCCTTCACGTGACGTCGTAATCGCCACCGACATGTCAAACTCTGGGTCGCCACATTACCCCCTCCCTTCTTAGGCCCGCTCCCACGCGGGCACCCACAACCCACACATATCCCCCTGTACCAAAACACACCAACACATCAACACTTTTTCCCAATATCTTTTTTTCCATCCCCACATTAAATTCTAATTCCCCACAACAGTCTTTTCTTTTTTCCACACACCATCATCTACATCATTGACATTTTCCCCCTCCCCTTTTACACTCATTTTCACTCACATTTCAATTATTTCGTTTCTCTTTTCCCATTCATTTAAATTCTACACACATTTCCATTCATTTAGCGCCCTTTTCTTTTTTACACACATTTCACTCTAATTTAACCACCACCATTTCCATCCCCCCTTTCAAAGCTTCTGTCCCATCTGAAGCACTCTAGTCCCTCCCAACCCCCAGTGGGGTTAGTCCTTCGCAGGGTGACTCTCTTCGGTCCCCCCTCTGTGCCCTACAGTCATCACACGCACTGCAGTAGCTCCGCACGTCCCCCTTGTGTTTTCCCCAGTAGAAATCTCTACGGATGCGGCTGAGTGTCTCTTCAGGCCCAAAATGACTGGATCCGGGGGGACTGGATCTGGGGGCCCTATGTGCCCACCGTAGCACCAATCCCCGCAGGTAGCTGGGTACAACCCACTGGGACCCCTCGCTTCCGTGCCCCTTTCTCTCCAAAATCCCCTCGTCCAGACGCAGGTCCGAAAACATGTTCCACAGTCCCTTCGTGGCACCGGAACATGTTTGAATCTCCTCCACAGGGGGCCGGCGTCCGGCCGCTACCCACCCGTACACCGGACCGATATCCGCATCCTCCATCTGTCTGCGATCCCACTTCTGACACCAATGTAATAATCCGCTCCCGGGATCATTAAGTGAGGAGGAGAAGAGGCAATACTTGGTACAGTCTTTATTCCTGGTTCACACTCATAGCTTCTAGCTACACACACAGCTCCTAGCTACACACACGTCCTGTCCGCTTCCTCGTATCCCCAGACTCTCGCCACCCGAGACCGGAAATCCCCTACTACCCTGGCTGGTCCGCTGCCTTCACGTGACGTCGTAATCGCCACCGACATGTCAAACTCTGGGTCGCCACAATATATATATATATATATATATATATATATATATATATATATATTGTTCTATTTTGTTTATTTTATGTTATGTGTGACCGTATGTCCTGATTTATAAGACGAAGGACCATGTTGGAAATAAGTCTTCTCACTTTTACATGTCTAGTCCTTGGATTTTGTTCTGCTATATCCATAAATAAAATCAATCAATCAATCAATCAATCAATTTGGTGAACATTAAAGCCAATGTTTCTCTGATCATAAGAACGGAAAAGAAAAAGGCAGTTGGTTCCTTGTTTTCTGCACACACATGAATCACAAGTCCTCTAAAAAATGTTTAAAAGGATACTTATTCTAATAGATTGTTATAAAAAAATACTGATAGACGTCTGTAAAATCAGAATCAGAATTGTCTTTATTGCCAAGTAAGTTTACACACAGGCTACAAGGAATTTACTTTGGTGTTCAGTGCATACAGTAGCATCAATAAACATAGTAAGAGAACTTAGGAGAGTAAATGTAAAAGGCAAAGTACTGCAAGTCAAGAAGCATCAAATATAAAATACTAATGTTCAAAGTACTCTATTACCACCGCCTGTCGTGAGAGTAAGTGTTGTTCTTCGGATGCTAGTTCAGTGAGTTTAGCTCGTAGACTGATCAGACTGATACTGTTGGAATCTGTGGATTCAGCTTTCATAACAAGATGTCAAAACTGGAAACTGGTGCAAACAAACAACAACAACCATTATTACTGCGACCACCATGACATGTACTTTTGTAACAAGGGGGTATTTCGAAACAGGTACTCTGGACAAATATCAATAATATCAAATATCAAATAAAAACATTTAGCCTACACAAAGAATAATATTTTATCTTTTATAATAAAAAGTCAAAGCTTGAGGGAGTGAAGGCTGGACTGAGGCCCTGATAGGTGGAGTCTGGCTGGGATCTGGAGGCTGGAGGACAGTTGGCATAGGTGACATTCTGTAAAAAATAATACAATATTAAGTTCAGTAAGGTTACAAGGCAGGAGAGCACACCAGCGGTAGCCATGGAAACAGTCCTCCATCTTGCATGTATCCTACATCTATGCTGTTTTAGGCTGTGTGTCCATATAGTGTTTTTCCTCATTAACTCATTGAGTGCCAGCCACTTTTGGAGAACGGACGCTCCCAGTGCCAGAGTTTCAGAGCGTTTTCAGTGATTTCTCGAGGCCCACAGAATATTGTGTGATATTACTATGTAAACACCGAACACGCACAAAGAACGATGAGACTCTCTTCTATCATCTGCAAAAAAAAAATCTGGAGAGCACTGTCGCCACCTAATGGGTCGGTAAAATAGGTTATACACATTCAACATGCCCCAAAATTTTAAGGGAGATGGATCTGGCTTTGATCCACGTCCCACCGTCAAAAAACGCAATTGACGAACATACTCGTCCTTGGCACTCTACGTTACTAAACGAATTGACGAACATACTCGTCCTTGGCACTCAATGAGTTAAAAGCAGAGAGAGGTGGCTGCAAGGTGCACAAAAGATGGCCTCTGCAGAAAATAGCTTTTGTCTTCCTAAAGGCACACGAATCAAACATTCTCCAACCAACACGGGAGAGACCATAGAACCATAGACCATAGAACATTTCACTCGAACCAAAACGTTAAAAAAACATTGAAACAATATTTTCTTTAAATCCGCTTTTTTTTTACGTTTTGATCTAAGTTAAATGTTATGGTCTCCTCTGTTTCTAAATATATCTGAACCGTTTCGTTTGAACAAGTAAAACTGTTTTTATAAGCATTTTAGGAAATGGCTATGGGAAAATAAATGGCGGATGAAAATCTCTGGTACAGTGCTGAAGCAGTAAGTGATGTTCACTTTGGCTCTCTATGCCATCAAACATTCTCCAACAACTGCCAACATCCTCAGACAACTGCCTGTTGGTGTTTGTCCGTGTTTGTTGGAGAATGTTTGATTGGTGTGCCTTGTGCTTAACTTTAACTAATTATAAACAAACTCATCAGAAAGATGAGCACTTGAACATACGTCAGTGTGATAAGAACTACCTAAAATGACAGAAACCATCAGCCAGACACCAGAGGGCAATCAAGGTGTTTTGGCTTCATTTTTTGGGAGCTGACATGACGTCCATATATTATACCATCAATGGTGGAACTGGAAACTAACTATGAGAATAAACAGAGATACAAAGACTTAAAACAATTCACCTGCAGGTTTATGGAGCCTGAGTTTCCCCTGGTGTTCGAACCTGTGGAACAGACAGTACAAAGATTTGTATTTGTGTGTGTGTGTGTGTGTGTGTGTGTGTGTGTGTGTGTGTGTGTGATAGTTTACATGGTTGTTAGCAAACTAACTATGAGAATAAACAGAGATACAAAGACTTAAAACAATTCACCTGCAGGCTTATGGAGTCTGAGGTGCTCCTGGTGTTCGAACCTGTGGAACAGACAGTACAAAGATTTGTATTTGTGTGTGTGTGTGTGTGTGTGTGTGTGTGTGTGATAGTTTACATGGTTGAAAGCAACTCACCATCACTTTCTCTCTTTCTGTTCCATCTGTAGAGCACCAGCAGACTGACAGCCAGCAGCACCAAAACAACCACAACAACAACAGCCACGACCAGGAAGTCACCTGGGTGAGATACATAGAGGGAGAGTGGGGAAGAAGGGAGAGAGAATATGGGGGGGGGGGGGGGAGAGAGAGAAGCAGGGGGTGCAGGGCCAAAAAGATGAAGGGAATAATATAAATGAGAAAATCATCCTATTTTATGTGACTATCAAATAGTTTGGTATCATCAACTAAAGAGGAGACAAACTGGAAATCATAAGTCAGATGTTTTCTGAGTGACAGCTGATTCAGCTATAGCTTAACTTGTACTTAGAAACAATGTTAACATGTTCAACACATCCTAAACTACATGTGTATCTTGTGTTACTGTAAACTCCTCTAAAAATATGACATTTTTACATCTAGGCTAATGCATGTATAAAACATTTTACATTGTGGAAAATATGATATCGTTTTTACAACATGTGTGAAATTGTCTTACTTGGCTCAATTGGAGGGGAGGAATCAGCTCTGGTTGTTGTTGCAGGCAGGTCAGCTGGAAGAGTGGTGGTTGTTGTTGTTGGAAGAGGAACTGGTTAAAGGTGAAACACATTCTGTTATATGTTTTTAAAGTTTTTTCTACATTTACAGTTTTTCACAATTGTTTAAACACATTAATTGGAACATCAGACACAATGTGCACAACCTGAAACTCATGTACCAACTGCCAAACCAATTCTGCTGAACTCCAAGCACATTTTCTGCTTTAGACTCAGATTCCCATTCCAAATCACACATTTTTCACAACACTACACACAATTCTCTATATGTTGCACACTCTTCCTGAATTCCCTCTCTTGGTGTTCACACAGAACACACTGCCAATCACATTTCTAAACTCCAAAGGCTGTTGTGCAATTAGCAATCAGCAATTTTTGTTGTGTTTTTGTTTTTTGTCTTTATTTTGTTCTGTTTTATATGGTTCGTTTTTAACGTTTTGGTACTGTTTTAACTTTTCTCTTGAACTTTTGTTGTAAAGGTTTAACCAGGGACAGGGGTTGCAAATTAGCCTCGGCTAGAAACCTGTATGCATGACATCTGTTTTGTAGGTCATATGAAATCATGTTCAATGCATTTGTCCCTGTTCAATAAACAAATAAATAAATAAAATAAATACATTTGCTATAGAAGGGTCACAGATGAGCTCCTGGTTTTTTTGGAGAACAATGAATGGTGGCAACATCGAAGAGAGAGGTGATGAGGTCCTGTCGCCAGCCAGGGACCGAACGCAGGATGCAGCTTAGTTGTTTTGTTTATTGCCTATTTTCTGTTATCTCTTTCATTTCATCCCATTTTCATCCTGTTTGCTGTGATTTACAGTAGACTGCACGTTTTGAGTACAAATAAAATATTATTTGTTAAATTATTATAATAATAATAATAATAATTCATTTATTTTATATAGCGCTTTTCAAGACCCAAAGACGCTTAAAGGAACACTCCGCCCATTTTCAACCAGCTTTGTATCATTAGAACATCAGTAGTATATCTGAAAACTGTAAACGGTTTTGAAGTCTGTCATTTAATTTGACAGTTATTGAGTGTTAAAGTGTGGACCAGCAAATTAATAACTCAAATCAACTCTCAATAACTGTCAAACTAGATGAATGATGCATAGTTTGACAGCTTTGTCATCCGCCCATCGCCGCTTGCGGCTATATTTAGATGTTGTTTTTGTTTCCGAGTTGCTGTCGAGACAGTGGGTTTGTGTACATTCGAGGGATGTTTCATACTCGCCGGTCTGACGTTACCCTGTGGCACAGTCTTGAGTTTCCTCAGTTTGCTACCTGGGCTGGACGTGGTGGTAGCTGTGCTGCTGCTGCTGCCTGGGCCGGACGTGGTGGTAGCTTGGCTGCTGCTGCTGCTCGGGCCGGACGTGGTAGTAGCTGGGCTGCTGCCTGGGCCGGACGTGGTGGTAGCTTGGCTGCTGGTGCTGCTCGGGCCGGACATGGTGGTAGCTGTTGGTAAATGGTAGAGACCTGAAATTTGGCCCAATGACAGATATTGTTGGCTGGTAGGTGCTCAAAAAAGATTTTTTGAATCGGCCTGAAGGTGGCGCTATAATCGACGGTTTTACGTTAAACGCCATAACTTCCACGCCGTTGGTCCGATTTTCAAACTTTTTTTTTCCAGATGTTCAGGTGAACCTGCTCTACAAGTTTGGCATAAGGACCCTTAATGTCCGTCTGGAAAAATTTTTAGATATTTGGAAAAGTTTGGAAAACACATTTTTGACATCTCCTCCTAGACCGTTGGACCGATTTGCACCAAAATCGCCAGGAAGCATCTATGGAGCAAGCTCTACAATCCTGAATTTGGAATTTTTGAAATCTACTTTAGTTTCGGAGATATTGATCGTTAAAGTTGTGAGAGGGCGTGGCCTCAAAGCTAAATTGTCATAACTTCATGACCGATTAAGGAATCTTCACGAAACTTGCAGGAGGTCTTCGGAGACCATCCTAGACCATGTGTGTCAAATTTTGTGCAATTCGACCAAAAGGGGGCGCCTTAAACGCCAGAAATGGGCGTGGCTTAACATAAAAAAGGCTGTAACTCCACACCTGTTTGTCCAATGATCGCAAAACTTGTCAGATATATCAAGGAGGATGTCCTAGTCAGAATCAGAAGCTTTGTCATCTGCGCAAGGCTTGAACCCCGCCCATCGCCGCTTGCGGCTATATTTAGATGTTGTTTTTGTTTCCGAGTTGCTGTCGAGACAGTGGGTTTGTGTACATTCGAGGGATGTTTCATACTCGCCGGTCTGACGTTACCCTGTGGCACAGTCTTGAGTTTCCTCAGTTTGCTACCTGGGCTGGACGTGGTGGTAGCTGTGCTGCTGCTGCTGCCTGGGCCGGACGTGGTGGTAGCTTGGCTGCTGCTGCTGCTCGGGCCGGACGTGGTAGTAGCTGGGCTGCTGCCTGGGCCGGACGTGGTGGTAGCTTGGCTGCTGGTGCTGCTCGGGCCGGACATGGTGGTAGCTGTTGGTAAATGGTAGAGACCTGAAATTTGGCCCAATGACAGATATTGTTGGCTGGTAGGTGCTCAAAAAAGATTTTTTGAATCGGCCTGAAGGTGGCGCTATAATCGACGGTTTTACGTTAAACGCCATAACTTCCACGCCGTTGGTCCGATTTTCAAACTTTTTTTTTCCAGATGTTCAGGTGAACCTGCTCTACAAGTTTGGCATAAGGACCCTTAATGTCCGTCTGGAAAATTTTTGAGATATTTGGAAAAGTTTGGAAAACACATTTTTGACATCTCCTCCTAGACCGTTGGACCGATTTGCACCAAAATCGCCAGGAAGCATCTATGGAGCAAGCTCTACAATCCTGAATTTGGAATTTTTGAAATCTACTTTAGTTTCGGAGATATTGATCGTTAAAGTTGTGAGAGGGCGTGGCCTCAAAGCTAAATTGTCATAACTTCATGACCGATTAAGGAATCTTCACGAAACTTGCAGGAGGTCTTCGGAGACCATCCTAGACCATGTGTGTCAAATTTTGTGCAATTCGACCAAAAGGGGGCGCCTTAAACGCCAGAAATGGGCGTGGCTTAACATAAAAAAGGCTGTAACTCCACACCTGTTTGTCCAATGATCGCAAAACTTGTCAGATATATCAAGGAGGATGTCCTAGTCAGAATCAGAAGCTTTGTCATCTGCGCAAGGCTTGAACCCCGCCCATCGCCGCTTGCGGCTATATTTAGATGTTGTTTTTGTTTCCGAGTTGCTGTCGAGACAGTGGGTTTGTGTACATTCGAGGGATGTTTCATACTCGCCGGTCTGACGTTACCCTGTGGCACAGTCTTGAGTTTCCTCAGTTTGCTACCTGGGCTGGACGTGGTGGTAGCTGTGCTGCTGCTGCTGCCTGGGCCGGACGTGGTGGTAGCTTGGCTGCTGCTGCTGCTCGGGCCGGACGTGGTAGTAGCTGGGCTGCTGCCTGGGCCGGACGTGGTGGTAGCTTGGCTGCTGGTGCTGCTCGGGCCGGACATGGTGGTAGCTGTTGGTAAATGGTAGAGACCTGAAATTTGGCCCAATGACAGATATTGTTGGCTGGTAGGTGCTCAAAAAAGATTTTTTGAATCGGCCTGAAGGTGGCGCTATAATCGACGGTTTTACGTTAAACGCCATAACTTCCACGCCGTTGGTCCGATTTTCAAACTTTTTTTTTCCAGATGTTCAGGTGAACCTGCTCTACAAGTTTGGCATAAGGACCCTTAATGTCCGTCTGGAAAATTTTTGAGATATTTGGAAAAGTTTGGAAAACACATTTTTGACATCTCCTCCTAGACCGTTGGACCGATTTGCACCATAATCGCCAGGAAGCATCTATGGAGCAAGCTCTACAATCCTGAATTTGGAATTTTTGAAATCTACTTTAGTTTCGGAGATATTGATCGTTAAATTTGTGAGAGGGCGTGGCCTCAAAGCTAAATTGTCATAACTTCATGACCGATTAAGGAATCTTCACGAAACTTGCAGGAGGTCTTCGGAGACCATCCTAGACCATGTGTGTCAAATTTTGTGCAATTCGACCAAAAGGGGGCGCCATAAACGCCAGAAATGGGCGTGGCTTAACATAAAAAAGGCTGTAACTCCACACCTGTTTGTCCAATGATCGCAAAACTTGTCAGATATATCAAGGAGGATGTCCTAGTCAGAATCAGAAGCTTTGTCATCTGCGCAAGGCTTGAACCCCGCCCATCGCCGCTTGCGGCTATATTTAGATGTTGTTTTTGTTTCCGAGTTGCTGTCGAGACAGTGGGTTTGTGTACATTCGAGGGATGTTTCATACTCGCCGGTCTGACGTTACCCTGTGGCACAGTCTTGAGTTTCCTCAGTTTGCTACCTGGGCTGGACGTGGTGGTAGCTGTGCTGCTGCTGCTGCCTGGGCCGGACGTGGTGGTAGCTTGGCTGCTGCTGCTGCTCGGGCCGGACGTGGTAGTAGCTGGGCTGCTGCCTGGGCCGGACGTGGTGGTAGCTTGGCTGCTGGTGCTGCTCGGGCCGGACATGGTGGTAGCTGTTGGTAAATGGTAGAGACCTGAAATTTGGCCCAATGACAGATATTGTTGGCTGGTAGGTGCTCAAAAAGGATTTTTTGAATCGGCCTGAAGGTGGCGCTATAATCGACGGTTTTACGTTAAACGCCATAACTTCCACGCCGTTGGTCCGATTTTCAAACTTTTTTTTTCCAGATGTTCAGGTGAACCTGCTCTACAAGTTTGGCATAAGGACCCTTAATGTCCGTCTGGAAAATTTTTGAGATATTTGGAAAAGTTTGGAAAACACATTTTTGACATCTCCTCCTAGACCGTTGGACCGATTTGCACCAAAATCGCCAGGAAGCATCTATGGAGCAAGCTCTACAATCCTGAATTTGGAATTTTTGAAATCTACTTTAGTTTCGGAGATATTGATCGTTAAAGTTGTGAGAGGGCGTGGCCTCAAAGCTAAATTGTCATAACTTCATGACCGATTAAGGAATCTTCACGAAACTTGCAGGAGGTCTTCGGAGACCATCCTAGACCATGTGTGTCAAATTTTGTGCAATTCGACCAAAAGGGGGCGCCATAAACGCCAGAAATGGGCGTGGCTTAACATAAAAAAGGCTGTAACTCCACACCTGTTTGTCCAATGATCGCAAAACTTGTCAGATATATCAAGGAGGATGTCCTAGTCAGAATCAGAAGCTTTGTCATCTGCGCAAGGCTTGAACCCCGCCCATCGCCGCTTGCGGCTATATTTAGATGTTGTTTTTGTTTCCGAGTTGCTGTCGAGACAGTGGGTTTGTGTACATTCGAGGGATGTTTCATACTCGCCGGTCTGACGTTACCCTGTGGCACAGTCTTGAGTTTCCTCAGTTTGCTACCTGGGCTGGACGTGGTGGTAGCTGTGCTGCTGCTGCTGCCTGGGCCGGACGTGGTGGTAGCTTGGCTGCTGCTGCTGCTCGGGCCGGACGTGGTAGTAGCTGGGCTGCTGCCTGGGCCGGACGTGGTGGTAGCTTGGCTGCTGGTGCTGCTCGGGCCGGACATGGTGGTAGCTGTTGGTAAATGGTAGAGACCTGAAATTTGGCCCAATGACAGATATTGTTGGCTGGTAGGTGCTCAAAAAAGATTTTTTGAATCGGCCTGAAGGTGGCGCTATAATCGACGGTTTTACGTTAAACGCCATAACTTCCACGCCGTTGGTCCGATTTTCAAACTTTTTTTTTCCAGATGTTCAGGTGAACCTGCTCTACAAGTTTGGCATAAGGACCCTTAATGTCCGTCTGGAAAATTTTTGAGATATTTGGAAAAGTTTGGAAAACACATTTTTGACATCTCCTCCTAGACCGTTGGACCGATTTGCACCATAATCGCCAGGAAGCATCTATGGAGCAAGCTCTACAATCCTGAATTTGGAATTTTTGAAATCTACTTTAGTTTCGGAGATATTGATCGTTAAATTTGTGAGAGGGCGTGGCCTCAAAGCTAAATTGTCATAACTTCATGACCGATTAAGGAATCTTCACGAAACTTGCAGGAGGTCTTCGGAGACCATCCTAGACCATGTGTGTCAAATTTTGTGCAATTCGACCAAAAGGGGGCGCCATAAACGCCAGAAATGGGCGTGGCTTAACATAAAAAAGGCTGTAACTCCACACCTGTTTGTCCAATGATCGCAAAACTTGTCAGATATATCAAGGAGGATGTCCTAGTCAGAATCAGAAGCTTTGTCATCTGCGCAAGGCTTGAACCCCGCCCATCGCCGCTTGCGGCTATATTTAGATGTTGTTTTTGTTTCCGAGTTGCTGTCGAGACAGTGGGTTTGTGTACATTCGAGGGATGTTTCATACTCGCCGGTCTGACGTTACCCTGTGGCACAGTCTTGAGTTTCCTCAGTTTGCTACCTGGGCTGGACGTGGTGGTAGCTGTGCTGCTGCTGCTGCCTGGGCCGGACGTGGTGGTAGCTTGGCTGCTGCTGCTGCTCGGGCCGGACGTGGTAGTAGCTGGGCTGCTGCCTGGGCCGGACGTGGTGGTAGCTTGGCTGCTGGTGCTGCTCGGGCCGGACATGGTGGTAGCTGTTGGTAAATGGTAGAGACCTGAAATTTGGCCCAATGACAGATATTGTTGGCTGGTAGGTGCTCAAAAAGGATTTTTTGAATCGGCCTGAAGGTGGCGCTATAATCGACGGTTTTACGTTAAACGCCATAACTTCCACGCCGTTGGTCCGATTTTCAAACTTTTTTTTTCCAGATGTTCAGGTGAACCTGCTCTACAAGTTTGGCATAAGGACCCTTAACTCATTGAGTGCCAGCCACTTTTGGAGAACGGACGCTCCCAGTGCCAGAGTTTCAGAGCGTTTTCAGTGATTTCTCGAGGCCCACAGAATATTGTGTGATATTACTATGTAAACACTGAACACGCACAAAGAACGATGAGACTCTATTCTATCATCTGCAAAAAAAAGTTTATTGATCCCATTTTCCGTTCTTTAGTTATGAGCCGGAGAAGATAGCTTGATTCATCCAAAAATAGCAATTTTTTTCTAGAAGCTGAGATAATTGGCCTTTTGTGAAATTAATCATTTCAAGCACATCACTGACTCTGAAGCTAATCTTTTCTAATGTAGTCACACCTCAAAAATAATTTCCTTCAATAAAACAGTTTAGGCCAGGGAATTTTGTTTGGCAGAATAATATTTTTAGCTACAACCAGCAGCGCTGGCCCCTGCGTGCGCTGCTGGTTGCAGCTTCTTGCTGGTTTTGATTTGCTGCTGGTGGGTATCGGATATTCTGGCTTGCGTTTGTCAATCCTGTCCTGCTGCCTGGGTCTGTCTGGGTGTTGCGTGCTGCTCTGCGTGCCCCCCCCCCCCCCCCCCCCCGCCCCGCCCCGCCCCGCCTCGCCTCAACTGCACACTCCTCCTCCTGTCTGTGGTGGCTCTCTGCTGAGTTTGCTGTGCGCACAGTGAAGGGTGCGGAACAGCCAGGCTTTTTTACAGCGTTCCGCGTGTGTTTGTCACCGGCAACGATGCTTCCAGTTGAGAATAATAACAACTCCACGGTGTGGATGTGCGGATTTGCTGTCGCAACCGACACGGAGCGGCTCAATTGTGGGAGCAGATTGGCTGCTGCAGGCACAGCTGCAGTAACGTGCTTCAGCATATCGATGCATACGGATGCGATGCGATTTCCGTTTCCATAACGACTTCTTCTTTGTTTTTTCCTTGCCTTTCTGTTATGTGGAGAGCACTGTCGCCACCTAAGGGTTCTGTAAAATAGGTTATAGACCTCCAATAGCTACAATAGTTGTACCAGAGATGTATCAGGGATTGATCCACGTCCCACCGTCAAAAAACGCAATTGACGACAACCGTCGTCATTGGCACTCTACGTCAGTATTTGAATTGACGACAGCTGTCGTCATTGGCATTCAATGAGTTAATGTCCGTCTGGAAAATTTTTGAGATATTTGGAAAAGTTTGGAAAACACATTTTTGACATCTCCTCCTAGACCGTTGGACCGATTTGCACCAAAATCGCCAGGAAGCATCTATGGAGCAAGCTCTACAATCCTGAATTTGGAATTTTTGAAATCTACTTTAGTTTCGGAGATATTGATCGTTAAAGTTGTGAGAGGGCGTGGCCTCAAAGCTAAATTGTCATAACTTCATGACCGATTAAGGAATCTTCACGAAACTTGCAGGAGGTCTTCGGAGACCATCCTAGACCATGTGTGTCAAATTTTGTGCAATTCGACCAAAAGGGGGCGCCATAAACGCCAGAAATGGGCGTGGCTTAACATAAAAAAGGCTGTAACTCCACACCTGTTTGTCCAATGATCGCAAAACTTGTCAGATATATCAAGGAGGATGTCCTAGTCAGAATCAGAAGCTTTGTCATCTGCGCAAGGCTTGAACCCCGCCCATCGCCGCTTGCGGCTATATTTAGATGTTGTTTTTGTTTCCGAGTTGCTGTCGAGACAGTGGGTTTGTGTACATTCGAGGGATGTTTCATACTCGCCGGTCTGACGTTACCCTGTGGCACAGTCTTGAGTTTCCTCAGTTTGCTACCTGGGCTGGACGTGGTGGTAGCTGTGCTGCTGCTGCTGCCTGGGCCGGACGTGGTGGTAGCTTGGCTGCTGCTGCTGCTCGGGCCGGACGTGGTAGTAGCTGGGCTGCTGCCTGGGCCGGACGTGGTGGTAGCTTGGCTGCTGGTGCTGCTCGGGCCGGACATGGTGGTAGCTGTTGGTAAATGGTAGAGACCTGAAATATGGCCCAATGACAGATATTGTTGGCTGGTAGGTGCTCAAAAAAGATTTTTTGAATCGGCCTGAAGGTGGCGCTATAATCGACGGTTTTACGTTAAACGCCATAACTTCCACGCCGTTGGTCCGATTTTCAAACTTTTTTTTTCCAGATGTTCAGGTGAACCTGCTCTACAAGTTTGGCATAAGGACCCTTAATGTCCGTCTGGAAAATTTTTGAGATATTTGGAAAAGTTTGGAAAACACATTTTTGACATCTCCTCCTAGACCGTTGGACCGATTTGCACCAAAATCGCCAGGAAGCATCTATGGAGCAAGCTCTACAATCCTGAATTTGGAATTTTTGAAATCTACTTTAGTTTCGGAGATATTGATCGTTAAAGTTGTGAGAGGGCGTGGCCTCAAAGCTAAATTGTCATAACTTCATGACCGATTAAGGAATCTTCACGAAACCTGCAGGAGGTCTTCGGAGACCATCCTAGACCATGTGTGTCAAATTTTGTGCAATTCGACCAAAAGGGGGCGCCTTAAACGCCAGAAATGGGCGTGACTTAACATAAAAAAGGCTGTAACTCCACACCTGTTTGTCCAATGATCGCAAAACTTGTCAGATATATCAAGGAGGATGTCCTAGTCAGAATCAGAAGCTTTGTCATCTGCGCAAGGCTTGAACCCCGCCCATCGCCGCTTGCGGCTATATTTAGATGTTGTTTTTGTTTCCGAGTTGCTGTCGAGACAGTGGGTTTGTGTACATTCGAGGGATGTTTCATACTCGCCGGTCTGACGTTACCCTGTGGCACAGTCTTGAGTTTCCTCAGTTTGCTACCTGGGCTGGACGTGGTGGTAGCTGTGCTGCTGCTGCTGCCTGGGCCGGACGAGGTGGTAGCTTGGCTGCTGCTGCTGCTCGGGCCGGACGTGGTAGTAGCTGGGCTGCTGCCTGGGCCGGACGTGGTGGTAGCTTGGCTGCTGGTGCTGCTCGGGCCGGACATGGTGGTAGCTGTTGGTAAATGGTAGAGACCTGAAATTTGGCCCAATGACAGATATTGTTGGCTGGTAGGTGCTCAAAAAAGATTTTTTGAATCGGCCTGAAGGTGGCGCTATAATCGACGGTTTTACGTTAAACGCCATAACTTCCACGCCGTTGATCCGATTTTCAAACTTTTTTTTTTCCAGATGTTCAGGTGAACCTGCTCTACAAGTTTGGCATAAGGACCCTTAATGTCCGTCTGGAAAATTTTTGAGATATTTGGAAAAGTTTGGAAAACACATTTTTGACATCTCCTCCTAGACCGTTGGACCGATTTGCACTATAATCGCCAGGAAGCATCTATGGAGCAAGCTCTACAATCCTGAATTTGGAATTTTTGAAATCTACTTTAGTTTCGGAGATATTGATCGTTAAATTTGTGAGAGGGCGTGGCCTCAAAGCTAAATTGTCATAACTTCATGACCGATTAAGGAATCTTCACGAAACTTGCAGGAGGTCTTCGGAGACCATCCTAGACCATGTGTGTCAAATTTTGTGCAATTCGACCAAAAGGGGGCGCCATAAACGCCAGAAATGGGCGTGGCTTAACATAAAAAAGGCTGTAACTCCACACCTGTTTGTCCAATGATCGCAAAACTTGTCAGATATATCAAGGAGGATGTCCTAGTCAGAATCAGAAGCTTTGTCATCTGCGCAAGGCTTGAACCCCGCCCATCGCCGCTTGCGGCTATATTTAGATGTTGTTTTTGTTTCCGAGTTGCTGTCGAGACAGTGGGTTTGTGTACATTCGAGGGATGTTTCATACTCGCCGGTCTGACGTTACCCTGTGGCACAGTCTTGAGTTTCCTCAGTTTGCTACCTGGGCTGGACGTGGTGGTAGCTGTGCTGCTGCTGCTGCCTGGGCCGGACGTGGTGGTAGCTTGGCTGCTGCTGCTGCTCGGGCCGGACGTGGTAGTAGCTGGGCTGCTGCCTGGGCCGGACGTGGTGGTAGCTTGGCTGCTGGTGCTGCTCGGGCCGGACATGGTGGTAGCTGTTGGTAAATGGTAGAGACCTGAAATTTGGCCCAATGACAGATATTGTTGGCTGGTAGGTGCTCAAAAAGGATTTTTTGAATCGGCCTGAAGGTGGCGCTATAATCGACGGTTTTACGTTAAACGCCATAACTTCCACGCCGTTGGTCCGATTTTCAAACTTTTTTTTTCCAGATGTTCAGGTGAACCTGCTCTACAAGTTTGGCATAAGGACCCTTAATGTCCGTCTGGAAAATTTTTGAGATATTTGGAAAAGTTTGGAAAACACATTTTTGACATCTCCTCCTAGACCGTTGGACCGATTTGCACCAAAATCGCCAGGAAGCATCTATGGAGCAAGCTCTACAATCCTGAATTTGGAATTTTTGAAATCTACTTTAGTTTCGGAGATATTGATCGTTAAAGTTGTGAGAGGGCGTGGCCTCAAAGCTAAATTGTCATAACTTCATGACCGATTAAGGAATCTTCACGAAACCTGCAGGAGGTCTTCGGAGACCATCCTAGACCATGTGTGTCAAATTTTGTGCAATTCGACCAAAAGGGGGCGCCTTAAACGCCAGAAATGGGCGTGACTTAACATAAAAAAGGCTGTAACTCCACACCTGTTTGTCCAATGATCGCAAAACTTGTCAGATATATCAAGGAGGATGTCCTAGTCAGAATCAGAAGCTTTGTCATCTGCGCAAGGCTTGAACCCCGCCCATCGCCGCTTGCGGCTATATTTAGATGTTGTTTTTGTTTCCGAGTTGCTGTCGAGACAGTGGGTTTGTGTACATTCGAGGGATGTTTCATACTCGCCGGTCTGACGTTACCCTGTGGCACAGTCTTGAGTTTCCTCAGTTTGCTACCTGGGCTGGACGTGGTGGTAGCTGTGCTGCTGCTGCTGCCTGGGCCGGACGAGGTGGTAGCTTGGCTGCTGCTGCTGCTCGGGCCGGACGTGGTAGTAGCTGGGCTGCTGCCTGGGCCGGACGTGGTGGTAGCTTGGCTGCTGGTGCTGCTCGGGCCGGACATGGTGGTAGCTGTTGGTAAATGGTAGAGACCTGAAATTTGGCCCAATGACAGATATTGTTGGCTGGTAGGTGCTCAAAAAGGATTTTTTGAATCGGCCTGAAGGTGGCGCTATAATCGACGGTTTTACGTTAAACGCCATAACTTCCACGCCGTTGGTCCGATTTTCAAACTTTTTTTTTCCAGATGTTCAGGTGAACCTGCTCTACAAGTTTGGCATAAGGACCCTTAATGTCCGTCTGGAAAATTTTTGAGATATTTGGAAAAGTTTGGAAAACACATTTTTGACATCTCCTCCTAGACCGTTGGACCGATTTGCACCAAAATCGCCAGGAAGCATCTATGGAGCAAGCTCTACAATCCTGAATTTGGAATTTTTGAAATCTACTTTAGTTTCGGAGATATTGATCGTTAAAGTTGTGAGAGGGCGTGGCCTCAAAGCTAAATTGTCATAACTTCATGACCGATTAAGGAATCTTCACGAAACCTGCAGGAGGTCTTCGGAGACCATCCTAGACCATGTGTGTCAAATTTTGTGCAATTCGACCAAAAGGGGGCGCCTTAAACGCCAGAAATGGGCGTGACTTAACATAAAAAAGGCTGTAACTCCACACCTGTTTGTCCAATGATCGCAAAACTTGTCAGATATATCAAGGAGGATGTCCTAGTCAGAATCAGAAGCTTTGTCATCTGCGCAAGGCTTGAACCCCGCCCATCGCCGCTTGCGGCTATATTTAGATGTTGTTTTTGTTTCCGAGTTGCTGTCGAGACAGTGGGTTTGTGTACATTCGAGGGATGTTTCATACTCGCCGGTCTGACGTTACCCTGTGGCACAGTCTTGAGTTTCCTCAGTTTGCTACCTGGGCTGGACGTGGTGGTAGCTGTGCTGCTGCTGCTGCCTGGGCCGGACGAGGTGGTAGCTTGGCTGCTGCTGCTGCTCGGGCCGGACGTGGTAGTAGCTGGGCTGCTGCCTGGGCCGGACGTGGTGGTAGCTTGGCTGCTGGTGCTGCTCGGGCCGGACATGGTGGTAGCTGTTGGTAAATGGTAGAGACCTGAAATTTGGCCCAATGACAGATATTGTTGGCTGGTAGGTGCTCAAAAAAGATTTTTTGAATCGGCCTGAAGGTGGCGCTATAATCGACGGTTTTACGTTAAACGCCATAACTTCCACGCCGTTGATCCGATTTTCAAACTTTTTTTTTTCCAGATGTTCAGGTGAACCTGCTCTACAAGTTTGGCATAAGGACCCTTAATGTCCGTCTGGAAAATTTTTGAGATATTTGGAAAAGTTTGGAAAACACATTTTTGACATCTCCTCCTAGACCGTTGGACCGATTTGCACTATAATCGCCAGGAAGCATCTATGGAGCAAGCTCTACAATCCTGAATTTGGAATTTTTGAAATCTACTTTAGTTTCGGAGATATTGATCGTTAAATTTGTGAGAGGGCGTGGCCTCAAAGCTAAATTGTCATAACTTCATGACCGATTAAGGAATCTTCACGAAACTTGCAGGAGGTCTTCGGAGACCATCCTAGACCATGTGTGTCAAATTTTGTGCAATTCGACCAAAAGGGGGCGCCATAAACGCCAGAAATGGGCGTGGCTTAACATAAAAAAGGCTGTAACTCCACACCTGTTTGTCCAATGATCGCAAAACTTGTCAGATATATCAAGGAGGATGTCCTAGTCAGAATCAGAAGCTTTGTCATCTGCGCAAGGCTTGAACCCCGCCCATCGCCGCTTGCGGCTATATTTAGATGTTGTTTTTGTTTCCGAGTTGCTGTCGAGACAGTGGGTTTGTGTACATTCGAGGGATGTTTCATACTCGCCGGTCTGACGTTACCCTGTGGCACAGTCTTGAGTTTCCTCAGTTTGCTACCTGGGCTGGACGTGGTGGTAGCTGTGCTGCTGCTGCTGCCTGGGCCGGACGTGGTGGTAGCTTGGCTGCTGCTGCTGCTCGGGCCGGACGTGGTAGTAGCTGGGCTGCTGCCTGGGCCGGACGTGGTGGTAGCTTGGCTGCTGGTGCTGCTCGGGCCGGACATGGTGGTAGCTGTTGGTAAATGGTAGAGACCTGAAATTTGGCCCAATGACAGATATTGTTGGCTGGTAGGTGCTCAAAAAGGATTTTTTGAATCGGCCTGAAGGTGGCGCTATAATCGACGGTTTTACGTTAAACGCCATAACTTCCACGCCGTTGGTCCGATTTTCAAACTTTTTTTTTCCAGATGTTCAGGTGAACCTGCTCTACAAGTTTGGCATAAGGACCCTTAATGTCCGTCTGGAAAATTTTTGAGATATTTGGAAAAGTTTGGAAAACACATTTTTGACATCTCCTCCTAGACCGTTGGACCGATTTGCACCAAAATCGCCAGGAAGCATCTATGGAGCAAGCTCTACAATCCTGAATTTGGAATTTTTGAAATCTACTTTAGTTTCGGAGATATTGATCGTTAAAGTTGTGAGAGGGCGTGGCCTCAAAGCTAAATTGTCATAACTTCATGACCGATTAAGGAATCTTCACGAAACCTGCAGGAGGTCTTCGGAGACCATCCTAGACCATGTGTGTCAAATTTTGTGCAATTCGACCAAAAGGGGGCGCCTTAAACGCCAGAAATGGGCGTGACTTAACATAAAAAAGGCTGTAACTCCACACCTGTTTGTCCAATGATCGCAAAACTTGTCAGATATATCAAGGAGGATGTCCTAGTCAGAATCAGAAGCTTTGTCATCTGCGCAAGGCTTGAACCCCGCCCATCGCCGCTTGCGGCTATATTTAGATGTTGTTTTTGTTTCCGAGTTGCTGTCGAGACAGTGGGTTTGTGTACATTCGAGGGATGTTTCATACTCGCCGGTCTGACGTTACCCTGTGGCACAGTCTTGAGTTTCCTCAGTTTGCTACCTGGGCTGGACGTGGTGGTAGCTGTGCTGCTGCTGCTGCCTGGGCCGGACGAGGTGGTAGCTTGGCTGCTGCTGCTGCTCGGGCCGGACGTGGTAGTAGCTGGGCTGCTGCCTGGGCCGGACGTGGTGGTAGCTTGGCTGCTGGTGCTGCTCGGGCCGGACATGGTGGTAGCTGTTGGTAAATGGTAGAGACCTGAAATTTGGCCCAATGACAGATATTGTTGGCTGGTAGGTGCTCAAAAAGGATTTTTTGAATCGGCCTGAAGGTGGCGCTATAATCGACGGTTTTACGTTAAACGCCATAACTTCCACGCCGTTGGTCCGATTTTCAAACTTTTTTTTTCCAGATGTTCAGGTGAACCTGCTCTACAAGTTTGGCATAAGGACCCTTAATGTCCGTCTGGAAAATTTTTGAGATATTTGGAAAAGTTTGGAAAACACATTTTTGACATCTCCTCCTAGACCGTTGGACCGATTTGCACCAAAATCGCCAGGAAGCATCTATGGAGCAAGCTCTACAATCCTGAATTTGGAATTTTTGAAATCTACTTTAGTTTCGGAGATATTGATCGTTAAAGTTGTGAGAGGGCGTGGCCTCAAAGCTAAATTGTCATAACTTCATGACCGATTAAGGAATCTTCACGAAACCTGCAGGAGGTCTTCGGAGACCATCCTAGACCATGTGTGTCAAATTTTGTGCAATTCGACCAAAAGGGGGCGCCTTAAACGCCAGAAATGGGCGTGACTTAACATAAAAAAGGCTGTAACTCCACACCTGTTTGTCCAATGATCGCAAAACTTGTCAGATATATCAAGGAGGATGTCCTAGTCAGAATCAGAAGCTTTGTCATCTGCGCAAGGCTTGAACCCCGCCCATCGCCGCTTGCGGCTATATTTAGATGTTGTTTTTGTTTCCGAGTTGCTGTCGAGACAGTGGGTTTGTGTACATTCGAGGGATGTTTCATACTCGCCGGTCTGACGTTACCCTGTGGCACAGTCTTGAGTTTCCTCAGTTTGCTACCTGGGCTGGACGTGGTGGTAGCTGTGCTGCTGCTGCTGCCTGGGCCGGACGAGGTGGTAGCTTGGCTGCTGCTGCTGCTCGGGCCGGACGTGGTAGTAGCTGGGCTGCTGCCTGGGCCGGACGTGGTGGTAGCTTGGCTGCTGGTGCTGCTCGGGCCGGACATGGTGGTAGCTGTTGGTAAATGGTAGAGACCTGAAATTTGGCCCAATGACAGATATTGTTGGCTGGTAGGTGCTCAAAAAAGATTTTTTGAATCGGCCTGAAGGTGGCGCTATAATCGACGGTTTTACGTTAAACGCCATAACTTCCACGCCGTTGATCCGATTTTCAAACTTTTTTTTTCCAGATGTTCAGGTGAACCTGCTCTACAAGTTTGGCATAAGGACCCTTAATGTCCGTCTGGAAAATTTTTGAGATATTTGGAAAAGTTTGGAAAACACATTTTTGACATCTCCTCCTAGACCGTTGGACCGATTTGCACTATAATCGCCAGGAAGCATCTATGGAGCAAGCTCTACAATCCTGAATTTGGAATTTTTGAAATCTACTTTAGTTTCGGAGATATTGATCGTTAAATTTGTGAGAGGGCGTGGCCTCAAAGCTAAATTGTCATAACTTCATGACCGATTAAGGAATCTTCACGAAACTTGCAGGAGGTCTTCGGAGACCATCCTAGACCATGTGTGTCAAATTTTGTGCAATTCGACCAAAAGGGGGCGCCATAAACGCCAGAAATGGGCGTGGCTTAACATAAAAAAGGCTGTAACTCCACACCTGTTTGTCCAATGATCGCAAAACTTGTCAGATATATCAAGGAGGATGTCCTAGTCAGAATCAGAAGCTTTGTCATCTGCGCAAGGCTTGAACCCCGCCCATCGCCGCTTGCGGCTATATTTAGATGTTGTTTTTGTTTCCGAGTTGCTGTCGAGACAGTGGGTTTGTGTACATTCGAGGGATGTTTCATACTCGCCGGTCTGACGTTACCCTGTGGCACAGTCTTGAGTTTCCTCAGTTTGCTACCTGGGCTGGACGTGGTGGTAGCTGTGCTGCTGCTGCTGCCTGGGCCGGACGTGGTGGTAGCTTGGCTGCTGCTGCTGCTCGGGCCGGACGTGGTAGTAGCTGGGCTGCTGCCTGGGCCGGACGTGGTGGTAGCTTGGCTGCTGGTGCTGCTCGGGCCGGACATGGTGGTAGCTGTTGGTAAATGGTAGAGACCTGAAATTTGGCCCAATGACAGATATTGTTGGCTGGTAGGTGCTCAAAAAGGATTTTTTTGAATCGGCCTGAAGGTGGCGCTATAATCGACGGTTTTACGTTAAACGCCATAACTTCCACGCCGTTGGTCCGATTTTCAAACTTTTTTTTTCCAGATGTTCAGGTGAACCTGCTCTACAAGTTTGGCATAAGGACCCTTAATGTCCGTCTCGAAAATTTTTGAGATATTTGGAAAAGTTTGGAAAACACATTTTTGACATCTCCTCCTAGACCGTTGGACCGATTTGCACCAAAATCGCCAGGAAGCATCTATGGAGCAAGCTCTACAATCCTGAATTTGGAATTTTTGAAATCTACTTTAGTTTCGGAGATATTGATCGTTAAAGTTGTGAGAGGGCGTGGCCTCAAAGCTAAATTGTCATAACTTCATGACCGATTAAGGAATCTTCACGAAACTTGCAGGAGGTCTTCGGAGACCATCCTAGACCATGTGTGTCAAATTTTGTGCAATTCGACCAAAAGGGGGCGCCATAAACGCCAGAAATGGGCGTGGCTTAACATAAAAAAGGCTGTAACTCCACACCTGTTTGTCCAATGATCGCAAAACTTGTCAGATATATCAAGGAGGATGTCCTAGTCAGAATCAGAAGCTTTGTCATCTGCGCAAGGCTTGAACCCCGCCCATCGCCGCTTGCGGCTATATTTAGATGTTGTTTTTGTTTCCGAGTTGCTGTCGAGACAGTGGGTTTGTGTACATTCGAGGGATGTTTCATACTCGCCGGTCTGACGTTACCCTGTGGCACAGTCTTGAGTTTCCTCAGTTTGCTACCTGGGCTGGACGTGGTGGTAGCTGTGCTGCTGCTGCTGCCTGGGCCGGACGTGGTGGTAGCTTGGCTGCTGCTGCTGCTCGGGCCGGACGTGGTAGTAGCTGGGCTGCTGCCTGGGCCGGACGTGGTGGTAGCTTGGCTGCTGGTGCTGCTCGGGCCGGACATGGTGGTAGCTGTTGGTAAATGGTAGAGACCTGAAATTTGGCCCAATGACAGATATTGTTGGCTGGTAGGTGCTCAAAAAAGATTTTTTGAATCGGCCTGAAGGTGGCGCTATAATCGACGGTTTTACGTTAAACGCCATAACTTCCACGCCGTTGGTCCGATTTTCAAACTTTTTTTTTCCAGATGTTCAGGTGAACCTGCTCTACAAGTTTGGCATAAGGACCCTTAATGTCCGTCTGGAAAATTTTTGAGATATTTGGAAAAGTTTGGAAAACACATTTTTGACATCTCCTCCTAGACCGTTGGACCGATTTGCACCAAAATCGCCAGGAAGCATCTATGGAGCAAGCTCTACAATCCTGAATTTGGAATTTTTGAAATCTACTTTAGTTTCGGAGATATTGATCGTTAAAGTTGTGAGAGGGCGTGGCCTCAAAGCTAAATTGTCATAACTTCATGACCGATTAAGGAATCTTCACGAAACTTGCAGGAGGTCTTCGGAGACCATCCTAGACCATGTGTGTCAAATTTTGTGCAATTCGACCAAAAGGGGGCGCCATAAACGCCAGAAATGGGCGTGGCTTAACATAAAAAAGGCTGTAACTCCACACCTGTTTGTCCAATGATCGCAAAACTTGTCAGATATATCAAGGAGGATGTCCTAGTCAGAATCAGAAGCTTTGTCATCTGCGCAAGGCTTGAACCCCGCCCATCGCCGCTTGCGGCTATATTTAGGGGTTCAAGCCCTGAAGGGGCTGAAACCCTATTGTTTTTGTGCTGGTTTATTATTATTATTATCGTTGTCGTTTTCCATCTGCCTCAACGCAAATTCCCATGAGTTGGTAAATGCCAGAGACCTGAAATTTGGCCCAATGACAGATATTGTTGGCTGGTAGGTGCTCAAAAAAGATTTTTCGAATCGGCCTGAAGGTGGCGCTATAATCGACGGTTTTACGTTAAAGGCCATAACTTCCACGCCGTTGGTCCGATTTTCAAACATTTTTTTTCCAGATGTTCAGGTGGACCTGCTCTACAAATTTGCCATAAGGACCCTTAATGTCCGTCTGGAAAATTTTTGAGATATTTGGAAAAGTTTGGAAAACACATTTTTGACATCTCCTCCTAGAAACTTGCAGGAGGTCTTCGGAGACCATCCTAGACCATGTGTGTCAAATTTTGTGCAATTCGACCAAAAGGGGGCGCCAGAAATGCCAGAAATGGGCGTGGCTTAACATGAAAAAGGCTGTAACTCCACACCTGTTTGTCCAATGATCGCGAAACTTGTCAGATATATCAAGGAGGATGTCCTAGTCAGAATCAGAAGCTTTGTCATCTGCGCAAGGCTTGAACCCCGCCCATCGCCGCTAGCGGCTATATTTAGTTATTATTATTATAACTAATAATTACTATTGTAATTGCTTGTAATGTTTATTATTATTATTATAGTTATTATTATTATTCCGTAAAACAGTATGCACATCAGAAACCATAAGGGCCACAGCAGCCAAACTTTGCACATTAAATGTCACCCACTACTCAGAAACACAGAAATTACACCAATCTACCAAATGTTGGCACTATAACAGCCCATTTTACGTGTTGACCCTATGTGGCCCAATGTCCTACCGTTTCATTTTGTTCATATTTAGGTTGAATCTATGTCTCTCAGAACCTGCGGGGCGGGTCTGCCTGCGGGACGCGGCGGGTTCTGGGTAGACCGCTATAAGTAGCACTTCATAAGGTGACTAATTTTGTTCATGACCTCACATTTTGGATTAATTTGATTAACTAATCTGCTGTTTGAGTGTTATGTATCTGACCTGCTGTCAACTTCTTCTGTTTATGACCTCACCTTTTTCATTAATTGATTAACTGATCTGCTATTTGAGTATTATGTATACTGACCTGACCTGCTGTCAACTTCTCTTGTACAGCGACTAATTGTTATTTGTGGATGATTGTATGTTGATGTGGACCCCAGGAAGAGTAGTCTCCACTAAAGTGAAGACTAATTCAAGATTCAAGATTATTTTAATTTGTCCCGAGGGAAATTTGCATCAGGTAAGCATGTGGAACTTGACACTGCCAGTGTGTAATGTAGAACATGAATCAAGTAAGCATGAATGAAACTCCCAGAAACTGCCTAGTAATTATTACATTCGAGACAGATTGACAGTAATTTATTTTAGTAAGGGGGAATGTATGCCTATAGGCGATGGATTATATCGGTTTTCGATTGGTAATGCCTGTAGAGAGCAGCCGCAGGGAGTCAATGCATGGAGCCATTATGTTTCCCTGAGTGGCACAGATGACTACCATGGGTTTAGATTGGAGTGTAGTGAAAGCCCAGGTCGTTATATGGGTCGCGCAAGGGCAGCGTGTTGGGACGGGGGAGCAGTTGCTATCAGCGTCAAAGATGACTTCCATGGGTTTACATTGGAGTTTAGTTGGAAAGCCCAAGTCGTTTCATGGGTCGCTCAAGGGTACCGTGTTAGTAACAAGCAATGCACAAGGGGCGTGACAAAGCGTCAATATGCTGCGCGCTCGGAGTGAGAACGGGTTGGCTGAGCACGTCTCTCCAGTCCATTCATCAGGACAGACACAGACACCAGCCTGCAGCTGTCCTCCATGAACACAAACCAGGGGGCTGGGAGTGGGAGTGGCTTTGGGAGTGGGAGTGGCTTTGGTTCTAGCTGCTGGGAAAGTGGGATTTTTGTCAGTAAGGCACACTGTAAATTGTCGTGGAAGTCCAGGTTAATGACAGGGACATTATTTGTGCATGAATGTCATCACTGGTCCACAACTTAACTCAAATCAACTCTCAACAATAACTGTCAAACTAAATGAATGACTGCCAAACTGTTTACAGTTTTCTGATGTACTGCTGATGTTGTAATGATACAAAGCTGGTTGAAAATCAGCGGAGTGTTCCTTTAAGGGTTCTTACTAGGGCTGTCAATCGATTAAAATATTTAATCGCGATTAATCGCATGATTTCCATAGTTAACTCACGATTAATCGCAAATTAATCGATTTTTTTTAATCTGTTCCAAATCTACCTTAAACCGAGGTAGGCTACCTTAAACCTGAGAGCTTTGTGCAAAGATGCACTGTTGTATTAATATGGGTAGCTATCATTAGTATGGGTAAGTATTTGGCCATTGGTAATATTGTTATTATTGCTACTAGTTACTGGAAATACACATCTCTCAGGCTGCACTGTGTGAAGTTAATTGGTGCTATCCTCGACATCTCTCCAGCCACAGACAGGAGAAGCTGTGTGCATGCTCTCTCCCCCCTCTCTCTTTCTCTCTTGGTATCTCTCTCTCTCGCGTTCCCGTTCTCCGTCGGTCATGTTCAATGCATTTGTCCCTGTTCAATAAACGAATAATTAAATTAAATAAATACATTTGCTATAGAAGGGTCACAGATGAGCTCCTGGTTTTTTTGGAGAACAATGAATGGTGGCAACATCGAAGAGAGAGGTGATGAGGTCCTGTCGCCAGCCAGGGACCGAACGCAGGATGCAGCTTAGTTGTTTTGTTTATTGCCTATTTTCTGTTATCTCTATCATTTCATCCCATTTTCATCCTGTTTGCTGTGATTTACAGTAGACTGCACATTTTGAGTACAAATAAAATATTATTTGTTGTTAAATTATTGTATGTTGTTTTCTATTTGAGTATACGTAAAAACATTATATGGTAATACTTTACATCCAACAGGTGAAAGTGTAACACTGAACATGCAAAGGCATAATTCTACTGATAAAGCATTCATATAGTGTTTTCCATTCATACTACAGTGTTTTCCATTCTGCACACCAGTGTTCAATGGGTGCTTAGAAATGTCTACTCATATGATGTATGTGTTTGTCATTTGAAAAGAAAATACAATTTAGTGAAGAGTTAACACTGTTTTGAGGGCAAAGTGTGCTTTTGCAAGAGAAGTGTAGGATTTTGCATTTTGTGTGTGAATTTTGAGATTTGTGTTTAGGCTTTTGAGAAAGTGAGGTAGTCTATCAGGAAATGTGTTTAAGCAATTGTGAAAAACTGTAAGTAACTACCCATTAACTACTCATGAACTAGCAGAAAAAAAGTTAAGGAAGTCATCATTACTTACTGGTTCATTAACATGGTAACTAATGGTCAGTTCTTAAGTAACTACCATTAGGGATCTTTAAGGAACTACCATTAAGGATCATTAAGGAACTACCCATTAATTACTCATGAACTAGTGAAAAATATATATATATATATATATTTTTAAGGAAGTAATCATTACTTACTGGTTCGTTAACATGGTAACTAATGGTCAGTTCCTAAGTAACTATCATTAAGGAACTACCTATTAACTATTCAGGAACTAATCATTAACTATTCATGAACTAATGGTTAGTTCCTGACTAGTTCCTCAATAACTACCTATTTTTTGTGTTATAGTATTGTAAAGTGTTACCCATATGTTCAATAAAAAACAATGAGTTGAACGTTCATTTCAAGCTTTTGTAATTGGCTGCAGCTTATTTCCGAATTGTGCGATTGCGGCTGGAGAGCTGGCTGCAGTGTTTGATGCAGGAAACTCTGAGAAATATGGACTTGAAAATCAATTTCGGAGTGGGGGGGTTTCGAAATGGAGGGGATGTTCCCATTCGGAATAGCGGTGCCTTTAAAAAAATGGGAATTTCCCATAAACATAAATACACAAATACATAAATAAATAAATTAGAATAATGATTTTCCAAAACAAATGTTTTATAATTAAAGTGTTATTTGAGGAGCATAAGATTAAAGGGTAAAACAGCATGGCACTGGCTGGTGGACGTACGGTTGGGACGTTTGCAGATATATTGCTTCTTAGTAGTGCAGGGTGCATCATTCCAGCGTCCTTCTGCCCAGCCCACCTCCCCACAGTGCTCTTGTCCATCCCAGTTATTAGGCTCGCCTGACAGCCAGTATCTGAAAGATGGAGG
>NC_139629.1:16417669-16627669 GCF_964638095.1 Poromitra crassiceps | reverse complement strand
AAGTAGAAGAAGACGACTTTCAGGAAAGACCAACAGAAGAGGAGAGGGGATCGGGTTTTACAGAATGTAGGGAAACGGTGGATTGATAAATTCAGAAGGAGGCGGTAATGCAACATAAAGGATGCCAACTGCCATAAAACACCACAGAGGAAGAAGACCTTCAGGATTCATTTGCCCAAGATCTTCATGCTGCAGATGCCATCTATCTGTACCAAAAAACAAATACCTCAGACCTTTGATGAAGAACGTAAGGTTACGTGATGTAACCATGGTTCCCTGAGTAGAGGGGTTTACCCTCCAATACAGAGATATGAATATATCTTGTATGGGAAGCTGATTACAAATGGAATCAGGTGACGTGAATAATTTCTTTAAGACAATCCACCTGTGGACGTGGTTACACCCAAGCCTATAAAGCCCCTGTTAACCACGCCTACTTCGACTAAAGTTTCGATTGAACGAATCCCGAGCGGCCTCTGCTGGAGGGTAAACCCCTCTACTCAGAGAACCATGGTTACATCACGTAACCTTACGTTCTCTATCGTTATCGGGGTTTACCCTCCAATACAGAGATATGAATATATCTTGTATGGGAAGTGCTGTAAGACACACCGCGAGGGAATAGAGCAGCACCAGCTCCCCCAGGAGGCTGAATCGTGGGAGCTTCGAATGAGACGTCACCACCACCAAGAGTGCTCTACAAAATCAACAAGTGCATCAACAACTACAGTATATACAAATGTACACTGTGTACAAACCCCCCCCAAAGTCGGCCAGCTCCGCCAGACGCAGGATGCTGCCGGTTCGAGCCCTGGCGCCAGACGCTACCGAGGGCAAGTTGGCCCCGCAAGTCGCGAAGGCTCAACAAGAGGGGTCAAGAGGCCACTCAGACCAGCCCACACTGGGCTGACTGACAGGGAAACAAAACCATAAGTCACTACCGCCGGGCTCCGCCAAGCACTCGTTCACTGAACGACGTGCCTGCAGCCACATTAAATTGGTAGAATCGAGCAAATGTGGAAGGGGCCGACCAGGTGGCCGCCTCGCAGATCTCACCGAGAGACGCACCGCGCCACGCCGCCCAGGACGTAGCCATGCCCCGGGTCGAGTGTGCCCGCACCCCCGAAGGGAAGGGCATCCCAGCCACCACATATGCCTGCTGGATAGCTTCCACAATCCAGTGGGAAAGACGGGCCTTAGACAGCGGCTGCCCCAGGCGGTCTGGCCTGAAACAGACAAACAACTGGTCCGTCTGCCTATGGCCCTGTGTCCGGTCCAGATACACTCTCAGTGTCCTGACCGGGCAAACCAGCGAGTGCCTGCGCTCCCCTTCCTCTGTCGGAGCAGAGTAGAGGGACCGGAGTTCTATGGCCTGGCTCGGCTGAGGGATGGACAAGACCTTAGGAAGGAATGCAGGGTTTGGTCGCAAGACTACCCCTGCCTCTTCAGGCAAAAATCTGCACAGGCCTTCATGCACTGAGAGAGCATGGAGCTCCCCCACCCTCTTGGCCGTGGCCAGCGCCAACAGAAGGGCAGATTTGAAGGACAGCCACTTCAGGTCCACTGACTCCAGGGGCTCAAATGGAGGTGCCTCCAGAACCCCTAGAACCAGCTCCAAATCCCATGGTGGGAGAGACGGCCTACTGCGTAGGCCGACGCGTCTCCTAGCGCCCTTGAGGAACTGGGATATCAGCTTGTCTACCTCCTCAGACAACAGATACTTCCCAACCCGAGCTCCCTTAATTGCCGCCACCATACCCCTGAGGGTGGACGGCGACTTCCCGGCATCCAAAAGCCCTTGTAGGAACTGCAGAACAGCCGGGGCCGAGGATGTAAGCGGGTCAATCTGGTGCTCCCTGCACCAGGCCGCAAAGGCCCTCCATCTGAAAGCGTAGAGTGCTCTCATCGATGGTGCCCGAGCCTCTTGCAGTGTACCGACCACCGAAGGAGACAGCCCCATGGCTAATAGTTCGGTCCCCTCAGGGGGCACGCCCAGAGCTTGAGCCCCTGGGGAAAGGGATGAACCAGAGCACCTTGTGCCTGGGACAGCAAGTCCCGCCGCACTGGAAGCTCCCATGGGGTCCTGTCCAGCAGTGGCGGGATGTCCGAGAACCAGGTCATGTGTGGCCAACACGGGGCCACCATGACCAGCCTCATCACCTCCAACCGTACCCTCTGTAGGAGGGCCGGGAGGAGAACAAATGGGGGGAAAGCGTACAGCAGGACGCGTGGCCAAGGGTGAGCCAAGGCGTCCACTCCCTTAGGGATAGCTGCCTCTCCTGCGTCAGTGACAACAGCGCAGCCTGGGAATCCACCACTAGGCCCAGGAACTGCGCTTCTGTGAAGGCTCCAGCCTGCACTTCCCCGGATTGAGCCGCAGGCCAAGCTGCTGCACGTGGTCCAAGAGGATGGACAGATGAGCCGACACTGAACTTCTGAGCGTGCGCACAGGAGCCAGTCGTCTAAATAGTTCAGGATTCGTATCCCCTTCCGTCGCAGAGGCGACAGAACTGCGTCCATGCACCTGGTAAGGTGCGGGGAGCTAGGGAGATCCCAAACGGCAGGACCCGGAACTCGTACTCCTTGCCGTCGAAAACGAACCTGAGGAACCGCCAATGCCCTTCCCAGATCGGAACTTGGAAGTAGGCATCCTTCAAATCTATGGTGACAAACCAGTCCCCTCTGTCGATGGACTGTCGCACCCTTGGGATTGTCAGCATCTTGCAAGGCAGACGCCTGAGATGTCTGTTGAGACCCCTTAGATTTAAAATGGGGCGTAGTCTCCCATCCTTCCCGGGGATGAGGAAATACCGGGGGTAAAATCCAGCCTGTTTGTTGCCCTGAGGCACCTCCCTGATGGCTCCCTTCTCCAACAGGGTAGAAACCTCGGCCTGGAGCACTGCCTTGTGCTCCGCGCCCACCACCGTGACAACCGTTGGGGTCCTCGAGGTCGGAGGACTACGAGCAAACTGAATACGATACCCCTGGGTCATGGTCAAAACCCCCCCGGGGCTCGTCTGCAGTGACCTCCAAGCCACAAGACCCACCCGGGCTTGCTGGAGGCAGGCTGGACGTAAACTGGCGTCAGGAAGAAGGCGGAGGACTAGGCTTGCTGCCGCCTCTGCCTTGCTTGCCTCTGACCGCCCTCCTGACTGCGTTGCCGTGCCCACGGCGCGCATCCAGAGTGGCCCTCAGGTCATTTGGGCCCCAGCCCGACCTCTGTGTCTGTGCGGGGGCTTCCTTCCTCCTGCCCCACGACTGTCTGGACCACCTGGGGGTCAGTGCATCGGAAACCTCCTTAGCACAACGACGGGCCTCCTGGGCCTGCTGCAACAAAGCAGTGGCACCAGGACCAAACATGGCTGATGGCGCAACCGGCAGCCTCAAGAGGGCTCTCTGGTCCTCTGATCGCAACTTGGACCGGGACAGCCACAGTTGGCGCCTAGCAACCCAGAGTGCCGACACACCCTTACCGGCAGTCGACACCTGCTCTTTCATCAGCTGTGATAAGACTGATGAAACCAGTTGTATCTCAGCAATGAGATGAGCATCGAACCCGGTGCTCAGCTCGCGGACCAGCTTCCTCTGATACAATGCTAGTATGGACCCAGTATTTGCCAACCGTGCCTGAACTGCTACCGGCCTATGCACCTTAGCCAGTGCGGCATCGAGCATTTTACAGTCCCCCGTTGGAGTAGCCGGCCCCAGCCCTGGGCTGGCCGGGAACAAAAGAGCTGATATGGCTTGGTCCAGCTGAGGCAATGGGCCACAGCCCACCTTACCCCTATCCTGCATGGCAGACAGCCGTCTGTTGGTAGAGGTAAAGGAGAGTGCAGCCATGGGTGTTACAAACCCAGCCTGCATTAGGTTCTCCACTTCCGGGAGGAGAGGCACCTCAAATGGCACCTCCGGACCTGGCGCGTCCTCATCATCGAAGCGCGAGGGAGGAGGGGCTTGGCCCGCGGCGGGCTCAAGTCCCAAAGCTTGACCATCAGACCCTGGAATCGCTTGCGTTCCTAAGCCAGTGTAACTGCGCTTGCTGCCAACTTGACACGCATGCACAGTCCACCAAACCTCGCGATAGGCCAGTCTGTGTGTTTTGGTGTGTTTTTGTGTACCGTTGTCAATGCCCGGGCTAATTGTTCGCCAGACATAAGCCGCGGCCAGAGAGAGAGAGAGAGATAGAGAGAAAGCTGACAACGAACCCGCGGACCTGCTCTCGTTGTCCTGATTAGGGAGCCGAGAGAGGACCAAGCGCCGCAGGACACGGAAGCCTCCAGAAACCTGGAGACAATATGTCAGCGCCGAGGAAGTTGTGTTTAACGTTATATAGGAGACGGACAACACACTCGCGGACCTGCTCTCACTGTCCAGTTACGGAGCCGAGAAACAAGACCTAGCGCCCCAAGACATGGAAGCCTCCAGAGACCTGGAGACAATATGTCAGCGCTGAGAAAGTTTGTGCTCCCCCCGACAACAGCCGCCACGAGAGGCAATCGTCCTCTCTCCCACCACCGAAGGTAAGAGGCAAGGCTGTTTACGAGAGAGTCAGAATAGAAGCCGCTTTAAGGCGATTAACCTGCTGGGGCGGAGCAGCAAACACACCAAGCCGAGCCTCCAGGGATCGTGCTGGCAAAATGAAGCAATCCATACAGGAGGAGGGATTAACAACCGCTTCAGAGGCATGTTTCTCTCCCAGACAACGCACACACACATCATGCCCATCTTCAGTGGGCAGCTGCACTCCACACACCACACAGACATGTTTGATTGTCTCAGACAGAGCGACCACACGTCACACTGCTCCAGTGAAATCGAAAAAGTCGAAGTAGGCGTGGTTAACAGGGGCTTTATAGGCTTGGGTGTAACCACGTCCACAGGTGGATTGTCTTAAAGAAATTATTCACGTCACCTGATTCCATTTGTAATCAGCTTCCCATACAAGATATATTCATATCTCTGTATTGGAGGGTAAACCCCGATAACGATAGAGAACATGGTTGTCCAAAGAAAAAGAGCAGACAGCTATTTAGAACAGAATGCTGATGAGCAAATTGCACTTGGAGACCTAACTGTGAAAATTGAACAATACCTTGAAGTGGTGATCAAATAATCATTACAGAAATCAATTGGAAACCAGAAGTGGTTACATTGAAGCCGAAGGCCTCAAATATTTTGAGTGCATTTTTGCATGCATCTAGGAAGGACAATAATGATGTTGATGCAGACAACCGCTGCCAGAGTGGTAAAGACTGACATAAAAGATATCAAGATTCCCAGAGATGCATATCCCTCAAAATATATCATCTGCCAAAGGAAACATGGAAACCCTTCAGCTTCTCTATGGGCTGATTTATGTGCCACCTCAAATTGAATTCGAATTGCTCAACTTGAATTCGAAATTTTGAATTTTGAATTTGAATTGCTCTTTTTGAATTCGAAATTTTTCATTTTGAAATTGAATTGCTCTATTTGAATTCGAATTTTTTCATTTTGAAATTGAATTGCTCTATTTGAATTTGAATTGCTCTATTTGAATTCGAATTTTTTCATTTTGAAATTGAATTGCTGTTTTATATTTTGAAATTTTTATTTTTTAATGTGAGTTGAAAAACTGAATCTGAATAGCATAATTTTAAACTGAATTGATTTGCTTTGAAATTATTCAGTTTCCACATTCCTATTTCAAAATTCAATTCAAAATTTTCAGAATCTTGTGTTCAAAAATTTCAACATGTGTGTGCGCCATCCGGGTCCTCAAGGAGGAAGAGGAGGAAGGAGGAAGAGCAATCGAGCGCTGATTGACCTAACTCCTTTTTGGCCGAGGCAGTCACCACACACCCACTCCCGCTAGAACTATTTGGTCTTGTTGTATTCAGGTTCGCTACAATCATAGAAGACCACTTTGAGTTGAACAAGGATGTTTATACAGTATATATCATTGAACCTTGTGAAAGGGCATAACTCATTCATTCAGTCAGTAGTCTGAGTTAACGTTGTCTCTTCTTCATGGGAAAAGCACTCTTCTTCTACGAATTTGTAGCCCTCTTAACATTAACCCCAGTCATACTGCCGCCCTGGTGGCAGGTTATGGATAATGCTTGAACCATCTAGTCGTGAGCACGGTGTCCGGTGACAATTTGCACACAAGATGAGTAAGTCCACGCTGACAAAGTAGCCAACTCATGTGTATACGAGGGATCAGTGTTGTAAACGAAGCTGGGGCGAACTTATAATGGGACCCTATTGAGCCAGCCTAGTTAGCAGGCTCGTGCTTGTTGTATTTGTTTATCCGTGATTGATTGAGTTTGACACTGTGCATGTTTGTTTATAGTGGTTTCAGATACATTTGACTTTTATCTAGCATTTATTAGCGATTTGTATTGATTTATATTTGGAATAGAAGCATTATCCATAACCTGCCACCAGGGCGGCAGTATGACTGGGGTTAATGTTAAGAGGGCTACAAATTCGTAGAAGAAGAGTGCTTTTCCCATGAAGAAGAGACAACGTTAACTCAGACTACTGACTGAATGAATGAGTTATGCCCTTTCACACTGTTCAATGATATATACTGTATAAACATCCTTGTTCAACTCAAAGTGGTCTTCTATGATTGTAGCGAACCTGAATACAACAAGACCAAATAGTTTTAGCGGGAGTGGGTGTGTGGTGACTGCCTCGGCCAAAAAGGAGTTAGGTCAATCAGCGCTCGATTGCTCTTCCTCCTTCCTCCTCTTCCTCCTTGAGGACCCGGATGGCGCACACACATGTTGAAATTTTTGAACACAAGATTCTGAAAATTTTGAATTGAATTTTGAAATAGGAATGTGGAAACTGAATAATTTCAAAGCAAATAAATTCAGTTTAAAATTATGCTATTCAGATTCAGTTTTTCAACTCACATTAAAAAATAAAAATTTCAAAATATAAAACAGCAATTCAATTTCAAAATGAAAAAATTCGAATTCAAAGAATTCTGGTCAGAATTTCCACATTTGACACCAAACTGTTGCCATTTTACCATTTGTATCATTTTTCAGCAGCATATCTGGCATAAGCGCCCTCTAAGGGTGGAACACTGCTTTTTTTTCTTTTTCTCAAATTAATGGGAGATTAGGAACACACTGACGTCACAGTGTCCCCAAAGACTATGGGATTTCAAGATAGTTACTCCAATACTCCCCCTGTACCCTTTCGGCTCCTCACAACTCCAAGCCTATTCCTATTGAAGTTTGCTCTTAAAATACTGAACCAAACGTCGCCAAAGTTGGCACATGTCTTAATTATAGTTAGTTTCCCGCTGAATGTGTCATTACTTTATTAATATCTTACCTGGATAAGCTCGAATGATGATGTTTATATTATCAGTCCGAGTTGGAAGCACTGTCTCCAGCCCAGGCAGGCGGGAGAGAGTCATACTGTAAACCTCATGCACGAGCCCCAAGCTCCAGGGGCGCGCGCAGCAGCAGCTGGGCTCTCTGTGCTCTGAGAGCAGAGAGAGCACAGTCTGACATTTCCGCAAACACATCTTATCGCAGTTTAGCGCATATGTAAAATATAATGCTATACTACGACGTGACAAAGCTTCTCTAAACATATCGGCTAATATAATATCGTCACTGTGTACAAGCAACGCCAACTTTTCAGGAAATGAAGTCAGCAGAGCAGAGCGACTGGCTCTGTCTGTGTGTGTGTGCTCCTCGGGTGGATTTGCATGGGAACAGTCTGTGAGGAGGAGAAGAGCTCTGCCCTGCACTGCCTGCGCCCTGAGAGGTAAAATCAGAGGTGCTGTAACTTTTAACACGTTCACTGCCAATGACGTATTAATCCGTCAAAAAAAATCCAACCGTTCACTGCCAACGACGTATTAATATGTCAAAAAAATTATTTATTTATTTTTGACCGTGGGATGTGCATCTAACCCTTTTACATCTCTTATATAAGTATTGGACGTGTACAACGTGTACAACCCATTCCACCGACCCACTAAGTGGCGACAAGGAAGGAGAAAGGCAAGCAAAAAGCAGTGTGACGAAGCCATTCTCATGAAAATGGATGATTGCTGGCAGTGCGGGATTGCAAATTTGCATAATAGATTACGGATGGAACACACTTTGAAACACGCAGCATAAATATGACCAGAATCGCAAAAGCTTCATCAAAGCTCTCAACCAAAACTCCAAGAAGCGAGCGAGTCCAACCAGACTTCCTCAAAGAGCGGCCGCGCAGACAGGCACAGCCGCACAGCAGCAGCAAAGCAGTGAGACTGGTGACAAGCTTGTGACACGGCCGCTGCAGCCAAGAAGAACGCCCACGGAGGGAGGAGTTGGAAGCAGAGGGGAGTTTCCTGCTGTTATGGAGGAAATTACTGTTCAAAACTATTGTTTAGGTCTTACTGATGCCAAAAATGAATGGTTAAAGTTACTGTTCTATCGAATTTCACAAAAAGCCGTTTATCTCTGAATCATTTTTCGGACGCTGAAACCATGCTGTATTCAACTGCTAATGCTTACATAACTACTAACTCTACAAACTAACTCTTTTAGACAGAGAAAGCACACATTCTATTAGTTCTTTTGAGATATTGTGTGTTCACAAAATCTTAGCAGAAAAGAATCCTCGGGTCTTGAAAGATGAGCCAGAATCCTCAAAAAAACCCTCTGGCAGAACCTACCTACAGTAAAAAAAAAAATGGCTGGCAGTGAATGTGTTAACAAGAATCACGAAAAGCCCCAAAACGCAAATTAAAAACGGATTTCATTGCGCGGTTTATCTCTAGTTAGACGAGGGAATTACGTGGAGAAATCTCGCATTGTGTTACCCCAGAGCGAGAGGTTTGTCGTATTGTGCGGTGTGCTGCTGTAACGAGCCTCACGTCACTTTGCTCTTATCGATAGGTACAGACGCCAATACACACACATGAGAAAAATAATTAAATTTCTATTTCGCCACTGAATTACCAAATTTATATAACTTTCAACCATTTTAAGAAACGCTGTTTCCATACAGACCACCAGCGTTGGCTAGTTGTTGATATTTATAAAGATATTGCCCCTCTCAAATAAATTATTTTTGAGGTGGTAGGCAAACTGTAATGGCGTCGATTTCCAAAAAAAAATCTTGACTTGAACACAGCCAAAGAGTTTAGTATAGACAAGAGTATATGTCATTTCTTGGTTTTTTCCATAGGTATTTTCAAATCACTGTTCTGATACATATCTAGGGGGTTAGTCCTCCTTTAACATACTTCCACTAATGGGATTTTCTGGGATTTTTACTACAGTGTTTCGGGTATCAATATAAACATAAAAATGTGAAAATAAATTCTGTTGCAATTAGTTTAAGGTCAAACCTTATTTTCCCTAGACTATAAGTTCTGTTTGTAGTTTCTAGTTGGATTCTTTATTGTAATTCTTGATCCGTCTTTGTGAATCATGTGCCCGTGCTTTTCATCCTGAGAGGACCCAGCATTTCCTCTCACCGTTTACTCTGTGTAAGCTCTCTGTGTGAAAATAAACACACTTGAACTTAAACTTAATACACACACATTTAAGGCTGTTTAGCAGACATTTTATCCAAAGCACAGTATGAGCGCAAACAATTCTCGCACGCGTGGGAATTGAACCCCTCACCCTGGCAGTGTTAGTGCCTTGCTACAGGACCACAGAAACTATGAGAAACGTAGTCTACATGATGATGAAGATAAGTAAGGACAGCATGCGATCACACCTCGCTGAGATCACACACGCTTAATGCAAATAGACCAGGTGTAATCACCTAGGATTTCACCCTAGAGGAGAGGTGTTGGCACACTTTTAAGTCACACAGGATTTCACCCTTTGATAGGCACACTTTAAATGAAGCTTAAGCGAAAATTCTTTAAGAGAGACGGTATCTAATGTCATTCATTCACTCACTTTTCATTAATTCACTCTCCTAGGATAAAACTCTAGCTGTCATACCCACTTCTTAATCAACCTGCATTTTCCTGTTCTAGGAGAAACCCTTTAGTTGTCACGGGCTCTCATTCATCCCTCCTGTCCTCATTCACATCTTTCCCTGTCAGGAGAAAACCTTTTAATGTCACACCCACTCATTCATAAAACTCAGTCACCAATCACCCCTTTCCCGCTTCCACCTAGCGTCACGGTTTGTGGGCGGTATCATTTAGATTTAGCCAATCAGAGCATGACACATCTTCCCATTCAGCCTATCATGATCTACCGTCACAGCTAAAAACCTCCCGTTTTCTCTCTGTGTCATCTCATTGGGTTCCAGTGCGTTCCTCTCTGAGGTCTTCAGATTCAGAAGCCTACTCCAGCAAGTCTACTTCACCACCACCAGGTCTAGACTCCACAGGGGGGATATTCAATCTACTCTGGCTGCATCCACCCCTGCTGATCATTACGTCATAATCAAGCTGATGTCATGATGGAGTCTAATCGCCAAAACTATTATCTATATTATGTGCCTACAGGCTCATGTATCTTATCTAATAAATCACTGTGATTCAAGAAATGGTCTCTCTGGTTGAATTCACACTCCTATAGAGGCGCACATGGCTAGCCAAGGTGGGACAGACGGAGAATGCTGTCACAGACCTGTCATTCTCCCATGCCTATAGTAATGTAATAAACCTTGGTTTAGATATGAAATATCAACTGGACAGGCTAAACAGCACTGCTGCCACCTTTGTTTAGCCGGTATGGTCCGGTGTCAGATACCTGAGTACAACCCACACATACAACGACGTTAGAAAAAGAGATGCACTTTAATTGGAACAATTCATAGGAACAACAGTAATGTGACCCGGGCAGAGAACTGGCCAGTCTATAGCATTTCCCCCTTACACAGGTCAGCCCATAGATATATATAAAGGCTAGATGGCTTAAGGCGGAGTCAGCAGCGTCGTTGAACGGCCGTCATCTTGCTACAGTGCCTTTCTGGTACGTTCTATTGTAGCTGGTGACCTGCACAGACAAAAATACTCATAACTCGCTGAAATCTTGACGGATTTACAAACGGTTTGGTTTATTACAAGCATATTCCGTTCCCGAGATAGACAAAAAAAAAAAAAAAAACACTAAAAACACTATTTTTTTGATGAGCTCCAAATTACACCAAAATTAAACCGAAGCATCTATGCCATGAGAGGGATCCAGGCACAAAGTTTCATGCAGTTTCATCCATTTCCCTAGGAGTTATGATCATATGATGTTGCCATACTAAGCCAACAACAGATGCTCATAACTCCTAGTAGCTCCCTGTAGCAAGATGGCCGCCATGCGACGACGTCGCTCTCCATTGGCCGGCAGCGCGGGTAAGCTATCTAGCCTTTATATATATCTATGGGTCAGCCCCCCTAGCCCACCAACAGCCCTCTCTCAGCGAGAAGATGAACTGAACCCCCTTATAAACACACTAGGGCAAAACACACTCATGTAATGTTGCAGAAGGCGCTAAGGGAACACGCTTAATGCTGTAGCCTACTGCTTAAAGGCCACACAGGATGTCCCCATAATTGCTACAGCGTACTCAAATCCCACAGGATTCCACCCCCTAGATAAAGTAGATATAGCGGGCACGCTTCAAGTCACCCTGGAATTCACCCTATAAATATAGGCACACGTTGAGTCATACAAGATGTCACCCTATAGATGGGCTATAGACACACTTTTAAATCACACAGGATTTCACCCTATGTAGACGTAAGCACACGATAAGTCTCACAGGATTTCCCCCCATAGAGATAGGCAGTAGGCACACTTTAAACGTCACACTCATCACTTTAAATCACACCAGATTTCACCCTATATAAATATAGGCACACTTTAAGTCGCACCCTTTAAGTCGCACACTCAGAGCACCAATAGGCTGACCAGGGCGGGACAGACCTAACTTTTCCATACCCGTAGCTAACTTTCCCCAGTTCCCACTGAGTCACACCAAAGCTGTTAAAGATAAAATCATCTAACATAAATGAACATGGACAATAACTGACAAGACTACACAGTATCACACAGAACATAAATCATGTAGGCTACTCTTTAATAAAAAGGACCACTTAACTGGCCAGTTCACAGCGACCCTCCCCCGGGGTCTAGGCTGATAGCGCTGGTCCAACACGGCCCGTGTAGCGAGAGCCTGTGGGGAAATCGTTGGTCCAGCGCAGACACAGAATGGCCGACAGCGTATCGGACGTCCCGAACAACAGCTGGGAGCGGGAGGTGTTACGCGCAAATTAGTCTCTCCCCAGACTCAAATATTACGTTGAATCGCTGTGCTCCGCATACTACATGAGTCTGTGCCGCTTCACAGCCACTGCGGGGGTTTGAGGGCGCGTCTAGGGGGGTGAAATTGAATGAGTGACAGGTCGTAGCACCAATGAGAGAGTCGTTCGAAAAATGGGCTGCGCCTCCCGTGTCATCACTATTTACATATGCTCCACAACAAAAATGGCTGAGGTAGTCCCGCTCGGGGACAAAACATGGAAGAAAGGTGTGGTAAGCGGTGTGCCAATGTATTTGGACGTTCAAACTTTTCTCAAGGTTGAAGGTGTAAAAGAGGTAAGGAGATTGACGAGATTCCGTGAAGGGAAAAAGGAGGATAGTGCATCTGTGTGTTTGACATTTGATTGTGAATTACCAGAGAGAATATAGACCTAATCAGCGGGATGTTTACATTTACTTCCGGGTACCCCTGAGGTCCACACATTATAATGGCGGTGGACGGCACAAACTGACGTGTTGAAGACAAAAACAGACAAAGAAGACAAAAATGGTTCGTCCGTGTTGTGTTGTTGTTTAATATCATTCATAACAACACTTTCACTAACACCAGACTAGCTTATTTACCTGTTGGACCAGACCAGAGTAGACTTGACGCTAAATTAAATTAACGTGGCGTCGGTAGCTCTGTCTGTAACGTTAACGAGTCTGCTCTCGCCGAGAAGAGCCTGGTGACGCGAGGTTACGAGTCTGCAAAAAAACAGCGAGTTTGACAGACAAACAAACATTATTAGCTAGCTAACACTACATAAAACAAACACAGAAGAAAGGCTAGATACGTCGGACAAGCATGTTTACTAGGGAATATTGTGCCCGGGTACAGTTGCACCACGGACTGTTTTAGCTGATGCACTATCTGATTCAGTTCCTGTTTGAGTCATGTCAACAACCTGTCTGATTATTGCGTATCTTAAATAAACAGGTGAAGCAAATAGAACTGCGTTCTTATTTATAATCAGACAGCCTCTCCTCTTCCTCAATGACGACCATACGTGTGGACTGTCCCGCCGAGGGATGCACGTATGTGGCCGCGCACACGGAGGCTACGATTGTAGCAGCTATGCTCAACATACATGCTACCACGCACAGAGCAGCCCCGGGGGCGTCGGAAAAGCTCAGGCGCCCTTCCGTAGGACTGGCCGGGACTGCCGAAGCCTGGTCGTACTTCGTGACCCGTTGGAGCGAGTACAAGGTAGGCACCAGGCTCGCCGGACACAACGTGGCTACACAATTACTAGAATGCTGCGAGGAAGATTTGAGGAAGGACCTCACCCGCGCGGCGGGGAAGAGTCTGATAGACAGTGATGAAAAGAGCATCCTCGCTGCTATGAAAACGCTCGCCGTCCGTGCAGAGAACACCATGGTGGCTCGTGTGGCTCTGGCCAATATGTGCCAAGGACACGAGGAGTCCATCCGATCATTCCATGCCCGCATCAAGGGACAGGCAGACATTTGCAAATACAGTATGGAATGTACCAGAGCAGGATGCGACCAAATCAATGACTTCACTGAGGAGATACTACGGGATGTAATTGCACGTAGGATCGCAGACCAGGAGATACAACTCGACCTGCTCGGAGAAAAGAATCAGGACATGCCACTGAAGGACATGATAGAGTACATTGAGGCCAAAGAGTCTGGCAAACGCTCAGCATCACGCCTGCTCGATCCACAGAGCATAGGCGCAGTTGGCAGCTCATACCGACGGGGAAGACAGCAGGACGTCCGCATCAGAGGAGGAGCCAGACCGGAAAGACCAAAGACCAAGCCCGGTGAGATATGCATCTACTGCGGCGAGGCAGGCCACGGCAAGGCTCCCCAGTGGCACACCAGACGCTCCGAATGCCCCGGGTACGGTAAGAGATGTCACAAATGTGGCCGTCAAAATCACCTCGACAGGGTCTGCCTGGGCGGCCGGCCGGTCAAGCCCCCATCCGCGGACGCTGATGAGGCGCGTGATGAACAGGCGACGGCCTCCGTCGAGCTATGCACACTCACCGGGTCCAGCGCAGGCGACGACCTGCACACCTCCGCGAACTACGCACGTCCAATGAACGTCCAACGTCCGACGAATGAACGTCCAACGTCCAACATCCAACGAACGTCGAACGAACTACGCACACTCCCCCTCGCTCACCACCTGTACGATGACATGTGCGACAAGTGGATGAAACGCGCGTCCAGCCCTCAGCCGTACGTCAACCTCACACTCACCAATGTGCGCGAGGACTACGAGGCGCTGGGTTTCGACCTCCTGAGGCGCACCCGCGCAGTGACTCTGCCCGCCATGGCCGACACAGGGTGCCAGAGCTGCCTGATCGGTGTCAAGGTCACCCAACAGATGGGCCTGCGTACAGAGGACCTCATACCAGTGTCCATGACCATGAGGGCTGCGAACAACGAGGGGATCCGGATCCTCGGGGCCGCGGTGGTCAGGTTCGCCGGCATCGACGACAATGCCCGGAGATTGGAGACACGCCAAATCGCGTACGTGACGGACGCCTCTGACCGCATATTCCTCTCCCGCGCAGCCTGCGTGGACCTGGGCGTGATCTCGAGCAAATTCCCGACGCTCGGGGAGGCAAACCTGGCGACCTCAGAGTCATGCGACTGCCCACAGCGCGCGGAACCCCCGGCCATGCCAACTGCACTTCCCATGCCGGCGACCGAGGCCAACGTGGAGGCGCTACGGAAGCACTTGCTCGAGATGTACGCTCGGAGCACATTCAACACATGCCCCCACCAGCTCCTGCCGAAAATGACTGGCCCGCCGCTCCGCCTCATGCTCAATGAGGATGCGACACCCGTCGCCTATCACACCCCCATCCCCGTGGCCGTGCACTGGCAAGATGAAGTGAAGGCGGGCCTCGACCAGGACGTCCGCCTTGGCGTTTTGGAGGAGGTACCCATCGGCACGCCGGTGACATGGTGCCACCGCATGGTGATCTGTGCGAAGAAGAATGGCAAGCCACGGCGCACTGTCGACTTTCAAGCCCTGAACAAACATGCATCCCGTGAGACCCACCACACGCAGTCCCCGTTCCACCAGGCGAGGCGCGTACCCCACGGGAAACGCAAGACCGTGTTCGACGCATGGAACGGTTACCACAGCGTCCCACTGCACGAGAACGACCGCCACAAGACGACCTTCATCACCCCATGGGGGCGCTACCGGTACCTCGCGGCCCCGCAGGGCTACACAGCGTCGGGGGACGGCTACTCACGGCGGTATGACGGCGTCGTCGCAGGCATCTGCAACAAGACCAAGTGCATAGACGACACCCTGCTGTGGTCTGACACGATCGAGGAGAGCTACTTCCAGGCGGCCCAATGGCTGGACATCTGCGGCCGGAACGGGATCATCCTCAACCCGGAGAAGTTCGTCTTCAGCGCGTCCACGGTAGACTTCGCGGGCTTCACGATCACCATGACCGACGTGCAGCCGTGCAGCCGCTTCCTGGAGGCGATTCGCAGCTTCCCGCGGCCGCGCAACGTGACCGACGTCAGGTCATGGTTCGGGCTGGTCAACCAAGTGGCCTACGCTTTCAGCATGGCCGAACGAATGCTGCCATTCCGGGGGCTCCTGAGGAGCGGGGCACGCTTCGAGTGGTCCACGGAGCTGGAGGACATCTTCTGCGAGTCAAAGAGCGTGATCGTCGGGGAGATCGAGCGCGGCGTTCGCATCTTCGATAAGTCCAAGCCGACATGCCTCGCCACGGACTGGTCGAAAGAAGGCATTGGTTTCTGGCTGTTCCAGAAGCACTGCCGATGCACGCCTGTGAGGCCCTTCTGCTGCACCGATGGGTGGAAGGTGACTTTGGTCGGCAGCAGGTTCACACATGCGGCAGAATCCAGGTACGCACCCGTGGAGGGCGAGGCCCTCGCTGTCGCAGACGCCTTGGACAAGGCGCGCTACTTCGTGTTAGGCTGTGAGGACCTGATCGTCGCGGTTGACCACAAGCCGCTGCTGAAACTCCTGGCGGACAGAGCGCTCGACGATATCCCCAACCCCCGCCTCAGGAATCTCAAGGAGAAGACCCTCCGCTACCGCTTCCGCATCGTGCACGTCCCGGGCATGAGGAACAAGGCCGCGGATGCCATGTCACGCAGGCCGGTAGGCACCACACGACCATCACTCATGGACCTCCCCGATGACAAGGCCGCTGCAATGACCCACCTCCCGCCCAGCACACACGCCGATATCCTGGCCCTCATCCGGCAGGGCGAGCCGGAGGGCAACGACGATGCTGAGGAGGATGACCTGGCCTGGTGCGCTGCCGGCCTCGAGTCACTGCGGTCCGTAACCTGGGATCGCGTCAGGGAGGCCACCAGCGACGACGACGACATGCGCACGCTGGAGGAGATGGCGGCGGATGGCTTCCCCGACTCAAGGATGGGGATGCCGGGAGCCATTCGTGACTTCCACCAGTACCGCGAGAACATCACATCGACGGACGGAGTGGTCCTCTACAAGGACAGGGTCGTCATCCCACCTAAGCTCCGCGGCGAGGTGTTGGGCGCCCTGCATGCCGCCCACCAAGGCGTTTCGATGATGACCGCTCGTGCTGAGTCCTCTGTGTTCTGGCCCGGCATGACAGCCGACATCTCCGCTGCTCGGAATAACTGCGAGCACTGTCACCGTATGGCGCCCTCTCAGCCCGGTGCGCCACCGACCCCCCCCATCCCGGCCGTTTATCCCTTCCAGGCGGTGTGCTCTGACTTTTTCATGCACAGAGGGGTCCACTACCTCGTGACGGTGGACCGATACTCGAACTGGCCGATCATCTCGAGGACGACGGGCGGCGCCACTAGCCTCATAGATCACCTGCGTCGTACCTTCGCGACGTACGGGACGCCTGAGGAGCTCACGTCGGACGGGGGACCGGAGTACACCTCCACCGAGACCAGATCCTTCCTGCGCAGATGGGGCGTGCACCACCGCCTCTCATCGGTGGCCTTCCCTCACAGCAACTGCCGCGCGGAGATTGGGGTGAAGACGATGAAGCGGCTCATTGCCGACAACACCGGCCCGAAGGGTGAGCTGGACACGGATGCTGTACAGAGAGCGGTACTGCAGTACCGTAACACGCCCGACCCAGACACAAAGATATCCCCAGCGATGTGTGTCTTTGGGCACCCGATACGTGACTTCATCCCGATCGTCCCCGGGAAGTACAGGCCGCACGAGACTTGGCGTGAGACGCTGATGGCGAGGGAGGAGGCCCTCCGCAAACGCCACATCCGCACGGCTGAAGTCTGGGCGGAGCACACTCGGCGCCTCCCGCCGCTCGTGGTGGGGGATTTGGTCCGCGTCCAGAACCAGACGGGGCACCACCCCAAAAAATGGGACAGAACTGGTAGTGTCGTGGAGGTGCGCCAACACGACCAGTACGTGGTCAAGATTGACGGCTCGGGCAGAGTTACGCTCCGGAACAGGAGGTTCCTGCGCAGATTCAGCCCGGTTCGCAGCGACCAGCCGCTGCCCCGATCGATCTGTGATGACCTGGCACTGCGCGCCGCCATGCCGGCACCTGCCGCGATGCCGCGGCCACTGGACATTGACCCCCCGCTCCTGACGCCGGCGCCAACGAGCCCTCTCCGGCATATGCCTCGGCCCGCCCCCGCTACGCAACAAGCATCATCGCCTGTTGGGCCCGTCGCCCCTGAGGCCCCGTTGCCCCCCCCCCTGCTGGCGCCCGCCATCCCCGGGGCCCCGGTGGCCTCTCCCCTGCCGGTGCGGCGTTCCGCCAGGGCGGCCAGCGTGCCTGCCTGGCACAAGGATTATTCCATGGATTAGCCCTGCACAACACTCCACACTCCACACTCCACACTCCGCACTTTACACTTTACATTCCACGCCTTACGCCTCCGCTTTTCCTGTGGTCTATTTTTGTGGATTAATTTTTCGGTGGACTATTTTTGTGGATTAATTTTTCCTGTGGACTATTTTTCCCATGGATTACTTTTCTGCTTTGAGAGGACTCATCTGTGTTAATGTTTATTTGTTATAGCACTGATATTGTGTTGCACTGCTATGCACCTTATTGACAGCCTTTACCCTTATCTTGATAAAGACTCGGGGGGAGATAGGGAATATTGTGCCCGGGTACAGTTGCACCACGGACTGTTTTAGCTGATGCACTATCTGATTCAGTTCCTGTTTGAGTCATGTCAACAACCTGTCTGATTATTGCGTATCTTAAATAAACAGGTGAAGCAAATAGAACTGCGTTCTTATTTATTTACCAACCGTTTAACCATTTAAATTGAAAGTAGTCGGCCGAAAACAACGAGAGGGTTTGACAGCATTTATTTGACAACACGCACATTTAAACCTGCCGCCTTCCCCAAGTGGTACCCGGAAGTAAATTTGTTTACATGGTGACGTCACGGTGATTTGGTCTATACTGTGATTATGTGTGTTATAAGGTACGACCGTTTGAAAGAGCTCCCTTGAGGTGTTACTGTTGTCAAGAATATGGGCATGTGGCTGCTGTATGTCAAAAAGAAAGAAAGTGTGGAAGATGTGGAAAGGAGAAATGCAGTGAAGAGAGGTGCATTGAGAAAGAACAAGCTAAGTGCTTACATTGTGAGGGAAATCACTATGCAGGGTCTGTGGAGTGTCCAAGGAGAGAGAAAGAAAAGGAAGTGAATAGGATAAGAGAAACTAGGGGAATGTCGTATGTGGAAGCTGTTAAGAGATGGGGGTGGGAGAGAAATGAAGAGAGGAATAGGGTGGTGGTACAGAAGGAACCAGAGAAGAAAAAGCAGGAAATGGATCGAGCTGACCTTCTATGTGTAGAAAAGAGGAAATTTTTGGCTTTCATTGCTATGGTGGTCAACTGTGCTGTTGATGTGACGGGGAAGACGGAGAGAATCGAGATGGTGCTGGACGCTGCCAGGAGGTTTTTGGACGTGGTGGATGTAACTGGGAAAGATCTAGACAATATACTGAGGGAAGCCTTTGATAAAACCCAGACGAGTGAGTCTGGGTGACACAAGAATGGACAATATTATGTTTTGGAGTTTTTGGGTGGACGTAGTTTTGTTTTTCACACTGAAGAGAATATTTTTTGTAACTGCTAAAATCCAGAAGGTGGCGGTAATGCACAGAAGATGTTTGCCAACCGCCATAAAACACTAGAAGAAGAAGAAGAAGGCTGAGGTAGCATTAGCAACGTTAGCAACAGTGAGGACACCGTCAACGTTTGTTGATATATGCCGAGTATGTGGTGACTGTACGAATAAGGAAATAAGCGTAACTTATTTCAGGGCAAACATCTCTTGAAGCCAAATTATACAATTGCCCTCGAAGAAATATGTGGACCTGTTCGCTACGAAGACAAGAAGCCGCGCTCCATTTGTAGACCATGTTGCTCAATCTTGGTAAAGTATTATAAGCTATATTGTGAGCTTGCTAGACTTCGTAGCTTAATCGGCGAAAAAAGCAATGCGAATGCAAGTTTAACAGGAAGACATAAAAGGTGTGCGCCTTCAATCCCGACTCAAGAATCAAAGAGAAGAACTGCCTCACATAATGATGGTAACGATAATGGAGGGAGAACGGCAACCTGTGATAAAGGAACTCAAATGGACATGCCGCCGGCTAATCGTAATGATGAAACCTGGGCCAGTTTCTACAGTCTCCGTGCCAGCAGTGGATCTCCCAGTGCCAGCAGTTACTGCTCAATCAAAAGTAGTTAAGGTAAGGCAATTCTCACTTATTAACGTTAGGTCTTTTCACTCCAGTAGTTCATATTTTCGTTTTATAATAAAAAATAATGCCAGGTGGTTGTCAAAACTGTTTCTAGACTACACACATGTCCATTTTGGCTAGCCATGCTGTCAGAATTGAACTTTTAAATATTGTTATATGCAAGATCACTGCACCTAAAATTATGTCCAATAAAAGTGTTATGAGTCTTTGGAAAGGGCTAGTAGCCAGCAACTATAGTAATAGCCTACTTCACTGATTATAAGGGAAACATTTACATTGAAAAAAAAAAAAAAACGATTCTATCCTCTCTCTCTCTCTCTCTCAGCTTGCGAGCCATGAAAGTGGGATCCTGGAAGATAACTGCACCAACCAGTCCACAAAGCATCCATGTTTACCTGTGGTTATGCAGACCTGCAGCAACACATGTATGTCAATTTTTTCCCTGTATCTTATCTTACTTTTTTCAAAGAGTCACAATGTAGTTTGATTTTAAATTGTATTAAAACAAATCTCTCTCTCTCTCTCTCTGTCTGCTTCAGCTTGTGGGCCATGAAAGTGGGGTCCTAGAAGATAACCGCACCAACCAGCCCACAAAGCCAGTCCATGCGCCATGTTTACCTGTGGTTATGCAGAGACCTGCAGCAACACAGGTATGTCACATTTCTCCCTGTATTTTATCTACTTTTTTCAAAGAGCCACAATGTAGTTTTGATTTAAAATTGTATTAAAAACATTATTATATTTTTTCTCTCTGTCTGTTTCAGCTTGCGGGCCATGAAAGTGGGATCCTAGAAGATAACTGCACCAACCAGTCCACAAAGCCAGTCCATGCGCCATGTTTACCTGTGATTATGCAGAGCCCTGCAGCAACACAGGTATGTCACATTTCTCCCTGTATCTTATCTACAATTTGTCAAAGAATCAAAATTTAGATTGACAATAAAAAAAATAGATCTATTCTATCCTCTCTCCCCCCTCTCTCTCTCTCAGCTTGCGAGCCATGAAAGTGGGATCCTGGAAGATAACTGCACCAACCAGTCCGCAAAGCCTCCATGTTTACCTGTGGTTATGCAGAGACCTGCAGTAACACATGTATGTCTAATTATATTGCATCACGGCAGACTGATGCTGGGGCTATCTAAGCAGATGAGGGAGTATATCACAAATGTAGACATGTGCAGGAGAGTTCAACTTTTTCATCTTTTTGATAAAGAAAAGACCGATCCTGTTCTGCCAGGCCATGATTGCTGTGACCTGTGGGGAAGCATGTAATGGCCAAGCTAGCCCGCTCGAGAGACACGCGTCAGAGGTCGTTCCACAGAGGGAACGAATGTCTACCCAGGAACAAAAACACACACTGAAAGAAAAGATGAATGCATTAGGCAATGAGTGGAAGTCTGAAGAAGCATATTCCTTTATGTCTGTTTATTCAGCAGAGTCATCACATGAATCAAATCACATCATTTCAGAAGAAGTGCTGGAGGAATGCAATAGACTTCACATTAGAGGACATTCTGTGCAAAATACAGGTTAGAAATATACAGCAAGCAAGATTGATTTTGTTAGTCATCCAAGAGGTATTTGGGGACATGTATACTGTGTCAGATGATAATAATTAATACTTTGATGCACTTGAGCTTTTTGAAACCTTAGAACTTGAGGAAAGACGTTTACACTGTTTTCTCCTGTGAATTTGTGCTTCCTGCAGAGCATGTGAAGTGTAAAATAATTGTATTCATACTTTGATGCACTTGAGCATTTTGAAACCTTAGAACTTGAGGAAAGACGTTTACACTGTTTTCTCCTGTGAATTTGTGCTTCCCCATGCCTAATGCAGATGTTGCTATAACAACTCGAAGCACAGTTGTTTTTTGATGTGATCGGGGGTTTCAGAATGAAACATTTCAAAAAGTCTGTTCTCAGTGGTGTCTGGAGCTCCAACAGGGCACACAGACTTTTCTTTCAATGTTGCCTTGAACACTTCATAATAAAGGAGTGAGCAGTCTGCAATAATTTTGCAATAGATAACAGTCCTTTCTGTATTCTTCCCTTTAGTATCAAGTTATTTGATTAGCCATGAAAATGTGTTGACAGGGTCAACGGACACCTTTTTAACAGCAAGGCGTATATTATTGCGATTAGTGCTTTTTATTACTTCGATGCAGTCATTCATTCCTAGGGACTTCTTAATACTTTCTCTTGTAGATTTGCAGGCTGTCGCAGTGGTGGCTAGGACAGGAACCTTCACAGGCAGCAAAGAACGTAGTTCACCAATGAGACTACACCACTTCCGGAATGGGTCACATTTCCCCTTGGCTGAACCCCTATAAAGACAATGAGAAAAAGCAGTCAGTGAAGTCTATTTTATTTGGGAAAGATGCCATCATTTTTCAATTGGGTTAGGGTTAGTTTGTGAAGCTACTACTTGTTAGATGTGGACATCACTGTAGTCCACATCTAACAAATTTAAATATTTTATGGCACTGTGTTGCCTGTTTTTGCTATTTTAATATTGTGAAGCACTTCGTGATCTTGTATCTGTGAAAGATGTTATACAATACAATACAAATAAACAACTAACAAAGAGAAGATATGTTCCTCTTGCTCCCATCATACCTCTCTTACACACACCCATTTTTTGTGAGGAACGTTTTGGCTCAAATGTAATGACATAGTTCCTTATTATCAGGGGTGTAGTGGAAAATACACAGGTGAGTAAACTATGTGAGTAGTTTAACTACCTTGTTTCCCCTCATTGATAGCCTATATGAAAATAGTGGAATTGGTTGGCTATTAAAACTGCCTCATTTCAAAGGTGTGTAAACTGCATTTACCCTCCACTATGCCCATATTATGCCTAATCAGCTGTCATATTTACAAAATACGGGAAAATTGATTATTTATAGATGAAGGCATTCACGTTATACACTTACCACAGGATCATGGTGTGACCATCTACAGCCAGTCCAATGACACGTCTGCAGCGTTTGGAGAGCAGCTCTCCACGTCTCGTTGCCAAGGAATGTCTCCGGTGAACCGAAAACCACGTTGAATTGGCCGCTCATGATCAACTCATCAACTTCGGGACTTTTGCCGGCATAGGCCGCTTTGATGCCTCTCTCGTTTAGGAAAGCGACCTGCTCCTCCATGATGGAAATTAGTGGGCACACCACCAGCACTATATTGCAATCTTCTGACCATAGTCGCGGGTAGTCCTTTGCCAAAACTTGGCATAACGTCGGCCATGCTTGGTAAATAAGCCTTTTGTCATAACCTGTTGGCAGACAGGCAAGGACGTCGCGATGGGATACCAGGTATTTCAAACACAGATGCTGTAGATCTTTCAGTTCTACGATAGAATGCAAACTGCAAACTTCTAGCAGTGCACATTGCAAAATATTGTCTTCCACTTGCATGATATAGAATGGGTTATGGGTTATGTTAAGTAGTTAGCGAATCCACAATATTTTTTTATTTTTTTAAGAGCATGCTGCAGGCTTCCTGGTGGGATGGGCGCTGGGCGGTCTCAGGGTGGGTTGACCTCGCGTCACCGTAAAGTCATTGCTGATTGGACAGGACTGTAGCCATCACTGGCATATGACTGGTCAAGTGAACGGTTCCCTCCCATAACCAGCCAGCGGGGGTGAAGCGTTCCAGACCCAGAGAGAGCTCTGCAGCATGCAGTAACGTACATAGATATATATAAAGGCTAGATAGCTTACCCGCGCTGCCGGCCAATGGAGAGCGACGTCGTCGCATGGCGGCCATCTTGCTACAGGGAGCTACTAGGAGTTATGAGCATCTGTTGTTGGGTTAGTATGGCAACATCATATGATCATAACTCCTAGGGAAATGGATGAAACTGCATGAAACTTTGTGCCTGAATCCCTCTCATGGCATAGATGCTTCGGGTTAATTTTGGTGTAATTTGGAGCTCATCAAAAAAATAGTGTTTTTAGTGTTTTTTTTTTTTTTTTTGGTCTATCTCGGGAACGGAATATGCTTGTAATAAACCAAACCGTTTGTAAATCCGTCAAGATTTCAGCGGGTTATGAGTATTTTTGTCTGTGCAGGTCACCAGCTACCATAGAACGTACCAGAAAGGCACTGTAGCAAGATGACGGCCGTTCAACGACGCTGCTGACTCCGCCTTAAGCCATCTAGCCTTTAGTAACGTAGTGTATCAGCGTAAGAACTCTCATGGGTCTGGCGTCGAGACTACGCGCAAATCAACCCCCCTGTACATGCGTGCCCCCCCCTGTGTAAATGCATGCATCCACTAGGGGGCGCATGCACTCCACCATTGAATCTGCCTGTCTTGACTTACTTGAAGCAAACTCATTGGCAAACTCGAGTCTGCACAATGTCTGCTGCGGGGGCGGGGCTTGGTGGGGAGGCAGTTTTGTCCGACCAGCAAACAAGCTTTGTTAGAATGAATACACCCAGGTGTATCTTGCTAATACGTTGAATTACCAGGAGATTCATGTTGTATTCTTCAACTTGAAATAGATGAAAACATGCACATCCAAGGACCGAGACTTCGGGTAGGTGCTGAGACGAAAAAATATAACAGTGAAACAAATGAAAAAATCGCTCGCACACTAAAAGGACTCCTTTTTGATAGCTTTATTGCACCAAGTGCAGTGGTAACGTTTCGAGCCAAACAGCTCTTCGTCAGACAGTATTCTTCAACTTCAATTCTTTTTTATTGTCACTTTTTACTGTGATTGTAATTTTTTTCCTGATGTAATTTCATGTGTTCCATTGTTGTATTGTTTTATCTCTTCTATTTCTGTAAAGCACTTTGAATTGTTTTTGGCATTAAATAAAGTTGCCTTGCCTTGCCTTGCCTTGCCTTGAACATTAAGCTTCTACTAAGGCCTCAGAATCTTTCATAAGCATTCCTTACCCAGACTTGTGCTAGAGTCAAAATGGTTTTTCGTCAATATTCTGTTGTTTTCTATTTGGTCAAGTACTATTTTAAATAAACAAGTTAAATGCAATTATTAGCCTCATTTTGATATGCAGGCAGGCTCCTTCTTTCTTTCTGTGTTCAAAGCAAGTCACAAGGCTGTCTGAAACAAAACAGATAGCCTATAGGTTTTAATCTAGTTAGTGACAGATGCTGAAATGCTATTATTTTCAAGCAAAACACATGTAGGTCTATTCCTTGTTGATCAGTCTACCAACCATTAATACATGTTATTTCAAGAACCTTTGCTTGTTGCATTCTCTCACACATGCAATACATGAAAGAGACAGACATGGTTAGCATGATGATTGTGAGAAACAACCTGCAACAAGGTGTGGTCAATCTAATTGTGCCTGTACAGAATAGAAAAAATTGCCTCTTCACATTAAGTGTCTTTCTAAAGGATATTAACACAATAAATGCATGAATCTCCCAATTGAGGAATTTATCATCAGAGAGCTTGTAATCTTGACGTCAAAATGACCACTTACGGTCATATTGTGACCCCAATAAAGAGGAACTAGGAAGACTAGAGCAAGGTGTTTGGTTTTCCCAGTCACCTGGTGGCAGAAATGTGGTACAGCAGGGGACACTTCTGCATGAGGCGTACACATAGACAGTGGAAGAGATGTGAGGTCTTGGGGACAAGCATGTATGGGAGGGCAGAATTGCCCATAGAGAGGAATTAATTAATGCAAAAGACAGCAACAGTCATCAAAGCTCTCTGTGGTGCAGTGGTTTAAGAGCTGACTTTTGGCTGCAGAGGCCTTGGGTTCGAATCCCACTGTCTGTTGCATGTCTTTATAACGGTTTGTCTACTTACTTGAAAGGCCATGCATTCTTTAGTCGATTGATTGATTGATTGATTGATTGATTACTAACACCTATTTTTACAGTCCATCCTTTGGCAAGAGATGAAATGTTGGTACTCCAATTAATTCAAAACCTAAATATAGGCTACATTTGGAAACCTTTCCCTTTAAATGGGCTAGTGTGTACAGACGAGACTTGATGAGGTTCCATTCTTTTATAAGCCTCCATGGGAGAAACATTTGTACACATGGTGGTGGAAATGCGGTACTGCAGGGGGCCCTTTTTGTCCAGACACAAGTGGAAGGTGAGGAGAGGTGTTTAGACAGGGGGGACAATCATGTATGGGAGAGCAAGGTTGCACATAGAGAATTAACTAATGCAAAGCAGCGTGAATGCCACAAGAAGTCTCTGTGGTACAGTGGTCTAAGAGTTAGCATTTGGTCCATGCTGCAGACTTGGAGGCCATGGGTTCAAATCCCACCTGTAATCTTTGTTGCTTGTCCTTATTATAACAGAGTATGTCTACCTACTTGTAAGGCCATGAATTCTTTAGTTTATTCATTTATTTATTTTACTGACCTGTTTTTACAGTCCATCTTATGGCAATCTAAAGAGACCTAGAGATGAAATGTTATTTATTTATTTATATATTTATTTATGTATGTATGTATGTATCTATTTATTATCTATTTATTTATTTATTTATTTATTTATTTATTTATTTATCTATCTATCTATCTCACTAGCACCTGTTTTTACAGTTAAACATAAGCCTCCATGGGAGAAACTACACATGGTGGTGGAAATGCGGTACTGCAGGGGGGCCTTTTTGTCCAGACACAAGTGGAAGGTGAGGAGAGGTGTTTAGACAGGGGGGACACTCACGTACGGGAGAGCAAGGTTGCACATAGAAACGATTTAACTAATGCAAAACACACCAACTGCCATTAATGGTCTCTGTGGTGGAGTGGGTTAAGAGCTGACTTCTGGTCCATGTTGCAGATTAGGGAGGCGTGAGTTCAAATCCCAGTTGGAATGTGTTTTGCATGTCCTTATTATAACAGAGTATGTCTACAGCACGTAGCCTATAGCCTACTTGTCAAGTCATGATTTTTTTATTTTTTTATTTTCTTAATTACAAAGACACGTTTTTACAATCCAACTTTAGACGGTTTTAACTTGACAATTGCCATTCTAAATTGTCCCTAGCTTCCTTCCAGTTGCAGTGTTTGCTAATACAATAACTGACAGGAATTAAGCTAGGTTTCAAACTGTTCCCTAGCAACATCGTTCCGTGAAAACTGTCTATTTAGTGAGATTTGAAGATCTGAGGTAACGTACTGCCTGCCTGTAAATGTAGCAGTGTTTTTATGTCCAGATGACACCTGGCGGCTAAAATGTGGTACTACGGGGGGCAGGTCTGTCCAATGCGTTTGTTTACATAGGGGGGCGCGCATGTACAGGGGGGTTGATTTGCGCGTAACAAGGGCACTCCTATGTTCCCCCTGCGATCATCGGCCAAATCAACACAAAACCCGTGGCCTACGCGTCTTCAGCCGCCGGCAGCCTTGGCACGGTTACGAACGGCACCCACCCGCCTCCCGTCCCGTGAGTGCGGTACCGAAAAGGCAACAAGTCAGTGACATTCAGTAGCTCGACATGACAGCTCGAACCGCAGCCCTGTCCTGCTTCCTAGCTCCGCTCCCAGACACACCTGGCGCGCGCTTTATCAGTTCTCAAGCAGCAATCAAGTCCAGCCGAGACTGATCACCTCAGCAGAATGTCAGCGGCGCCAAGTGTCACACAGGTGAAAAGTCTTAGGACTCAACATAAAACACTAATAATTGTCCTAATTAACTTAATTAATCTTACCTGCAGATGCAAGGATACACATCACAGACACGAGGAAGGCGTGAATCTTCATAGTGGGCCGACAACCTAGACAGACAAATCTTGGTTTAACCTTAATTGTGCATGCTTTTAATAACCTAATTAAACAACTTTGTTTATAAAAAAATATATAATATATAACAATAATATAATAATATATTATTATAAAATGAAACATCCATATAGCCTACACATAGCACATCCATATAGCCTACCAAAAATAAGCACCACAGGTCTGCATAATATGGAGTTATTGAGATAACGGAGGTTCAACATGAGACCACACCATTGTCACTGAGAGGCGCTTCACCGGAGACGTTACCCCCACCCTGAGTCTCACCCCCCCCGACCCGCACCCCGACCCCATTACGACTTGCACCCAAACAATCAAACTACAATAAATTACCTTTTGTTTCGAACTATGGTGTGGTCTGTGTTAGTGAAAACGTCAATAACCACAGCAGTCATGATATAGCTATATTTTCCAAATAATCAAATTTTTCAGATCCTCAAACTATGCAAATCTCTCTTATCTATACCATAATGTATAATAACAGTAAATCCCCCCCAAAAACAGAGTCAATAGTTACCAATAACAGGTGGTTTATAGGTGTCTGGAAGCGGTCAAGTGGGCTGCTGCGCATTGCTGCTTCCCATATAAATCATCGCGCGCGTCACTCCGCCGGCCCACACGCAGGGTGGGATTAGACTGGAAAGACGACAGCTCACTTCACGCACGCACACACACACACACACACACACACACACACACACACACACACACACACACACACACACACACACACACACACACACACACACACACACACACACACACACACTCAAGCAAGCATTACTCCCATTTCAAATGGAGGAATAAGACGAACACACACACACACACACACACACACACACACTCAACCTCTGGTCTTCGTCCAGAGGTTCCAGAAACGCGTTGCGTCCCTTGTGCCCTTGTCCTATTTTGAAGATGTACTTTCTATTAACTGAATAAGTATAACTGTACATTACTTCTTTATTAAATCCTTCTATAAGCATCAAGAAGCTCCTTTTTTCTATTTACTGTTTATATTGGCCTGCTGAGCTATCTTGCCGCCACTTTTTTTTACTTTTCCATGTTAACATATCACAAATGTGTTGTAAGACATCTATAAACTTTTAGTAAATGAAGTGTTCCTCGCCCGTTGTAAATGATGGGTAAATCTTATCTTATAGGCTACTATATAAAAAAAAAACACAATTTGGTTAATCATATTGTTAGAATATTTGTTGTAGCTTCAAAAAGAGACAATATTGATAGTGTGTGAATTGGCATTTGTCCATTTTATTGTGTAACTGAGAGTTGAAGTCTGGTCTACACGAAAACTACATTTCAACGCATTTTATTCAGCTGTGACTGACTAGACCAAAGCAAGTCTGCACCGGTCTGCACCAAGTGCGGAACGAGGTGCTCGGCACGCTATTATTGTAACAGACTGTAGGCTCTGTGTACCTCCTGAGTTGCTGGTGTTAAATTAAGTTAACCTCTGAAGCCGTACAGCATATAGACGCTCACACACACGCGTGCGAGATAGAGTAGGCTATATAAGTGCCCGGCTCCGTAGATATTATAAGTAAATGTATAGCTCAGTCCGTTGTGTGCGTTGTGCGCACCCGCCTATAGAGACACATAGCCTATTAGGCCTACTAACTTGCACATTGTGGAGTTAGAACAACACGTCTTTATTTTTATTTTGTTGGGCTCCACAATCATTTCGAGGATTCAAGGCAACCCATTTAGCAGCATCAGAGAGAGAGAGAGAGAGAGAGAGAGAGAGAGAGAGAGAGAGAGAGAGAGAGAGAGAGAGAGAGAGAGAGAGAGAGAGAGTTCACAGTTCAGGTTTGGTTAATATTTAGACACCAGATATATTATATAGACACAAGAAATCACAGATCTAGTGCAAGCTGCAGGCCGCGGCTCCGCCCGAGTATAGCATACTTTATCTGACACCCGGCCGGTTCAGCACCCTGGACAGCTGCCTGAACGTGAACTGGAACTGTCTGTCAGTCTATACTCCAAAACACTCTTGAGTTACTGTGACACAGTCACAGTAACTGTCTTTAGCCCTAGCCTCTTGTGCACTGCAAAACAATAAAAATATTGATCAAAGAACAGCAACAATAATAACAACAATATATCTCTACAGGTCCAGGTCCAGTAATAGTCCATGGGCCAAACCCCAAAATTTCACATATCGGTACCACTCAAGTGGGCAAATTCTAATCATGATTTTTGAACAGGTATATATCCATAGATGATATTTTAGTATGATAGCCTTTGCAGAATGGTAGCTTTGTCACAGTTATCAGCTCATGAAGTTAGCCAGCCCTTACAATAAATTGGATTCTAGGTGCTGATGCATACCCTATCTATGCAGATTTTCAGGACCTTTACTCATGTTCTGTGAGAACATGTTTGACAACATTTTAAAGGGTAGCTTCTTAGCTTTCATTTGAGCTCAGTTGTGAGTCTGTCTGACAAATACAGAGGTCACATGGGCTCTTCAAAGTGTCAGTGACATTCATTTTTCCACAATTTTCGCCTAAACTATAGTCTTTATTTCAGCACTGTGGCAACTAGGAACATCACAGACACAAACAACAAACACTGGAATACTCATAGGACTATAAGGATTCAGAAAAGGTATAATGTGCCCATACTATCCCATCGTGAGGGGTGAATGTGGCCCTAAAGGTAGAAGAATGACTTCTCAAGGGAAATGAGCCAGAGCCCTAAATTTAACATATCGGTACCAGCCAGGGGGGCAAATTTTACTTGTGATTTTTTTTAATTCATAAACATCCCTAGATTATGTTTTTATATGATAGACCTTGATGACTGGTAGCTTATTAGTGCTTATACCCTCCTAAATTATGGACTGCTGTCGTTCAAAACCAGGAAAGTGCCCTCCCTGGAAATCATCTTTCTTTCATTATCTGTTGGTGTGTGGGTGTGTCTGGACTACTGTTTATAATATTACATAGATATAGGCAAACTATCCTATGATATTGTACATACTATACTATACTATACTATACTATACTAGATATATATAATATGCTTGTGTACTAAATTGGCACATTTCTCAGTCAAAAACAGAGTAAATTGACACGTTTCTGCCAAAAATAGTTGTATTTGTGTTACATTATATGAACAGCTACATTCAAAATGTTTCCAGTCTTTCAGGACAATATTAGGACAATCTACCCTCCCTGAGACACCATGCCACCCACGAGGGCAACACCATCATCGTCATTCACATCTGAATGTGCTGGTTGGCACATTTTTGTAGTTTGCACAGGTTTGTGCACTTCAGACCATTATTGAGACCTGTGCACTCTGGTGGTTTGCACGACCTCACACACTTGCAGGAGAGCAACTGCAAAACGGTCTGGTGCTGGGGAACCACACATCCACTGGATTTCAAGCTGCCCCTCATCGTCTGTGGTCCACCCATGGTCCTTGGGGCTTGGTACAGATGGCTGGGTTTGAAGAGACCGTCTACAGCAGTGCTGACCAATTTGGGGCCCGCGGGCCAAGTTTGGTTTGTGCTCTGTTTGTTTTGGCCCGCCACGGATTTGGGATTTTTTTTTTTTTTTTTTTCTTTTTCCCCCCTTCCCCCAATTTTTTATCCAGAATGCAACTCGGGCAAGTTATCAGATATCTGCACTGATTGCAAAGGGTGGACAAGCTTTTTCATGTGGTGACTTTGTGAAACAGCGTCTGAATGTGGCTGCGGATACTGTTCACTCCTGAGATTGCATCCCTGCAAATTGTCATGGCAAATTGTTTACAAAAGATGGACAATAAAGCTGAGTACCTTGAGGATTTTTCAAGTTGTGAATTAAGTCAAATTTCTCTCTTGATTACAAAGGTGGAAAATACAACTGTTTTTAACTGGGTGTTTACTGATTAAATGTTTAAGCTCCCCACAAATGCAGATGTTTTTTTTTTAATATATATAACCAATTGCAAATTATTACAATTACCAAACAGATAAAAAGTAGATTATTATATTGAAATGTTATTTTAGATTTAGAATGTTAATTTTCTATAAAACACAATACATTTTAATGTAATTCCACAACGTTTATTTTTGGCCCTCGGCCCTCCACCCAGATTGAGCTTTGGCCCTTCATGGGAAAGAATTTGGGCACCCCTGATATGAGCTAGAGTCTCTTCGCAGGCCGCCTGCGAAGTGAGCTCAGGGGCCCATAAGCTAGAGTCTCAGCTGTGAAGTGAGCTCAGGGGCCCATAAGCTAGAGTCTCAGCTGCAAAGTGAGCTCAGGGGCCCATAAGCTAGAGTCTCAGCTGCGAAGTGAGCTCAGGGGCCCATAAGCTAGAGTCTCAGCTGCGAAGTGAGCTCAGGGGGCCCATAAGCTAGAGTCTCAGCTGCGAAGTGAGCTCAGGGGCCCATAAGCTAGAGTCTCAGCTGCGAAGTGAGCTCAGGGGCCCATAAGCTAGAGTCTCAGCTGCAAAGTGAGCTCAGGGGCCCATAAGCTAGAGTCTCAGCTGCAAAGTGAGCTCAGGGGCCCATAAGCTAGAGTCTCAGCTGCGAAGTGAGCTCAGGGGCCCATAAGCTAGAGTCTCAGCTGCGAAGTGAGCTCAGGGGGCCCATAAGCTAGAGTCTCAGCTGCGAAGTGAGCTCAGGGGCCCATAAGCTAGAGTCTCAGCTGCGAAGTGAGCTCAGGGGCCCATAAGCTAGAGTCTCAGCTGCAAAGTGAGCTCAGGGGCCCATAAGCTAGAGTCTCAGCTGCAAAGTGAGCTCAGGGGCCCCATCAGTTAGTCTCTTCGCAGGCCGCCGCAAGCGGCCTGCGAAGAGACTCTAGCTCATGGGCCCCCTGAGCTCTCGGGCCCCTGGCGAGTGCCCGGTATGCCCGTTCAGTAATACAGCCCTGACGTTAAGTTAACGTATAGCTATACGTTAAGTTGTACTGTAATAAAAAAAAAATACATTGTGTCAAATATGGTGAAGTGTTTACAGCATGTAAACACGCACACGCACACACACACACATGCACGCACGCACGCACGCACACACACACACACACACACACACACACACACACACACACACACACACACACACACACACACACACACACACACACACTACTGACAGCTGACTGACCTCGCTCTTACTGTGAATGAGTTTATATTTATGGGCGGGTACGGAGGCGGTGTGTGTGTGTGTGTGTGTGTGTGTGTGTGTGTGTGTGTGTGTGTGTGTGTGTGTGTGTGTGTGCGCGCGTGTGTGTGCGTGCGTGCGGCTCCTGCATGTGACCTTGCATTGTGGCTGGCTCTGTGAAAACACACTCCCTCCGATGATGAAAGTTGGACAAATTCATTAATTGCTATGAGGAGGCTAAGGACGTGCATGAATGTTTCATGAGTCAGAATCTACCGGAGGATGAAATTGAAAGGCAAAATAAATATTTTCATGTGAAAATGACCATGTTTCATAATTTTACTGAAGATGTAAAGATGTGGTTATCTGATGTTGGCCGGCCATATGTGGAATCAAATGCTGATATTGGACCTCCTGACATTAACCTTCAGCCACATGTTGAATCAAATGCTGCTATTGGACCTCCTGACATTAACCTCCAGTCACATGTGCAATCAAATGCTGATATTGGATCTGATATTAACCTTCTGTCACATGTGCCATCAAAGGCACTGTTGTTACAACAAATCGAATTTCTGTGGAACATCTGGAAGAACCTGAACCACCAGCTCTTGCAGGGCCCAGATTTCTCTTATCGGGGTCCTCATTCGATTCAGGAAAGAGCCTGTGGCAGTCATGGCTGACATCCATGTGTTTCATCAAGTACAAGTGCCTGATAAACATGTGAACTTCTTTCACTTTCTTTGGTGGCCTCATGGCAACACTGAGCTAGAATAAAAGAGAAGAGGATAGAACCAGTGGAACATCGAATGAGGGTACACCTGTTTGGAGCCGTATCGTCCCCAAGTTGTGCCAATTATGCCTTGAGGAGAACTGCAGTGCAGAGGACAATGCATCTGATTTTCCTCCTGAAGTCATCAGCACAGTCAACCATAACTTCTATGTGGATGACTGCCTGAAGTCTACAGCCACAGAGGGAGATGCAATTCAGATTGTAAAGAACTTGACTGCACTCTGTGACAAGGTGGATTCAGTCTCCAAAAATGGGTGACAAACAGCCGCTCTGTGTTGATGTCTATCCCAGTTGACATCAGAGCGACAGAGATGAAGGAACTGGAGTGGACGGACACAGACCAGCTGTAGGAATTTAGCCAGGGCAAGCGGGCAAAAATATTTTGTAATTGTTTCGTAATGATACATTTGAATGACCTTTCGAGCGGGTTTCAAGCAATGAAGCCTGGGAAAAAAAAAGATCAGAACAGAAATGTATCCACCACAGAATACCTACGCAACCAGCTGCATATTTGAGCTAAGAGCGCCTGCGAGAGAGCACAACAACCAATGACAGCTCAGCTTACTTGGGGAGTGATACTGTAAATGGAACAAAATGTATCAAGCTTGGTCACACACACACACACACACGATTGTGCCCCTTGCCTCGTTGGTAGTACATCCGTTGCAGTGAGTCCTTGGCTGGTGGCCCTCTGCTCGTTTGGCGGTTGCCACTCCCTGTGCGTATGACTGTTGTCACCTCAGTTATATCTGGTTCTGCCATGCTGCTGTTTTGCCTATCTTAGAAATGATCACTGTTACTATATTATTTGTTACGACCCGGTCTAAGGTCAGGCCCCCCCCCCCCCCCCCCCGAAAAAGATCAGTTTCAAATCTGCCCCCTCTATTGTGTACAAGAACATCTAAAAACTGATGCTGTCTTTGTTGAACTCAAGGGTGAAGCGCAGGTGATCATCACAGGAATTCAAATATTGATGGAATTCCTTAAGTTCTGCTACAGTGCAGTCTAGGATCAATGAATCAATGAATCTCTTAAAGAACCGGATTTTTCAAAGTATACCATGTATAGGCAGGCGTAGTTTGGGGCCATCTTGGTTCCCATAGCAGTGCCATTGGTTTGTAAATAAAAGTCATTTTCAAACCGAAAGTAATTATTAGTGAGGACTGTATGGGCCAGATCTAAAATACACTCAGTGCTGGGCTTGGATGGGTGGGCGTTGGCTCAAAAAATGCTGTAATGCCTCTATACCGCCGCCCTCTGGAATGCAGGTGTATAGTGACTGGACATCAAAAGTAGCCATCAACAATGTGTCTGTGATGTTATCAAAGGATTTCAAAGAAGTAATGAAATCACTGGTGTCCTTTATGTAGGAAGGCAGGGTTACAACCTCAGGCTTAAGAAAATGATCTGTTATTTTTACTTAAGTCTGTTAGTGCATCCCTTCTGCTTTGGACAAATTATTTAACACTTTATACTCCTTTTTCTTTTTTAATAAACCTTTCAAATCATTTTCAACCAAACGACAATATGTATCAAGTGAAGCATTTCTGTGTTTGGGTGGGATGAAGGTGGATCTTCTTTTGAAAGGGAGACGAGGGGTGCCAGTAGTAGTGTCAGGAATAGCAGTGGTGGTGGGATTGGAGGCAGGGCTATCCATGCTGGTACTTGGGGTAACGGGTCTTGCATTTGTGTGAAAAAAATTCGCGTGTGAAAAAATTCTTAATGTCTTAAGTTGCGGAAAAACTTCTGGAAGTCGATGAATGTTTGTCATTGGTCATTGGTCTGAGTGGTGGGCGCAAAACTCAGCCCTTTACTCAATGCTGAAAAACATGACTCAGATAATAATGTGTCAGACAAGTTGATTACCGTTTGTAGCTCTCGGCAATCCTCGGAGACACTCGCCTTCTTCCGCTGCCCTCTCCTGCATCGCTTATGTCGGGCAGATCCGGGCAGATCCCACTTCCAGCGGGAGGGTCTTCTGGTGAAGGCGCGGCCTAAAAAAGACGCACCGCGTCCTGATTGGCCACTCGTGTCAGAACCGGAGTCAAGAGATGATGAGGAAGGCCAGCCTCTGTAATGCCGGGGCTCGGCTGTCTGCGTCCTCTGGATCCCTGTCTGGCGTTGTTTCGCTCCGGTTTGCCGTCTCTCCAGAAGTAGACCTTGTTCTGTTGGTAATCCTCGGTATCTCGGGCGAACTTGGCCTTCTTCCGGGTGCGGATCTCGCTGGAGCACTCGGCTGCAAAGCGATCAATATCTTTTTTAATCTCAGCCAATTTCTTTTTATCATTCACCTCCTTTGTTAACTGCGCATCCAGCTGTTTCACTTCAGCGCGCGTCCTCTCAAGTTGTGCGTTTAGTTCAGTTATGGCACACGCCATCAAGTCAACACAAACGGGCCTCTGCTACATGCATGCTGTGTATTGTGATCATATATATATATATATATGTGTGTATCTAAACTCTGACTTGGTCATATGTTTGTATTGTATCATAATGTTGCATGTTGTGCATTGTAGCTATATATGTATCTAAACTGCTGCTTGTGTAATGTACTGCTGCTTCACTCTATGCACCTTATTGCCTCCAGCTGTGAGCATAACAAACTGCACTTTAACTGAGCCAAACACATTGCACCTTATGTGTTTCCATTGCTCCTACATCAGGTACTATGTTGTTTTTATGTTGTTTTTATATTGTTTTTTAGTACTGACAGTGATTTTATTGTAGTTAATATTTCTGACTATTTCTTTATTATTTGAATACAGCATAAAGTGGTCAGTGTTGCAGTAACAGAGTTGTGGAATCTCAATTATTGATTGGAGGTTTATTTCTTTATCATAAAATAGGGGGATATTTGTATGCCATCGTTCACCAGATCATTTTACACATAAACATGAATATTACAGTAAATTTAAACAGCCTTGGAAATATTTAAGTCTTAAAAACAACATCTTAAAAACAACAAAGCAGAGTTGTGGAATCTCAATTATTGAATGGGGTATATTTCTTAATCATTAAATAGGGGGGTATTTGTAAATCAATACCCCTCCCACAATCTAACATTTCTGCTTCATAGAGCCTCGTCCAATTAGCTTTACAGTCATTTGCACGTCACATTGTCCCAGGGCCGTTCGCAGTGTGACATGCACTCCACGTGCAATGACGACTTTTATTGAACGCCCTTTTCTTTTTTTAATTTTTTAATATAACACGTTTATGTCACCGCTTGGCTTGGCTTGAATGTGGGAGAACGTGGTTCAAATCCCATGTGCGGCGCTGAATTTTTAATTTAAGATCCTGGTGAAAAATGCTTTAATTTCCCAGTTAAAAATACAATAATTTGTATATTGAAAATACCAAAAAATACAATAAGAAAATGCAACTAAATTCCAAAACAACATGTTACCATAGAAATCTGGCTAATGTAAAATTATTTAGAGTTTACATTACAATTGACTGTTCAAACATTACAGTACTGGCTTTCTCATAGTAAATAATTCAACAATTCATAACAAAAGAGTGTGTTATGTGACATTCATCGGTAATATCTTCAGAGGGAGTGTGTTTAGAGTCCAAATGAATGGAAACAGCCTGTCAGTGAAAGTATGTGAGGGTACATGTGTGTTATTATCAGGGTCAGAGAATGCCAGCTTTCCTCTGTTCCACTCCAGATGCACTCTGAGCCTCTGGATCTGCTTCTTCACTGGGAGAACCGTCGCTGGATCTGGTGAGGAACATGCTCTGTAATCACCATTAGAACCCTATTCTCCATAATCCAGACTGTATGTCTTCCTTCCTCTGGACAGACTCTGCTGCCTATAGTCTGATATTAAACCGTGTGGCTGCCAAACATTGACTTTCCTGGAACCGTCAGCAGGTTTCCAATAGGCTGCTCCCTCGTCTTTACCTCTGTGCTCCTTAGCTGGTTTTGCGTCGGACTGTGAGGTTGACCTGACCCCGCTTGGCGGCCTGCTGCATCAGCTTCACGGCCAGCTGGTGAGACTTACCCACCACCGCTGTGGCGTCCACACATATCAGTTCATCACAGGACCGCAGGCGTCCATCCTCATCCGCCGCACCATACTTCACTATGTGGCCGATGGAGATCTACAAGACACCCCAGATAGACAGATGTGACTGTGTGCTCAGAGCTAGATCATGGACGAATAGGTAAGGACTGGCAATAGCTATTATGTGGAATATGCACACAGAAAGTGGTTATTTAAATAGTGTAAAGAAAGTGTAGAAAATGGTCCATAATGGCCCACCATCAGGCCTGTTCTTGGGGCAATTAACGCCCACGAACCAAGGCGCCAATGACGTAATGATGGTGACATCATGTCAGAGTTCACCTCGTGAGGTCATCGGTGATGTCAGAGTTTCCCCTGTGAGGTCACCAGCGATGTCAGACGGTCTAGGCTGACTGTGATGGCAGACGTGACTTTATGAGGTCACCGATGATGTCATACCTCCCCGGACGTTGTGACATCACCAACGATGTCATACCTCGGATGTGGGGGGGTTATAAAAGGTGTTGTTCTGCTATGATATGTATTGGTCCTATGTTCCCTTTCTGCAACCTGTATGCCACTCTGTATACTGCTTCTGCCTGATATTCCAATAAATTAGCCTGAAAGACATCTCTGTGGTTCTAATCGATCACTGCCCGTGAGCCCTTACCTAAGATCCAGCAACTTCACACTTCACACAAGGCAAGCACACAAACTTCCTAACAGAAAGCATATTAAACAAAGCCAGATTTATTTTTAATAATACACACATATCAATAACAAGACCCATATCCAGAGACTTTTACAACAGGCATAACGTTGGGATGTAGTACAGGTCTGGGACAGTTTTGACCTAGCCAGTGCATATTTACTCGTTTTTAGGCCTATAGCTCGCTAGTCAACCCAGCCAAGCTCTCCAGTGAATAATTTTTCTTCCTTCAAAAGAGAGCAGCGCAGGCCAGCGAAGAAGAACAAACAACCGCACATACAGTACCTTGAAGCCCCCAGTGGCGCAGTGGTGTGGTCATTCAGCCTGATGGCACTTAGTTTTTGTTTTTAACATGGTAAATGATCCTACCCCTAACCCTAGTCCTACCCACCCCTCGAACCCTGACTCTACAACCTGCCTAGCTATGGCCCCTTTACCCCAGCCCCACCCCCTTTCCCGACCATGCACCCTCGCACCACCCACATCCCCCTAGCCACTCCCCTATACCCACCCTTCGAACGCAGACTCTCTCTGACTTTCCTATCCCTACCTAATACATCCATGATCCCTACGGCCCCTATTCGCTAGCCCCGCCCCCTTCCTGACCACACCTCCTTCCACCACCCACATCTTTCTAGCCACTCCCTTACCCACCCCTTGAACCCTGACTCTCTTGGACCTTCCCATCCCTATAGCGAAGGTCCCCTTTTCCCTATCCCTGCCCCTTCTTTGCCCCACCATCAGAGAGAGAAAGAGACCAAGAGAGAGAGAGAGAGAGAGAGAGAGAGAGAGAGAGGTGGGAGGGAAGCCTCACCGGTTCTCCTGGTTTATTGCCTCCAATAATCGTGAAGCCGAAGCCTGTGTCCTTCTGGCGCAGAAAAATGTCCTGCTCCTGGAAGTCTGGAACTGCAACAACAACAACAACCAATCGGCATTAAAACCAATCAGTGGGACTTCCCGTTCCTGCCCCAGTAACTGCACTGTACCAACACACTGTCCAGTCAAGAGGAATCCGGCATTGCAAGCTAGTCCTTTAGTGTGACTCCATCTATCATGATCACATTAGCTAATCAGGTTATAAGTCATGCCCTAACTTTGACACAGCGGTATAGTGACACTGGTATGACCATAATGGACACACACACACACACACACACACACACACACACACACACACACACACACACACACACACACACACACACACACACACACACACACACGCCATTCTCAGATTAGTAAACCATGCATACAGATTTGTAATATCTATGTTGATTACATCAAAGAGGCACTTTAAGGCCTATATACAGTGAGCCAGAGCCATCTTGGCATACATATAGTTATAATATGTAATAATATATGTAATAACTCACAGCTCGGATGTTGAGGTTGGAGGGAATATAGAACAGAGTGACATTTAATCTTCTCTGGGTTTGCAGGAAGCTGCTGTGTCTCTCTACGTCTCACACTGGTCAGATCTTCAGACGGGATGAGTTCTGGATTAACAGTGTTGGGGGCCAGAATCACAGGACTATAGGAGACTATCTCCTTCATCTTGTCCCAGACTGTGAAGCTCAGCTTCCGCAGGTGTTTGGCCTCATCTATCAGAGCTCCTGAGACCAGCTGTGGTTCCTCCAGCAGAGGGTGCTGCACTCTGCCCAATGCAGCCTTGTAGTTCTGCAGGAAGGAGACGTCTTCAGCTCTCAGCTCCTTCTCTATGGCTCTGACTGTGTCTGAAAGAGCTGCTATCTCTCTGCTCAGACCTTCAATCTTCTCCTTCATCCTCTGACTCTTCTGCTCCTCTTCCTCCCTCAGTGCAGCGATCCTGGCCTCCTCTTCCTCCGACAGAAACTGGTGAAGCTTCTTAAACTCCTCCTTAATCTGCCTCTCTGTGTGTCGGGCCTGGACCTTAATTTGTTCTGCTGTTTGATCACAGTTTCCTTTCACTTTATTAAAGAGTTCCAGTTTGATCCGTAAGGGCTTCAGTGATCTCTGGAGTTGCTCCTTGTGATGCCGTGCAGCTTCATCGATGGGTCTGAATCTGTGGTCGGCGTGTGTTTCTGAATCTCGACAGACGAGACACACCGGCTGCTGATGGTCCAGACAGAAGAGCTTGAGTTTCTCAGAGTGCAGACCGCAGAGAAGCTCAGATCCTGCTGAAGATCTCTGATCTCTCTCCACTAAGAAAGCCTCACACAGGTTCTTCAACGCCAAGTTACGAGGAGGTTCACTCTGTGAAGAGATGCTCTTACAAACCGGACACTCATGTATACATTTCTCTGTCCACCAGCTCTGCAGACAGGCTCTGCAGAAGCTGTGGCTGCAGAACAGGAGGACAGGATCTTTAAAGATATCATGGCAGACAGCACAGGAGAGATCCTCATCTGATTCATCTGATCTGGAAGCCATTTTCTCTCGGAGTGAAGCAAAAAACATGCCAGGCAGTTTCAACAGGAATTCAGTCAGTCAGTTGGGGTACCGTAACATTGCATTCTCATTGCATTCTTAAAAGTTCCCTTGACTTTGAGTCGTGGTTCTTCTAGAACTCACATTCGGTGTGAGGAGTAAGCAGCAGGTTGACCTCCTGTAGCTGTTCTCCCTCAGTGGACGTCTGTTTGGTCTGAAGGCGAATCTTCGTCTGTCTCTCTCGGTGTGTCTCTTCTCAGTGAGGAGTGGAAGATTAAAGGTGCTCTTATACTCGAGCAAAGCTCCGTGAGGGTGGGGGCCCCGCGAGTCTCCGTAACTGGTTTGTCTCAGGTAAGTCACGTAAGAGGCAGAGCGTTGACAGCTTTCACAGTGTGTCACACACACACACACACACACACACACACCTATGGCGTAACTACGGATGCGCCTGGGTGTGCCAGTGCCACCCACACAGGCAGCTGGCCCACCCAAAAAGAAAGGGGGAAAAAATTAAGCTTTTTTCTTTTTTCTCTGCTCAATAAAAATGATCGGGTTAGTTTGTCAATGAAAGCTGCCTGCCTCAACACTCGCTCACACACATGCTTGTTTTGAAGGGGAGAAGGCAGAAAGGGGGGGGGTGAATTGAGGTCGCCTACAGACTACAGCCGGACTACACCCTCGACGGATTGTGTCTGAATTCGGCCTAAGTAGATAGACTACTAGTGTAGTCTATCTACGCCTGTTCCCCTCTTTCCCTCCCCCCCCCATTCACACATCATGCTCTCTCTCTTGACCCCCCATCCCCCCCTGCTCCCCCATTGGTCGAATTGCATGAAATTCGACACTGCACTTTCTCGGGTTCCCAGCAGCACACCCACCAAGTTTGAAGTCGTTCGGACCAACGCTTTTTGTGTTGCCAGTAGGTGGCACAGTGACTATGCCCGTGTCCGAATTGCACGAAATTCAGCACTCCTGAGTGATTGGGGGAGTGGGGGCATCGAACAATTTGGCTTTTTGGCAAGGCAATGTATGCAGGTCATATTCTCATGGGCAGAGGGGCAGCTTGTGAACGGGCAAGGCAGGCAACTGCTTGAGGCCCCAGTCCGTTAGGGCCCCCTGAGGCCTGACAAACTTTACTCCACAGCAGTGACTACAAACCCCTATCCATTAAAGAACCAATGGAACATGTGCAATGGCATTGAAACCTCCCTAAAGGGGCTCCATGTCATTCCCTGGCCTGGACAATTTTGAATGATGTGAATTCACTTTCACTTTCAATTCAAGTCAAGTATGTGAACATAGGACCCGGGGAACATAGGGATGACCCCGGTAGAAGCAGTCAATTAAATTGTATTTTTTGGCAACATGTAACGGCCCCATTCAGACCAAAAGCGTTTTTGGAGCTGCCAACGTCTTTCTGCAATTCATTCTCTATGTAAGGACGCGCTAGACGTGCTCCTCTTTTAATGAACGCACCTGGCGTTTCAGCGCTGGTGGCGTCTAGTGTTTTTTTGACGGAGCACTCTAGGCGTCTTTAGCAGAAAAAAGTTGAACATTAGAGGAAAAGCGCCCTGATCGTCTTTTCCTCTCTTCCTACCTTTTCTCCTCCCGAGGGATTTTCAGCCTCGGCTGCTGCCAGAATTGGCAATAATCTGGCTTTCATGTTGACAGTGAACAACATCAAACAGACAAAACCAGCTGGCTACCGTCCTTGTGGTCGTTGTGTTCTGATCTGTACTGCACGCGACTACAGGGGAAAACAAACGGAGCACAAAAAAACGCTCTGTGCGCTGTGTTTTGTGCACAATGGAAGCGCTCTCAACATGATTTTCATAGCGTTCTGACTGAAAAAAACGCTTTGGGTGTGAACGCTTGGTGGTGGACAGTGGAGAGACAGACGATGATGAAGATGATGCAGCCGCAACAATTATGTTAATAACAGCGGGGGGACGCAGCCAAAAACACACTGGTGGTTTGTGCAGCAGCAGTCAGAGGACACTGAGAACGCTACAGATCTCTCTGCAGTAGACAAACCTGCATGCCAACCAAACTTGCGTTCTTTCCCGACTAGAACACTCATTGGAAAAAGTAGGTGAGACTTTTTTGAGATACCAAAGTGGTTTTACATGTTGCCAAAAAATACAATTTAATTGACTGCTTCTACCTGCTAATAATGAGTGCGAAAAGGAGCAAACATTGATGGTTATGGTTATATGGTCCTATCTTCATAGTCCTCTAAATCTGGCTTGAAAAGGCCCACATTTTTGAATGGTTCACATCCTGTCTTTCTGTGGCACACCCAATGTGCCAAGTCTGGCTACACCAGTGACACACACACACCCACACACACCCACACACACACACACACACACACACACACACACACACACACACACACACACACACACACACACACACACACACACACACACACACACACACACACACACACACACACACACACACACACACACACACACACACACACACACACACACACACACTCACATAAGTCAAGTATGTGACTCATTCCCGTCAAACTTGTATGTTCATGTATTCTCTTGAATTGAAAGTGAATGAAGTAAATGAATGTATCTGAAACGAAAGTGGGGCAGATACTGATTAGGCAGATAACTGAATGCTGTTATTTTAGTATAGTAACCTATGGGGAGATAGGCTACTTGAATAAATTCAGCTAGCAATGGTGTCACTTTTTTTTTAATTAGTTAACCTGGCTAAGCTAATAGTTAAGCTATTAATTGCTATGAAAGCAGGGCACACAATTAGCACCAGTCATAACTCACCAGCCAAATGCTGGTAATAAAATACAAATCTGCAAGTGGCTGGTAGGTAGATTTGATTCACTCACCACCAGCCAAAAACAAACAATACTAATCCATTGAGTGGCTGGTAACATTTGAACATTCACTAGACCAGGGGTCTCAAACTCACGCCCCCTGTGTGGCCCGCGATGGAATTGCAAAGAAAATGCACCTGAACGCAACATGCAAAATACCCGCTGAATACGTTTCCAAATGTTCATGTCATTCTGGCCAATACACTTCTGTTATTATATCGTCTGTCCAGAAAAAAATGTCACTTAAGCAACATCAGCCTTTCAGCCAACACAGTGGCAGAGCGGATTACTGAGCTGTCAAGTGACATTTATGATCAGTTCTAATTCTAGCTGGAGTTCCAAGGGACAGCTGAAAATGAACACTGCCTAATTTAGTAATGTGCATTGTCCCTAAAAAAAGAAAACAAAGTCCCTCAAATAAACAAATAAATTGTTAATGTAAAAAATAGATTGTCCCTCAAATAAATGAATAAATTGTTAATGTTGAGAATTCGAACGGTTGCATTTTTCTCTCTTTTTTTTTAAATACATGAAGTGGCCCCCTTGTGACAAGACTGGACACTCAGCGGCCCCCAGGTAATTTGAGTTTGAGACCCCTGCACTAGACATTTGGCCGGTGGACAAAAAAGTTAACTTTGCACCATGTATGAATAGGCTAATAAAATATGTCCTAGGAACTTGAGGAATTCCAATGATAATATTGATGTATTTTTCATTGGTGTCAGGTTATTAATAAAATGATGGTGATGAGGATGGAGGGGCCCCCAGGGAATTTTTGCCTAGGGCCCCTACAGACTATTGAATCGCCACTTGGGGGCTGAGCCCCCTAAAGGTCCTAGAATCCAGAATCACAACCTGTGCAGTTACAATGAAAGGTGACCTCAGTCTGTAGTGATACATAATCTGTGTAGCCTATATAGTCCAAAATGCCAAATCTCTGTTTAAATGTATAGAGGAACCTTTAACTATATATTTTTATTCACATTAAAACATTGTAAGTTGTAACATTATTTTGGCTGAACTGTTGCTTTAATTTCTGATCTTTGCCCGTGCAGTCATGATGTTCTATGATCGCGATCTGATTGGATTTTACATACTAGACACTCCCATATTGTATCCGATTAGTCGAAAAATGAGCTGCCCTGACAAACTCGGGGCTCCATTGGTTGATAGTGCCATCATTCTTCCAAAGTACCGCCCTGAAGCAAAAACTAGTGTGTGAAATGCGGCTTTCAATGTGATAGAAGAATGCCCTTCTCCGACACTTTGGATGCCCAAGGTATGTGAGATATTTTATTAATAACTATTACCACTGATACAATAGTCCCACTAACGCCTCTATAGCATGCCCTGTCAGTTCAAAGCCGCTGTGTTGTCTTATCGACCAGGAGTGTGGTGTGATGTTTAGTGTGGTGTGATGTTGACAGATCAGACTGAGCTAGCTAGCTTGCTAACTGGCTATCATGTAAAGTCCACTGCTTGCTGCTGCTGCTGCTGCTGCTGTTGTTTGGTCAGCAGGACAGAATGTAACGAAATCCCCACAGACAGGATCCAGAGTGGCTATATTTTAACTTAGAGTTCAGAGGAAGTGGATAGGCCTGATTCCTGCTCTCACTTATCATATCAGAGCAAAGCTAACGTTTACTAGCTAGCATGCAGTTCACCTTAACGTTACTCTCAAGTCACTTTTCATTCAACTGTCAGCCTATGGAATCACCATCAACACTAATTCTGCTGTCTGTCTGTCTGTCTGTCTGTCTGTCTGTCTGTCTGTCTGTCTGTCTGTCTGTCTGTCTGGCTAGCTAGTAGGTCACCTACTGTAGGTGATAACCAGGACAGCCTTGCACGTTAAAAACCGCACCTGCTGTTAGTCATGTTGGTGTGAGGCAGCCTGGCTCGCTAGCTGCAGAGCAGGCATGAGCAGCTAAGTAAGTAGTTGGCAAACAATCAAGTTACTGTGCTTGACAGTTTATGTAATCTTGATTTCCCAACATAAACCATGAACTGATGTCAATTCATTCAATAGCTGTACAGTGGGGCGAACAGCATTGTTCTGTGACAAAGTACAAGCCGATCACATGCCACCATGCACTCAAAAATAATGTTTATTGATCCTTTCCATTCAAGGGTTGAGCAACGTAATGCAACACTGAAGGAAGGAGAGACCTGCACACCTGGTTGGGTTTGTGTTCCAGATAAGCTCAAAAACCCAGTTCTGATCCCTGGAGTTATAGTGCGGAGTACACGTTCAGAATTGGATGAGGACAGGCGGTTGGACTGCGGGCCCTGTGCTGGCTGGTCCCGGGACAGAGAGGAAGCCCTCTTGAAGGTGTATGTGAAGGTGCCTTGGAGAGCTGTGGCCTGCGGGCAGTGCACGTTCCTTTGTGAGATGTCAGTGAAACGAGTAGACGGGATGTCCATCGCCCAGGCCTTGGCAATGACCGTAGCCGAGATACCGGTGTTTCTTTATTCCACGTTTGGGCAGGTAAGCCACTTTAATAATCCACATGCACAGTTAAGTTTGGCGTTAGAGTTGCATCTCTGAGCACATGCTTCAGTCACTGTTGTGTGTACATTTTCACAATAATGATATAGTTATTATAGTTTTAAAGACTAAAAGAAATAAGTAACTAGGGGGGGGGGTTATCTGGTTCACTAAGCAAATACATGGTTGAGAGGGCTCTTTATGCTACCAACTATGGATATTAATGATTAATCAACAATTGATTTATCGCCGTTAAGAATTTGATCGATCAAACATTTGTTAACCGATTATCGACAATGAAATGATTTAACACCACAAGAGCGAAATTTCACTTTCACCGCTTATACAGAGGAAGAAGAAAGTCAAGCAAGCAGGCAAAAAGTCCAGCGTAGGAGAATTACACCCAAAAAGACTGTATTCATTGTAAACATTGTAATACAATGTTAATACAAGACAGTTTCTAACTGTCTTCGTTGTTTGTGGTTTCTGTTCGTGGTGTGTGTATTGTTGATGTGCTGTTTTATTCTGTCTTGGGCCGACCATTGAGTGTTTTTTACGAACGAGGACCACAATGGAAACAAGTCATGGACTTTATTGTGTTTTATTCCTCGACAATTTTAATAGCGGTGTATGGATTTTATCTGTTCATTTGTATTCTTAACAACTGTCTTAAATAAACAAACTCATTCATTCATTCATTCAAATACAGCATGTCTACAAGCACAATGACAGCGCCTAATGCAGGAAGTTTGATTGGTTGATTAACTTGTTGAGTAGGCCTAAAAACGGGTGTAAAAAGCTGTTTTTATATCATGATTAATTGATCGTTAACATGGCAATTTAATCGATTAAGGAAATTGATTCAAATTTGCATTCCTGCTACTTGCATGTCGTGTTCATTCATATACCCTCTCTGCCTCTCTCTCTTCCAGTCCATATTTGCTCAATTAAAGCTGAGTCCGAGCCTGAAGAAGGTGCTGTTTGCCACAGCGCTGGGGAGTGTAGCGCTGGCTCTCACTGCCCATCACCTGAAAAGGAGGGGGAGGAAGAGGAAGCAGCTGACACAAGGGAAGGGTGGTCAGAAGACCGTGGGAATACCTGAGGCGCTGATGAAGACGGGCAGACCCTCATCATTAAAGAGAGGTCAAATAATGTCTGAAATGTTGAACTCATGGCTGTGCTTTTTGGTTGTTGAAGTAATATCACCCAGCCTTATGTTGAAAACACCGGTGTGTCTCTCAATATCTACTGAGAAATGTACCGACAAAAGAATGCTTTTCATTTCTGTCTGTGCCAGGTCCATTTCCTGGACGACAGATGATGAGTCCAAGCATGCGGAGCAACGACACCATGAGTGGCATCTCTTCCCTGGCCCCCAGTAAACACTCGAGTTCCTCACACAGCCTGACATCTGTAAGTGTTCTTCACACAGCCTCACATCTGTAAGTTCCTCACACAGCCTGACATCGGTAAGTGTTCTTCACACAGCCTGACATCTGTAAGTTCCTCACACAGCCTGACATCTGTAAGTTCTTCACACAGCCTCACATCTGTAAGTGTTCCTCACACAGCCTGACATCTGTAAGTTCCTCACACAGCCTGACATCTGTAAGTTCTTCACACAGCCTGACATCTGTAAGTTCCTCACACAGCCTGACATCTGTAAGTGTTCCTCACACAGCCTGACATCTGTAAGTTCCTCACACAGCCTGACATCTGTAAGTTCCTCACACAGCCTGACATCTGTAAGTTCTTCACACAGCCTGACATCTGTAAGTTCTTCACACAGCCTCACATCTGTAAGTGTTCCTCACACAGCCTGACATCTGTAAGTGTTCCTCACACAGCCTGACATCTGTAAGTTCCTCACACAGCCTGACATCTGTAAGTTCCTCACACAGCCTGACATCTGTAAGTTCCTCACACAGACTCACATCTGTAAGTGTTCCTCACACAGCCTGACATCTGTAAGTTCCTCACACAGCCTCACATCTGTAAGTCTTCTTCACACAGCCTGACATCTGTAAGTCTTCTTCACACAGCCTGACATCTGTAAGTTCCTCACACAGCCTCACATCTGTAAGTGTTCTTCACACAGCCTGACATCCGTAAGTCTTCTTCACACAGCCTGACATCTGTAAGTTCCTCACACTGTGTGTGTGTGTGTGTGTGTGTGTGTGTGTGTGTGTGTGTGTGTGTGTGTATGTGTGTCACACACACAGATGCGCGCCCCGATCTCGCCAAACCAGTCAGCCAATCCATCTACCCCCTGGGAGGCGGAGCCTGTGGTGGAAGAGCCAGGGGCAGTAGAGGATGCAAATGCAGAGAACCTCTATATATTGGGTAGGTACTTCCCGTGTCCCACTGATGATATCAGTCCTAACGTCAAGGTTACAGATGCACGTTTGTGAAGCGTTTTCCAGATCACAATTCCTGATTATAATTGGTTTGAAGAAATTAGTAAAGCCCTTTGTGTCCTAAAAGCTGGGATAAAATTCCGTAGACCACCTCCCGAGGAGGTCTGAGTTCGGTTCACTTCAGAGGGTTCGGAGTTCTTTTGGCATGTTCACATGTGCAAAAAATACCGACTGAGAGGTCTGAGCTCACTTGGAAGGCTGAAAGGGACCAGGTGTGAACACACCCTTATGGCCCATTTCCACCGCTGGTATCAGCGTGGCCCCGCCCAGCTTGACTCGCTTTTTTGTCTCATTCCACCGATCAAAAACCTGGACAAGCCCGGGTTGAGTCGGGGTTGAGTCGTGCTAGTTTTGGTCCCTGCTTTGTTGAGGTTCCAGCCGGTACCATACGGTGACGTGAAAACACTGCAGACGACTGATTGGTCAGGCAGAATCGTGTCTACTGTATCTATCAATGCTGGATACCAGTTTAGTGGGACTTAGCTTCTCTTCTGTTATTTCCATCAGTCTTTTGTGTTGCTGCCTTCGGTTCTGGTGAAATAAAATCGATCTCCTTGCTCAGCTTTAACATGACGGTGGCTTTCAATTGTTTTGAGAGAGAAAAAAACCGCTGCTCGGGAAGCCCTTGTAGTTGTGTGCAGCGTCGGCTCCGCTAGGCCGGAGGCGGGGGTTCAGCGAAGCTGCGGTCTTGCCTGATGAGTGACAGCCGGGGTAGAGGCTTCCCTTCTCCCCGTAGCGTAACCCCCGTCCCTCCGCGCAGTGCATGCATGTAAATAACAACAAATTGATGTCCATTCTCCTGGACATCACATTTTATATGAAAATGCCTCTGATTATTACTTAATTAAGAATAGTTTTATTTATGGAAGATATTTGTTGCATTTCTACTCTCTCCTCTCCTACTCATCCTCCTCCTTCCATCATCATCATCGTCATCATCATCATCATCACTGTTTTGCCTAACCTCCTGCTAACAGGGATGGAGTTGTTTGAGGAGGCTCTGCAGAAGTGGGAGCAGGCCCTGAACATTCGCCACCACGTCCACTCCAGCTCCTCCAATAGCAGCCTCGTCCTCCAGGGGGCAGCGTGTGCAGACATCCCTCCGGTACGCATCATGTATTTCTTAGCTATGTAGGAAGTAAACACATTTTGCAAGTCTTGAATTACCTTCCAATCCAAGTACTGTAGTAGTAGTTTATGCGGGAATTCGGCTTTCTATGTACTTGTGACTTTGTGGGTTTGAGTCCAGTGCACAACCTTTTGTCTATCGTGTCCCATAGGTCCAACCATAGGACATGGTTTCTGTAAGAGTGGCAGTTGCCAGTGTCCATAGCAATAATAGAAAACAATACAAAAATGAAAGAAATGTAATTGATTCAATGTTCTTACCTGATAAAGGTGTGCTGATTTTGCGTTCCTTCCCCTTCATTATAGGTTGAAGTCCGCAACAAAGTGTTTGCTGACAAGTTGGAGACACTTTTACACCGAGCGTACCACCTACAGGAGGATTTTGGCAGCAGCATCCCACCAGATAGCCTGCTGGCAGACTTTGGTAAGCGAGCAGGCGTTCCCAGAGGATGCTGAACTGAACCCTCATAGATGCTGAGCTTTGAAGTGACCTTGAACTAGGCCTGTGAATCTTCACTGGCCTCACGATTCGATGACGATTAATCTGTCAACGATTCGATTCGATTCGATTCCACAATGCATCACGATGCATCTGGATACAGCTCAAAGTATCGCAGCTCCAAGTATCAAATCCTCAATTTTCTGTATTATTACTGCACATGGCTACTTTTTCATCAATTAATACAAGCAGTCAGATAAATATCAAGTCTCTTTTTTTACTTAGAAAGTGCTTTAAAATCTGAATGTCAACAGAAATTTAAACATAAACGATTCAACGATTCGATCCGATTCACATGTCCGCATCACGATGCCTCGATTATACGATTCATTTTGACACCCCTACCTTGAACCTGGCAGAAGTGTGACCATCGAGGATATTGGGATATTTTAGTCGAGTAGGGTCGGGGAATAACAGGAACGTGCTGCGCTACCAACAAGAATTTCTTAATCGTTCCTGAAGCTGTGTTCACACCGATATATTTATTTTTCGCTCTGTCGCTTGATTCAACCCTTTGGAATCGCTCTGTCGCTCTGTTTAAATCGCTCGTCAACAGGCACACAAATTGACGGACATGTGGGGGCTATAACGTTACGCAATGTCATGATGTTTGTCCACTACGAGCCACCGTAGATGTTTACAAGCTAAGCCTATCAGCGTGCTCCTAACGCAAGCTCCATACCGGTAGTACAGACTTCACTTCATGTCAGCTGTCAGCCTGTCAATGCGGTTTGTTGCCACACAATAAACCAGCGGTTTGTTCCAAGCCAGTGTGATCCTTGACTCGCTCTCACACGGCAGCCAATCAGCGTTGAACAGCGAGCGACTGATGCCAGCGTATTTTCACTCGAGTTGGGATATTTCATCTGGGGCGACGAGCGTATTTTCTCCCTATCGCTCTGTCTCTGTCGCTCGGACGCCCAGCGATCTTTCTCCCGGGCGAATATACGCTCAATCGCTCGTTTGCATTGACTTTGTATGTAAACTCGATGCCAGCGAAAAACTTTAATAGGTCGGTGTGAACGCAGCTTGAGCCTGATTCTTTTCTCAACAGTACTGGAAGACTGTTACAGAGCCTTGCTCTGAAGCTAATGGTGGTGTGTTTTTCTTTGAGTGGTGCTGACTGGTCTAAGGCTAGGTTGCAGGAGGTCATAGATATTGAGTGAGAAACTGAGTGAGCTCCTACTTAAGTTGAAGATACATTTCTTTTTTTCCAGATCTTCAGGATTGAGGCTGACCTTTTTTGATAGTGGATTGATAACTGCTACTTTGAGTGAGTCGGGAACACTGCCAGTGTCAGAGGAAACAAAGATCGTTGACAACATCAAGCAGAGTTGGGCAATTTAAATAAAGTGTACGCTTTTTGCAGACTTGACTGTGCATCACCTGTGGCATCATCAGTTTAGTTACATAATGCAGTTGCGGCTTGTGCGACCGGCATGTGGATAAGGTCCACCACGCAGGGTCTGAGCATGGAAAATGAATGGGCATTTGAGCAGTACAATTGAGATGGCCACATGCATTTAATAATGTGTTAACAGATTCAGAATGCACTTTGGTTTGGTAAACGGGACTCCCTGGGTTCACCTACTGAGGAAAAAAGGGTGCTTGGTTCTCTTTGGGCGGGACACCAGAAATTGACTACACTTTGTTGTGGGAATGAGAGAGAACCTGAGCCTGTCAGTGGACGTACATTTCAGCCCGTTTCGCACCTGTCAGCAGAAGCACTCTCGCTCAATAATACTAGACCAATTTCAAAAATTGTCCCGGTTAGTCTCTTAGGGTGCTTTCTCACTGGCGCCCCGGTACCGTTCCCGTGCACACTTGTCCCCAAATTGACCCCAGTTTCGGAACATTTGACGAGTGTGAACGTTGCGTTCCGTTCCGTTCTGCGCCCGGGCACGCAACGGGGAACCGTGACAGGATCCACTGGAAAAGGTGGTCTGTGGAGCGCTTTGGCGTGCCCCGGGCACAGAACACTTGCGAGTGTGAAAGGCAACCGTTCCGAACCACATAGACAACACACGGGCGAGGATAAACTCCAGGCATAGTTGATGATGCAAGTGCACTCTGTTCCGTTTCCGAGCGCGGAAGAAATGCTGTAATGTGAAAGCTGACCAGTGGGGGAGAGGGGCGGGGAGGGCAATCGTTCCCGAGTGCGCAACAGAACGGAACGAAAGCAGCCTTGGACACAAAAAGTTGGTAAAATAGGGTCCAGTAGCGTTTTTATTATTATAGTGCTGGCTGGCATACATTTTAGATCTGTTGTCAAAAGTAGCTATCATTAAGGCTTCCGAGGTAAACATAATTGTTTTAATTCTCGCCCTGAGGGTCAACATTTTTGTGACGTTCATCTTGCAGAGAGTGAAGGAACCCTTATCTTGCCTCATGTGGAGAGCTCCCACAGACTGCAGGATGACGATGCCACTACCGTTACCTCCGACGATTCCTTCTTCTCAGCCGCAGAGGTTATCTCCTTTTCTCTACCCTCTCTGACAGACTATCTATAGCCTTCTCATGTAAGCCCATTCTCTTTGAGTTCAACTGAATATACAGGAGTCATTTAAAATAGACAGCCATCAGTCCTGTAACTTCTGAATACATGTACTGATCTGTTTAACAGAGCCACATGGAGGCAGGGATCACATATTAGAGGAGACACAGACCAACAGAGTTCAGGGTGAATCGATGCAGACCAATGAATAAAGCTGATATAAGTGTATTCTAAAGATGTTGTTGATGCCACGAAAGTAACTGGCATCCTGATCGTGATGAGGAGCTATGTCAGAGCCATGTAGTGAGGTTACTGTATCTGAAATGACCAACACCCCTCCAGGTGTGATGATCCTTACTCCTTTGAAGTCAAACGGTAGAAGTTTGAGACAATGTGCAAATATTACTGGCCCATTTTTGGGTGAATTAAATATGAAAGAGTAGTCTTACATGTCACTCTTTATCACACAGGCGTTTATCCTTTGCTGGATGGGCCGCTTAAAAAAGTCTGGGTGTAAATTAAGAGTCTACTCACTTCTCCAGGCCACCACTACACCACTGCATACTAGCACATCTTTATGTCTCACAGATTCATTCACAGCTGCCCCCTGTTTGACTCATAAATGTGTAGTAAAACAAAGGTATTAAATGTCATGTGTGAACATGTGGATGAAGCAATGTGCATCTCCCTCTGTGCAGCTGTTTGATGCCATGTCTCTTGAAGACGTGCAGCCACTGAGGAAAGCCGCTCTATATGACGAGGCCCTGAATCAGGTCCGGGAAGGCAAAGTGATCTATCGCTCCTTAAGGTAGCTAAGAATGCTAACTTGAGTTCTGCAGCCAATCTATCTATCAATCTATACAGTCTATTACTCAATTGCAATAAGGTTTCCATTTCCACCTTCCCTCTCTCTTCACCAGGACTGAATTACTTGAATGTTATGGTGACCAAGACTTCCTCGCCAAGCTTCATTGTGTGCGACAAGCATTCCAGGTGTGTTGTGGTTTCTAGCAATTGCTGATAATGATCATCTTCACTGTTCACACGACTGCAGATATCTCGGCAACTCAGGCCTGACTGAGTAGGTGGTTCAACCAGTGTGCAGGTGTGACACCTCTGCCCTTAAGGGCAAAAGAGGGTTGGCAGCATCCCCAAAGGGAACCAGAGGCACATCGTCCTGCTCGAAAGCCTCCGTCCAGCCATATTGACATACCCCATTTAAATCAGATTGAAGCGCACATTTGTAATTAATTGACCATATAGGTGCAACTAATAATGAAATATTCCCTGTTCAAGCCATTTAACTACCGTAAATTCCGGACTATAAGGCGCACCGGTATATAAGCCGCGGGACCAAAATTGACTATTTTTTTCTTATATAAGCCGCACCGGTCTATAAGCCGCGGGTGTTTTGATGTTTAATTACCATATGAAAGGGTTCGTGCACAGAGAGGAATGTCGGGAAAGAGATGGCTGTTTGGGGAAGCTCCCATTTATTAACATTTCAACAAAACAAAACAAAAGTCAGGTCACTAATCCCCAGACAAAATCACACAACAATAGGCTATATGTGCAGCAAACGGCTGTAACCAGAGAAGTCAAGTCACTAATCCTCGTCTTCCTCTTCTTCCTGCGTACTGAAACCACCAAAGTCCTCATCTTCAGTGTCGGAAACGAACAGGTTCAGGGTGGCTTCGTCAACCACTCTCTCTCTCCTTCATTGTCACTCAAAACCAACGAACTCCTCTTCGTCACTGTCGGCATCGAACAGCCTCTGAAGCCTCTGACGGCCCTCAGCGCCAGCTGTGGCGGCGTCATCCTCTTCATCCCGCAGCAGTCCAGCGTTTTGGAACCCGTTGGTGATTGTGGATGTTTTCACACTCCTATAATATTCCGTGATCTTCCTTTGTGTGAATTCGCCGAAGTTTGTGATTTTCTCCTGGTAGTCGGGAGGGAGTTGTCGGACGGACAGTCCCTTTCGTCTCATGAATCGGAAGCACCAAGATGGGCCACCTATGAAATGTTCAATTTTCATTTCGGTGGCGACTGTTTTGGCCTTCAGTCGGATCTGCACCGTGGAAACGCCTCGGCCGTCTGCTCTCTGGGTCAACACCCAATCTTCAAGGGAATCTTCAAGTTCGGGCCATCTGCTTTTATGACCTCTGAAGGACTTTTTGGTCTTCTTGCACTGAGACAGTTCCTCCTGCTGCACCGTCCAACGCCTCACCATTGACTCATCGATGCCCAGGTTACGCGCGGCTGCTCTGTTTCCCTCTTTTAATGCGAGATTGACTGCTTTCAACTTGAAAGCTGCGTCGTGTGAATTTCTGCGTACCTTCCCCATGGTAAGTGAGAGTGTTGCTTCTACTGCTCGTCTTGTTGTGAATATTCCTTGATCTTCCTTTGTGTGAATTCGCCGAAGTTTGTGATTTTCTCCTGGTAGTCGGGGGAGGGAGTTGTTGGGCGAGTGGCCGTTTGCTTACCGTAATTACCATATGTAAGTGGTCACGCACAGAGGGGATTGTCGGGAAAGAGATGGCTGTTTGAGGAAGCTCCCATTTACCGTATTACCGTAACATTTCAACAAAACAACATAACACAACACCACCGTTGTTTATTTTTACAGTGCACACAGTGTCCGCGGTGTGGTGAAAAGAGGGCAAGAGAGGAAATTAAAACAGAAGTGGATTTATAGTTAGAAAGAGTGCTAAAAAAGAGAGATTTTATTTGTATTTTTTTTTTTTTTTTCTGAAAAAATCCATAGATAAGCCGCACCGTTATATAAGCCGCAGGGGCCAAAAAACGGGAAAAAAGCCGCGGCTTATAGTCCGGAATTTACGGTATTCGCATTCCAAGGCATGCACAAAGCGAATTGGCCTACACCTGAAATCAACAATTTAATACACCCACATGAAAGCGTGTGACCTCAAGGCATTGAGGCAATAACAATTTCTAACTTTTTTATATCCACTTTATGTCACCTAAGTGGGGTGAAGTCCCTGCATGTACAATAATGCAACCGGGTGAGGAGAGTTGCCGTTTGGGTTCATGCCATGGTGTTATTTAGTGGTTTATTTAGTTGATGTCATTGTTTTTGTTTGTTTTCTTTGCTCAGGTTCTGCTGTTGGATGAAACTCACCGTACGTTCTTCATGGAGACCGGGAAGCAAATGATTGCAGGCTTAATGGTTAAGGCAAACAAGGTCAAACGTCTTACCTGGATCCTCAGTTATTCGCTTATTTTTGGTTATGTTTGTGTGGACATTATTGTAACTAACTGGCGGTTGTTTCTCCCCTCTACCTCAGAGTCCCAAAGGCTTCCTGGAGAGCTATGAGGACATGCTCCTTTACACGCAGAGGGAGGAGACGTGGCCCGTCACCAAGATGGAGCTGGAGGGCCGAGGGGTGAGAAATGCCATCATTCTGCCCTTTCTTCTTCATTTTAAATCTCATTTGACTTTTGTTTTTCTTTATCTGCGTTGTGAAACCTGTACGCTGACACAACAAACACCATGGCTGCTGTGAGCACAACTTACTGTTACTATTGAGATCATCATATCTTCTCCCATGTGACCTAAACACCCAAACAGACAGGATTCATTAGGTAGGATAAATATGTTCACTGTCTAATTGTAAGTGGTTTAACTTTTTTTACTTAGCTTCTGAATTTTAGCATCAACCTCAGATTGGAAATTGTTCCCCCTTTTAATTCAGGAAAACCCCAAAAAAATATTTTATTTTTTTAAGATTACCGTACATGTCACCTAAAGCAAGGAGTACTAGGGTTATTAAATTATTCCTGTGACCAGGCATTGAATGATCATGTAAGAGAGAATAGAGCTGAGGTAGGTAAGTACTGTAGGCTATACTCTAATAATAGGTACTGTAGGCTATACTCTAATAATAGGTACTGTAGGCTATACTCTAATAATAGGTACTGTAGGCTATACTCTAGTAATAGGTACTGTAGGCTATACTCTAGTAATAGGTACTGTAGGCTATACTCTAATAATAGACACTGTAGGATATACTCTAATAATAGGTACTGTAGGCTATACTCTAATAATAGGTACTGTAGGCTATACTCTAATAATAGGTACTGTAGGCTATACTCTAATAATAGGTACTGTAGGCTATACTCTAATAATAGGTACTGTAGGCTATACTCTAATAATAGGTACTGTAGGCTATACTCTAGTAATAGGTACTGTAGGCTATACTCTAATAATAGGTACTGTAGGCTATACTCTAATAATAGGTACTGTAGGCTATACTCTAGTAATAGGTACTGTAGGCTATACTCTAATAATAGGTACTGTAGGCTATACTCTAGTAATAGGTAATGTAGGCTATACTCTAATAATAGGTACTGTAGGCTATACTCTAATAATAGGTACTGTAGGCTATACTCTAGTAATAGGTACTGTAGGCTATACTCTAATAATAGGTACTGTAGGGCTAGGCTATACTCTAGTAATAGGTACTGTAGGCTATACTCTAGTAATAGGTACTGTAGGCTATACTCTAGTAATAGGTACTGTAGGCTATACTCTAATAATAGGTACCGTAGGCTATACTCTAATAATAGGTACTGTAGGCTATACTCTAGTAATAGGTACTGTAGGCTATACTCTAGTAATAGGTACTGTAGGCTATACTCTAGTAATAGGTACTGTAGGCTATACTCTAATAATAGGTACTGTAGGCTATACTCTAGTAATAGGTACTGTAGGCTATACTCTAGTAATAGGTACTGTAGGCTATACTCTAGTAATAGGTACTGTAGGCTATACTCTAGTAATAGGTACTGTAGGCTATACTCTAGTAATAGGTACTGTAGGCTATACTCTAGTAATAGGTACTGTAGGCTATACTCTAATAATAGGTACTGTAGGCTATACTCTAGTAATAGGTACTGTAGGCTATACTCTAATAATAGGTACTGTAGGCTATACTCTAATAATAGGTACTGTAGGCTATACTCTAGTAATAGGTACTGTAGGCTATACTCTAATAATAGGTACTGTAGGCTATACTCTAGTAATAGGTACTGTAGGCTATACTCTAGTAATAGGTACTGTAGGCTATACTCTAATAATAGGTACTGTAGGCTATACTCTAATAAAACCTTGTGAAAACTCAACATACCCATGGCACAATTGCAACGAAGATTGTTTTCATGCGGAAATAGAAGAATCACGTTGTTTGACACAATGTACTGTCGGCGCCTTCTGCAGGTGGTTTGTATGAACTTTTTTGACATCGTGTTGGACTTCATCCTGATGGATGCCTTTGAAGATCTAGAGAGCCCTCCTTCATCTGTGGTGGCTGTGTTAAGGAACCGCTGGCTGTCGGACAGCTTTAAAGAGACGGTGAATTTACACACACACACACAGACGCACACACACACACACACACACACACACACACACACACACACACACACACACACACACAGACGCACGCGCACAAACTCCTTGATCATGCCACCACTAAACCAGTTCCTGTAATAACAGAGGTGTGTCTGTGTGTTTCTCTTAGGCTCTCGCTACTGCCTGCTGGTCTGTCCTAAAAGCCAAACGGCGTCTTCTTATGGTGAGTTCTGAGCGCTTTGGATTGGATTTATTTGACAATTATAAAAAAGTTATGCATACATCTGCAGAACAGGAATACATACAATTAAAAATCATCGAGGTTAAAAACACAATAAAGCCAAATGGCTTATTTCCATTGTGGACCTCTGGGGATAGGCAGTGGGGAGGGGAATGGTGGGGAGAAGGGAGTGGTGAGGGGAACAGTAAGGATTTCGGAACATAATAGACAGTGAGCTACTATGAAGCCCAACAGAACAAAACATACAAGGCAAATCACAACAAATCACCCGCAAATCACCCAATTAACAGTACAATACACATGTCAACGCATCCACACTCAAATTCAATTAATCGTTAAATGAACACTATAAAAATCTGCAACCAAAATAGTTTCTGTGGGCAGTTCCTTGCAAACAGTGGGTAACTGGTTCCACAGACCTCCTGCTGTATATAAAAATGAATGTTGTCTAATAGAGCTTCTAAACCTGTATGGAATCATATCTCTCTGGCTCCCTCTAGTGGAATAATTATGTGTCTCACACACCCAACTAAAATAATTGACCAGATAAGAAGGGACTGTAGCCTTCCTTATTTTAAAGGTCAGCCTTGAAATGAGTGCCTTGAAATGCAAGCACTATTATTATTGCTTCCTTGTTAGTCAGAAAGTACCATTTATATATCTTTGCAGATGGATTATGACCGTTTTCATCTCTTACTTTCTACCATCCATAGGTTCCTGATGGTTTTATCTCCCACTTCTATGCCATATCGGAGCATGTGAGCCCAGTTTTAGCTTTTGGGTTCTTGGGACCCAGGCAGCACCTAACTGAAGTGTGCACTATCTTCAAGGTGAGAGTTTATGCAACTTAAAAAGTTTTTATTTTGTCTCACTGTTGGACAGCACTTCAAGTTGCTGCTAAATAGATTAGTATCCTCCTGAAACACAGATGTAATCACTGTGTTGTGACTGTAGTGTCAGTACAAATACACTAAAACTAGAAGATCTGGTCAACCTACACACTGCTGTAATAATCTATAAGGCACATAACAACCTACTTCCACCTTGCATACAGGAGCTGTTCACAGTCAGAGACTCGCTATATCCACTCAGGGGAACTTGTATTTTTAAGACATCCATGGCAAGGACCAACACTAAAGGCAAATGCACATCTGTAAATGGAGTACACTTATGGAACAACCTGGACAAAGAATTAAAAACATGCACTTCTGTCACCAAATTTAAAAAGATGTTTAAAACTCAGGTACTCAATAAATATAAAACATTATGAAAAACAATCCAACCACCAATAAAATCGAAGATAAGATTGTACAATGATCAACCAAAAGCAAATTAAACAAACAAGGACCAATGTATTTGTTACTAACCTGAAACAACTGCATTGACTTGTCTAACATGGTGTATATATGGTATATTGAAGTATATGTATATATATATATGTTAAAATAAATCTATATATGTAGTATGTATTATATATGAGCACGATCACTTGTAAATTTCTTTCTAAAAATTCTTTCTGCAGTTTAGTTAAATACATGATTGAAACTGCGTTAACATGTTTTGTTTTTGTAATTTTCTTTTATTTACATAGGGTAGGCAAAATAAGCTGCGGCTTCAGCCTACACCTTTTCGGCCCTTCTTGCCACAACTCATTGTATGATTGTATGTATTGTCATGTTTTGTTGAATGGACCGAAATAAACTAACCCTAATGTTGGAAAATAAGAAAAATGCTTGTTAAAAATGTGTGTAGTTTTGACTGGGAATCGAACACCAGTCCTCAGACTGGAAGGCAAGTGCATTACCCATTAAGCCCCAAGCCCAAGCACAACTTGAGCTGAATATCTTTCACCTCCTACCTCTAATCTTAACCACTTTTTTTTGTCATAACAATAAGGATTGTCCAAAAAGTCAGTGACTACTAGTCACGACAAGTGAGCACTCTCAAAAAAAGTTTCAAAAGCTACGGTGCAAGGCGCAAACAATATACAAGAAGACAGAAAAGCCAGCACTCAAAATAAATCCTTTTGGTTTTTAATACCTTCAGTAGCAGCAGTGACATCAATCAGTGGACGTACGTTTCGGCACAAGCCTTCCTCAGCAATGCTTCTTATAACAATAAGGAACCTTGAAATGGCATTCATTTCTTTCTCCTCTCCTCTTCAGCAACAACTCGAGCAGTACTTTAAGGATATGTTTGACCACGACAAGGTCCGCTTCACCACAGCCCAGTGCTTGGCTGAGGACATCCTGAACCTTTCCCACCGCCGCAGTGAGATCTTGCTGGGCTATCTGGGAATCAATAGCCTTCTGGAGGTCAATGGAGCCCTGTCCAGACACACGGGAGGCTCGCCAGGGCCCAACGGAGACTAGGGCGTCGCTGGGCTGGTACATGCCAGGTCAAATGCAGTGGGCTGGCCAGGGGAGAAGGACAAGGACCACAGCTGTGCATTTATTCTATAGCTATAGTAATATGGGATCGAATCAAGCTTGTGTGGTAGACTGAAGACCATCATCACCTGATTCATCTGTGTTCATCAAACACAGCTATTTATGAGGAGATATATTTTCATCAGACCTGTCATTGGACCTTGTATAAATGTGGGAGACAACTGGTTGGATAATATGATTCCATTTCTCCCTTGTAATTGGAGCGCTCTCAAGTACCGAGACTTACCTAGTTGCGTGTTCTATTATATGTCTGAGGGCTTGACGCACCTACTGTATGCTGACGGGAGAATTCTCAATATGAAGAATGCACTGGTCACGTCGGGTCGGGTCAAGTCTCTGTACATTTAGAATACGTGGTGGAGAAATCGTCTTCATACAGAGAGCAGTGGTTCCATTGTAACCTCCCATTCATCACCTACGGACCTGGGTTGGAAATCATAGTGTTAATTATTCTCTGTGTGAGAGGAAAATGGTGTATTTGTATATTTTATATTAAAGGGGTGATGATGTTTCAAACTAGGATAATTTTTAACACCCGTAGCCAACTGAAGACTTGTATTGAGTGATATTTGCTGAAGGACCCAATGCTTTAGTCTCCACACTGATTGTACTTAAATCCTCTTTAATCTTGAGTATTCCAAAGGTGACAGGTGTTGAAGGTGGCACATCTTAATAGTGTGTTCAATGAAAAGGACATGGTATGCAAGCTGAGTTTGGTTGGTCGTTGAATTATCTACTATATTCCACCCTCATACCATTTTGGAATGTTTTAATCATTACTTGCCATTTTCTCAGTTGAAGTAGCATGAGCCGGCCTATGCAAAATGGCAACAAAGAAATTATATTTCTTTTCAGCTCGTTCTGGATCAAAGTATTCCCTTCGCTTTTAATTTATTGAGCAAAGGATGAAAATTGTCAGTTGTAAATGATGCACAGACACACAAATCTTTCCACTGCAAATAACACAATCCCAAGTGCCCTGAAACACCCATTTAAACACCATGAGTGAGAAGTTGCCAATGAAGCCAGTTGAAATACCCAAATGGCCTTGTTTTTGAACACCCTACCAGCTGCAATTCCGGCTAGGTTCAATTTAACACAAAAAAGTAGTGAAAATGTTAAAATTTTCCGAACACAAGATATTTGAAGATATACAGAATTATTTTCAGTATACTCTTTCTGAAGTGCGTATAATAACTGTGTTGTCAGTGTGGTGCTCACTGGCTGTAAATTCAGTCTCCATCACAATCGTGTCTCCTCAGTTTCTTGCCCGTCTTGCCATCTTCCCAGCTCGGACACCTTGCAATTGAAGGGATCTCTAAATGGAACAGTGCCATCTAGTAGTGTGGATGTTGTTTTACAGTTGGTTGGCTACATGTATTTATTTATGATGTCGTGAAGGACAGGGCATTGTCCAGTCAGGCTGTAACCTAAGAAATGCACTGATAACCCCCGTGTTGCCCAATGTTGTGGTGGTGTTGGAGCACAGAGACACTGAAGGGGCACCGAGACGCCAAAAGCTACCAGGAGTTTTCCTGCGCAGTCCTACAATGGATGACTCCATTACTGATCTGTGTTATGCAGGCTATAGTTTCTGTTTGTATAGGAAGCTGTCAAATACAAAATGATTTATTAACTGCTTGCGTGCATGTGTGCGAATGGGAGAAGTGAAGACATTTTCTGTAGACCAGGGGTTTTCAAAGTCTGAGACTGTGGGCCTCCCCCCAGATAAAGCTTGGAAAAAGGCACCCCCCCCCCCTTTAAATTCCAGGATGCCTATGGGATTCTGTTATTTGATCCCAGACACTCAACAATTGAGCCAAGATAGCCTGATGTTGCTGTTGACATACTTCAGACTGCACCAAATGCATAAAAAGTCTGTCTAAAGGCATTTATTAGTTTCTGACTCTGGGAAAGTGGTAAAAACTGTCAAAATTCCCCAAAACGACTATCTCTGTATCAAATCGCACACATTTGGGCTATTCTATGTGATCTCCTTTTGATAACAAATAATGTAATGTTTTTTTCCACTTCCATTCACTGAGCCTCCCCTGAAACTGCTTGGAGCCCCCATGGGGAGGCCCGCCTCCCACTTTGAAAACCTCTGCTGTAGACTAATCATTTTGTGCTTCACAATTCTATGGGAATTTTTGAGTCAATACCTCTATATGCAGAAAAGTCAGATGTTTGTTATTCATACTAAATGTGTGTTTTGTGGCATTGAAAACCCAAATGCTGTTCCTGTTGCAACATGCCTTTGAATCAGAAGAGACGTTCACACACGCAGCCACACTTTTCTTAGCTCATCCTCAGAAAAGTGGCTTTTGGCGAACATGTTTGAATACCGCCGTACTGTGTGCTTTTCAACTATACTGGCTGGCTGTGTAACGGTGTCTTCAAAGTCAGTACTGTAGGCATATTTCTGCACCACAGGCCTACAACTGTAAATGGAGCCTTTCTATCACCACATACAGTACAGGAAAAATTTGCTTTGTTTTTTGGTATGATAGATCTACATTTTTTGTTTTGCCTTTTGCACTTTATCGGATGAAAAGAAAGATGTAGCAATGTCTCAACTCCTCTTATAATCAAAGCAGTTGGCACCATTTCTGACTGATTCAATATTTGAATTATCACATCATAGAAATGAGATAGACATTTTTGTTTTCTTGTGTTCAGACATAGGTTTATAGATGTTGTCTATGTCTGAACACAAGAAAGCAAAAACGTCTATGTATAAATGAAGACATGATGAACATCATTGAACTATAGAAATGAGATATTGATAATATAGAACATAAATGCTGTACAGTGGAAAGATATATATATATATTTCCCAGAAAACTACATTATGGAAAAAGTGTAATGAAAAGTAGAAATAGATAGCAGCATACATGACAAAATCCTGTTTTCACCACTGTGATTATTATAAATTGTTGTCTCCCTCGTCTACTGTACACATTCAGTTTCTCCAAAGTTAAACCAGACTTTTTGCCTGGATTTTGGCACCAAGGGATTTTGTCCCTGATCAACTGCTTAAAAACATTTGCCCATTGTTGACTCCTGTTGCTGTAGAATATCAAGTATATTTGCAATCGGTATGTATCATACAGGTCAATGCAATCACTGCAAAATGCCAATGTTTAGTCTTGTATTGAAAGATGGGTTTACTTTTCCTGTGTAGAACGCCCTGAGGATAGATAATCAGATGTATTCCTTCAGCATCCTTTGCATGTGAATGCTGTAGATTCTTTGGATCGCATCGATATAGAAGTGGAATGTTTAGACTAAGACTCAGTCCTACATGTCATTAGTTTTGAAAATCCCAACCAGAAATATTTTGAAGAAAATAATTATAAAGAAAGTGGCATTTGACTTTATTTATTTAGTACCTTACTGCTCATTTGAACCTAAATTCAGACATGGACTCTCCTACAAAGCATACAATAAATGATAGATTCACAAGGATTTCAGATGGCCAAAACAGGGAAAGAATGATAGAATGTGTATTTTTATTGATGAAAGTCACCGCTACACAAGTCCTCTTCATGCCTTTTTGTCTTTTCAATTGTGAAATTACAATGCCAGCACAAACTGTAAATTGATTTTGATTCTGCATATTACATGTTTTTTTTTCTTTTCTTACTGTATTAAAGTATGTTCATTATGCCTTTTCCCAACAGATAAAGGCTCTTTACATTTCCATGTTCCACCAGGAATCAATCTAACTTTCCAATCACACAGATATAAAACTTATTATAGTTACGGTAAATAGCATTTCTTCCACAAGAAGAGCTATTATGAAGGCACTTTTATTCTGAGACAATCTGAAGAAGTCATATCGGCCATCGGTTTCTTCTCATGCGTACCGATAAATGTAACTCTCTACCCCCAATAAAATGTATAATCAGAACCAAGGGACACACGAAAGCACTTCAGCTACCTGTAAAATATTAGAATAAATTTCAAGATTTCAGTGATTATTTTGAAGGCATGCCTGGGTCTGGCTATAGCCTTTTTAAATCATTGTATTTCCTTTTGGATAGTTCCCCTCTCATAAAACCGGCAACATCACAACATTCAAAGTGTGCTTCAACTGTCCCGCCCACCTTACCTATCCAAAACACAATGATCACATGGATCACATGTACTATTGGTGAGAAAATGATCAGTTAGGAGTCAGTCAGGAAAAGCACAGATATATTGTTTAGTAGGCCTAATGCAGTCAATCAGATGTTCTCAGTGAAGTCTTCGCTCATGTCGACCTAAAAAATGGCCTCTAGTGTGCAGTGAGGGTTCTCAACGTTTTTAATATCAAAGACCCCTCATTTAGTCCACAATTAGGGGCACATATCCCCATTTGATGACCCAAATCGGATAATACTTTTGTTAGATCTGATTTTGTCCAGAACGTTGTCCAGAACTCCATGACTATATCTGTATTGTGGGTAGAGAGATAACTGAAACTATGGTCAAAATAGCAATTCTTCTACATTCTATAATTGTTCTTGTAGATGAAATAATGAAGTTTAATCATTTATCAATTTGCTCTCAAGGACGTCTGGCAGTCCCCGGACCCCACGTTGAGAGACCCACTGGCCTTTTGGATGGGTGGTGGTGGGCTTAATTCAAGTAATTATCTGAGGGGAGTCCCACTTGAATACCTGCCCTCAACCACCCATTTAATCCAATCCAACATCCAAGCAAGGTTTCTACATTAGGCGCTCATCCAAATAGCACAGCTCTTAGAGAATAGCTCAGAGACACAGGATTAATTTAGGTCTTGATAATTTTTTATCTAGGCTATGCCCATTCCTAGCGGGGAGTGAGTGAGGCCTAATGGGTGGGGATAGCCTGAGGTTAGACCTGACAAAGGGATCCAAAATGGAATATCCTAGGTAGAGAATGCTAAATATGGCCGATATTTATTTTTGCATTCAGCCATTTAGAGCAGCCTACAATTTCCAGACAAATATTATGCAGCCTATATTTGGAAATACAGTGGATCCATTCAGTGGTATGGCACTCCCTGAACATGACATGGATTTATGAATGACTTTTTTGGGCATTGGACAGGTGACAGTGGGGACGGACAGGGAGGACTGAGCCACCAGCCAGGACACCCCATGACATGGATATTGTTCATACTTTGATTTGAATTTTCAAGTATTTTCCGACATACATAACCAATACATCCTTCATTCTACACAGCCTACTTCATTCTCTAGCAAATCATTAAGCAAACATTTGAAGTCCGTATTAGACATCACTGGTCCACAACTTAACTCAAATCAACTGTCAAACTAACTGAATGCCTGCAAAACGGTTTCGTTTTCGGATATACAGCACTACTGATTTTGTAATGATACAAAGCTGGTTAAAAATCGGCGGTATTGAGTTCAGTTGAACCTTTATCTTGAGTTCAGACCTCTTTAAATGGGATACGATCATGCGCCAGCTTTACAATATTAAAGATAGACATTAAAATGCTAAATGTTTAATGTTGCCACTAGACAAGTAGGAGATGAACTTTGTACATAAACACATTTTTTATTCAGCCCGACATGGTTACACATGAAGAAAAAAAAATCAAAATCTAAGAGAACTACTTCCCTTTGTGGATGTAATGATATGAGTTTCAAATCAGCTTCAGATCCCCGCTCCACAGCCTTCAACATTAGCTGCCCTGGTAGTGATGAAGAAAGCATAAGCAACGTGCTACAACTGACCTAAGGCTTGTCTTTTCTTTTTAATTGTGTCAAAAATAATCATAATAAAACAAAAACATCTCCACCTCAGCAGTCATATTGTATGTTTTCTCACTAAATGATATGGAATGTAATCTTGGAAATGCAGCAGAAAAAACACAAGAACGTGGAAAAGAAAAGAAAAGGAAAAAGACTGATTCCAGGAATTCTGTTCCCAGGCTGCTACTGTGTGTGAGGCGTTACAGTCTCGGTCCATTTTGTGTAGAACAAAGAAAAACGTGACGGCTGAAAGCCAATCGTGTTTTGCGATGCGCCGTCTCATAATCCTCAAACGTGGACGTGAACAGAAACCACAACCTTGATGCTCGATAGTACAGAAGGTACATTCAATTGACACTGCTCGCAAGTCAGCATTGGAGTCTAATATATTAGGACTGACAGTCATAGACACAGAGGGAGGATTTGATTATTACGGAAAAGAGGGAGGACTTAACATTGAACTAGTATTAGGTTTTTTGTTAACTTGTAAATTTCACAAAGTGCAAATTTTCATTTATATTACATTATAACCAATTTTAGAAATGTTCCATTATATAACAACGAAAAAAGGGTTAATTCCACTTACGTGTTACCCCTATCCTAGCCATAACCAAACCCCCTCCCCAATCTGACTCGCTTCAACCAACCATCCACCAGCTATCCATCAGTATTTTAAAAAAGAATCACTAAATACATGCTGTAATGACACCCACCCAATTTGTTTGAAAATTGACCTACGCCTCCTTTTGGGCTCCTCGAATCTCTTACAGTGCACCGTTACTGTCAGCGTGCGTTTTACAGTTAAAATATATATTAATCTATCATTAAATATTGTGCCTCTTGCACAGCCTTGCATGCGTTGGAGAGCATTTGGGCAAAAGCTGTACAAGGAGGAGAGGCGTGTGGACGGACTCGCTCAGGCTGTCGGCTCCGGGCCCGGGCCCGGTCCAGGCACTCATTAACCACCTGTAAACGGTTTTGCCCTTTAACTCCTCGCAACCACGTCAGTCCAAAAGATGGTTCTCCAGTGTGTGTGTGTTTTTTTTTTCTTTCCGACTGAGCATTTGTTTGTGTGTGTACATGAGTGTGTGTGTGTGTGGTCCTAACTCAGTTTCACAAAGAACTGTACAGATCACTGAAGTTTTGTTCCAAGCTTTCTTTGTCGGTTCCTGGAAGAGAAGAGAAAAACAAATCTAAACATGCAACAATTGTAAACATACCGTAACCATGGTGATGGAGTGCTTGATATACTATAAGAGGACACCTTTAAAGCCCCCCCCCCCCCCCCCACACACACACACACACAAAACCAGTATCTTACCTTGCCTCTGATCTGGTCACTGTATACTCAAACCATAAGATGTTGGGGATCAGGCTTGTGTCTCGCACCAGAAAGTACTCTGATATTGGCCTGTCAGGTGTGAGAAGGTAGTCGACGAGACAGAATGTTAGAGAAACCGCGTGAACAAAGTTTTATTTATTCCGTCATTTCATGAGAATTTTTGCGAAAGCGGGCAAAGCAGAGCACACAGGGCCACACCACTCCTTACCATGCTGCTATCTTGGGGAATAACGGTGTCAGCACCTCTTGTGTGATGAAGAACCAGATTATGCCGATAGCAGTACCGGCCACTCCGCCGTAGAACACCTGACTCCAAGAGTGATACAACAGGTAGACCCTGAGAACAGACAAAATGAGGTTTAAGAGTGATACAACAGGTAGACCTTGAGAACCAGACAAGATGAGGTTTAAGAGTGATACAACAGGTAGACCCTGAGAACAGACAAAATGAGGTTTAAGAGTGATACAACAGGTAGACCCTGAGAACCAGACAAGATGAGGTTTAAGAGTGATACAACAGGTAGACCCTGAGAACAGACAAAATGAGGTTTAAGAGCGATACAACAGGTAGACCTTGAGAACCAGACAAGATGAGGTTTAAGAGTGATACAACAGGTAGACCTTGAGAACCAGACAAGATGAGGTTTAAGAGTGATACAACAGGTAGACCCTGAGAACAGACAAAATGAGGTTTAAGAGTGATACAACAGGTAGACCCTGAGAACCAGACAAGATGAGGTTTAAGAGTGATACAACAGGTAGACCTTGAGAACCAGACAAGATGAGGTTTAAGAGTGATACAACAGGTAGACCCTGAGAACCAGACAAAATGAGGTTTAAGAGTGATACAACAGGTAGACCCTGAGAACCAGACAAAATGAGGTTTAAGAGTGATACAACAGGTAGACCCTGAGAACCAGACAAGATGAGGTTTAAGAGTGATACAACAGGTAGATCCTGAGAACCAGACAAGATGAGGTTTAAGAGTGATACAACAGGTAGACCCTGAGAACCAGACAAGATGAGGTTTTAAGAGTGATACAACAGGTAGACCCTGAGAACCAGACAAGATGAGGTTTTAAGAGTGATACAACAGGTAGACCCTGAGAACCAGACAAGATGAGGTTTAAGAGTGATACAACAGGTAGACCCTGAGAACAGACAAATATATGGTAACAGATAAATATGGTATTCGGGACAGCCCTAGATATTAGTTTTTTTTTCTTTCTTTCTTTTGACTGTGGGCAGCACGTCCTTACCTGCTGTATGAGACTGATAAGGCCACGCCCAACAGGATGATGGACAGTATGTGTCTCCACAGCAGGTCCACACATCGAGCATTGTTCGTTTGATGCATTCTAAACAGAGGAGAAAGTGAGTACACACCATGGCATCCCACTGCATGTGATGTTGGGAGTTAAAACGTCTTGACACTGTAACATGTATCGTAATCAATTATATGTAGGTATGTGTGTGTGTGTGTGTGTGTGTGTGTGTGTGTGTGTGTGTATATATATATATATATATATGTCATGACTTCTTAAGAAGTTGTTCAGTGTGGGCATAGGTTCAGTGCGATCAATTAATTTGTTTCAGGGTAGATGTAGACTGCACCCCTGCAGAATATAATATATTATACTTTTATCATTTTGAGTCTTTGAGCTTTTTTATGGAGCCCGTTTCATGGTTAGCATGCTTTAGTCATTTGACGGTTTCACCAAACTGTAAGAAGAATGAAGCTCACCTTAAATAAAGGAAAAGGAAGAAGTAAACAACAAAGAACCAGATGAGCTGGGAATGACTGGAGGGCATTCCATACTCTGTGGTCAATGTTGAATGAGCCCCTGCAAGAAGACACAAGATGAAGTATTATACTGTACTGTACATTTGTAACCACGTCGTTCATGCACAATAGGGATAAATACACAAGTCTAGTATGCACTCACTCTGTGGGCCCCAGACACACACACCATAACCACATCGTGTGACTTTGTTTACCTGGACATGGGCGTGGCTCTCTAAGAATGTGCTTCAGCAGCCAGTTCACCCCTTCATTCAGGATGAGCCCACCGAAGAATGAAATCTAAAAAGACATGTCAAAATGAGTATGTGTACAACACAACACAACACAACACAACACAACACAACACAACACAACACAACACAGAGAGGTTACAAAATCTGGCCTACTTCAATATTTAGGAGGGGTGGGGGTGAAAAGGGGGGAGGGCATTTTTATTTTTATTTTGAGTACTGGGGAGGGCAAGGTACTTTATTTTGAGATGGGGGAGAGCTCAACATGATACAGTTTTTGTATTTTCTGTTTTGCATTAGTTGGCGTTGTGTTTTGCTACATATGTTTTACATTGACCCCCCCCCCCACACACACACACACACACACACACACACACAAATAGATTCTCCCTAAATTGTCAAACTTTGGTGTGCTGCTGGTTGCAGCTGAAAAGGTGCTTGCTGAAAATGTGCTGGCTATCGCTTAATCGCTGTTACAAAGTGGGGCGTTTGAACATGGGGGTGAACGGGAACGACTCCTTTCCAGGTCCAACCTCAAATGGCCATTGAGGAACGGTGGGGTACAGTGGCGCAGTCGGTAGAGCTGTCGCCTCACAGTCAAAAGGTCCTGAGTTCGATTCTCGCCTGGGACACTGTGGGCGCTGTGGTTGTGTTCCCCCCCATATCTTCAGTGCCTACTGCCCAGGTGGGGTATCTCGTCGTAAGGGCCTTTCTCTCTGTGTGGAGTTTGCATGTTCTCCCCGTGCTCCCCCAGGGGGTTCCTCCGTATATAACCCCCCCCCACTAAAAACATGCAGAAGATCAGATCGTCATCGCCATCCGACCAGTGACGACAACATCCGAAGTTGGTCCCCGGGCGCTGTACGAGAAAGCGACCACTGCTCCTGGCCTGCCCCCCGGAGGAAAGGACATGCCTGGATGGGTTAAATGCAGAGGACACTTTTCACCGGCCACCGTCAGCATGAGTGTGCTGTGGCCGCATGCATGTATTGTGGTGTTCGTGTGACAATAAAAGACGGGCTTGTCCGTTACGAGAGAGAGACGGGCTTGTCCGTTATGAGAGAGAGACGGGCTTGTCCGTTACGAGAGAGGAAGTACAGCTTTCAGGGCTTTGCGGGCAGGCGAGGCAGCAGCAGTGGAATAACGGAGGAGTGATGGTTGTATAGGCTACTACGCCGGTTATACTATTTAATATTGCGGTTATTAGATAGATTGTAGAATTCTGTAATACTTCTAATGGCGTGGCTTTAACTGCAGTGTCTGTGAGAGTGTGAATAAAACTGTCTGAGAGAAAAAATTGTTAGTTAATAAAGCACATAATGATGCTTCAGCACGGGTTGGTAAATAAATGCATTGCTTGCTTTTCCCCGCAGCACGCCAGACATTTATGCAATGCGCGCCGCGCGCGGCTCTTATATTAGACATCACAATGTTTTTGGATGGTGGGGGCTGAGACCATCGGCTGTGCCCGACATCGTCGATGGACTCGCCCCAACCTTAGCAGGCACAACCATACATAACAACATTCCTTCTGACGCATAGGCCCTTGAAAAATCTTTTGCATAATTAAATAGAAGTTGGTTTTCAGTCACGTAACGGAGGAGCCACAGCTAAGAAATACTTCAACAATCGATCAATATCATCAGCTATTTGACCAATAGTCAATTATTCTGACTGATATTAAATGGATTAAATTGACATCATATGATCGGTGATAAGTCCATGTAGAGTACAGTAGAGCCACCGCATGTGTCATTAAATCATAATCATAACAGGAACCAAATAGAACAAGAGAACAGATAGCAATGCCCTGTTCCATATCTGCCGAGCATATTTTCTATAGCAACTCAAATCACATGAAATGTTAATAGACCTTGCTGCACATAGGGATACAATTTCATTCCAAGGGCTCCCACTATTCCACCAGATAAGGACAGTCAGGTGATTTTAAATAAAAAAAAGTTAATTTCACAGTTTTATTTTAAACAAACAACTTAATAAGATGTGTATATTTTTTTTTTTACTTATTTTACACACACACACACACACACACACACACACACACACACACACACACACGGGCAGAGAGTAAATAATAAATTCAGGGAAGGTGGGCAGTTCATTTAAAAGATTTGATATCATGGGCTATTTAGCCCCTTAATGCCACTCTTCAGGCTCATACAACATGCAAGTTGGAGACTGACCTAAAATGATGCTCCTTAATCATAGACTGTATAATAATCCTTAATTCACAAAGTTCAAAGTTCATGGACACCACTTACTGTGTGCAGTTCCCGTTTGAACACTATGAGAGTGACAAACCCCACAAGAATTGCTATGGGTAGGAGACTGATGTAAGCCAGCGCTTGTCCCGTTAAATCGTCTAAAAACAATACACAAAAACAATACTTGTTAGGGAACACCACAAACCCCCATTAAAAAGTCAAAGCATCACCAATGGGCTTTTGCTGGAGTGACCCTTTAAGCCTGTGGTGTGTAGTGACAGTCAGACAGGAAATAAGAAAGAAGAAGACAGTCAGACAGTGATTCTGGATGATCAATATATTGGGGAATACATTACAGTACAGCACAGGTAGGCTAATGTTAGCAAGCTGGTGTAGCAAATCAAGTCATTCCATAATAATAGGCCACAACAGTTGATCAAATTCAGACCGTCCTATGTGCACTGTCGTGGTTTATGCTACAGACACCAGTGTCAAACCAGGCCAGGAAGCTACTACGTTAGCTTCAGTTTGACATGCATTGTACACGGAAGAGCTACTTCCAACGCGCTTATAGAAACATTATAATATAATGCTTGCATTTTGCTGCGCGTTTCTTGCAACAAACTGGGAAACCACCAATTCATAAAATGTCAATGCCGATATTTAAGCTAGCTAGTTAGCTGGCTAGCCATCATTGTGGACATTTTACCAACTGCGCATGCGGCAGTGTCTCACTATTTCGCAGTCCGGGTTACATTCCCTGCTGTGCTTGGGGTTTTGCAGCATCTCATTATTTGGTAATGGTGCTACCGACGGCCGTGTCCGTTCAGTAGCAAGAAAACACATGTCGAACATCGCGAAGCGTACGGTCTTGGAGCTCAGCGGCGGTGATCGGAGAAAGAGGTTGAGTTTTACGTACCCTCCGGGAACTCTACGTGTGTCAGAGATATTGACCGCCATCGAGGTGGTGCCGAGCACTGCTCCTCCAACGCCATCTTACCCGGACACAACCGGGCAATCACAACGAAACGCCCAAGACATGAGCTCAGCCAATGGCGAGCGAGCTCTCTCTTCAAACACGCCCAGCAGGGGAGGTGTCATCCAATCACAGGCAGATACTGAAATGAGATATTTTGCTCATAGAAAATAATTACTGAATGAACAAAGAAGACACAAGTAGCGAAATGAAATCAAAGGGCAAAGGAAAAGACAGCTGGTAATTATGTTACAACTGCCAGATACTCTAGCCTGGTGAAAACCAGGTCCGTGAAGACTCATCATTCACCAATTTGTATTGATCGCAGATCACAGCCTTAAGTCAATGGCTAAATAAATTCCTTTACATTTGGGTCATCATCTCTGCCTATTTCCAGGTGTTTGCTGATAGTCCATGGTCCAGACCAGATTTCGGTAGCACTCAAGTGGGCAAATTCTAATCATGCTTTTTGAACAGGTATAATATGACCATAGATGATATTTTAGTATGATAGCCTTTGCAGAATGGTAGCTTTGTCACAGTTATCAGCTCATGAAGTTAGCCAGCCCCTACAATAAATTGGATTCTATAGACGCTGGTGCATATCCTATTCTAGGCTCATTTTCAAGACCTTTACTCATGTTTTATGAGAACACGTTTGATATTGACTCCATTACATTTAATCATAATAAATTACCCAGAAATAGAGAAGACAATATTTTTTCAACATAAGACTGGGACAAAATTCTTGATTTATTACAATTGCCAACATACAAACTGGCACAGCCTCCCATTGGAGATGAAGCCTAGTCTACCATCTATTGGATAAAGTTTGTTACTGCATCCTGTAATAATGTAACAAAGATTTTAAAGCAAGCCAGAACGTGCCACTCGGTTCAATGGAGTGCAGTGTTTTCTTCTTCCTGGAATGAATCAGTCAGCCAACACAACACAACACAACACAACACAACACAACACAACACAAACACAACACAACACAACACAAACACAACACAACACAACACAACACAACACAACACAACACAAACACGACACGACACGACACGACACAAACACGACACGACACGACACGACACGACACAACACAAACACAACACAACACAACACAACACAACACAAACACGACACGACACAACACAAACACAACACAACACAACACAACACAAACACGACACAACACGACACGACACGACACGACACGACACGACACAACACAAACACAACACAACACAACACAACACAACACAAACACGACACGACACGACACGACACAACACAAACACAACACAACACAACACAACACAACACAACACAACACAACACAAACACAAACACAAACACAAACACAAACTTCAATTCATTAAAATTGAATCATAAAGTAGGCTATCAAATGAAAAGAGCAATGACAGAATTGATGGATCTTTACTCTGATACCTAAGCCACAGTTATAGGAGAAACACAGCGATCGAGATCAGGGCGAGGACGAGGAGCGTCACCCTTGCTGCAATACATATTGTTCCTTTCAATAGAAATACTGTGAGCATTGTGTCCAGTTTCTAATAATAAGGATCATGAGACCGCATACATATATACATACATACACACACACACACACACACACACACACACACACACACACACACACACACACACACATATATAGTCTATATATATATATATATGTGTGTGTGTGTGTGTGTATATATACACACACACACACCCCACCCCCACACCCCTGTGGTCTGTGACCCGTGACCAGCTAACTTACAGGCAGCTAACTCTGGTGCAACATGTTGCATGGTCCCTGTCTACTAAATATAAATAAAGACAGCTATTATTGATTCAAATTAAGCAACATTAGATATGAAGAAATGTTGAAATAGATAGAAATAGATCTTTAACAATTTACCTTTGTTATGTTCTTTTTATAGGCATACCTTTTATATTTATAAAGCAAGGCCTTTTTAAGTATAAATATGTGTCTAATGTTAAAATGATTTCTGAGCATGTAAAAGATAAGGAACGTTTCTGAAACTACAGTAAAACAAGATTTCAATCTTCAGCAAAATAAGAGTTAAGAGAGGAACTGGCCTGAATAGAGAAGTTACTTGGTTTGCACAATTCACCGAAGTGAATGCACAATGTTCCTGTGGTTTACACCGGAAAAACATCACTTTAACAGTGTTGACTCTGCAGTGTGTTTATAAGAGCAGAACAGAACACAATTCATCGCTTCAACAGCTAGTCTTCCTTAACACAAGATACATCTACACAGTGAGACTATAATGTCAATCTTTCTGATACTGGGACTGCTAGGCTGCATACAATCACCAGGTAGGGTGAGAATTGGATAATGATTCAGTTTGACAGACGTGTTTTAACACTGAATATATAAAACCATACATGTGATTTTGATCATGTGTATTCATTTTACAGGTTCTAGTGCTGTGAGCCCTGTGTTTGTGCTGAAGGGAGAGGATGTACGTCTGGATGTCCAGAAACCTGATCTTCTGAAAGGAGAAATTCACTTGTTTTTATGGTCCTTCAAAGAACACACTGTAGTAACATTATCTTCTAATATCAAACCAATAGTCCAGGCAAATTACATAGGACGAGTTGATGTTTCTACTGAAGATTATGCTTTACGATTGAAGAATCTACAAGAAGCCGACAGTGGAGTTTATACTGCTCTATTGTCTGGGGATCAAAACCATATAGTTGCTGAATACAATGTCACAGTTCAAGGTAGGTTCCTTAACACTTAACTGTAGGCACTGGTAAGACGGAAACGCAGATTGATATGCCGACACTGCAGATTGGGGATTAATTTTCACTGCTCTTGACATGTCTGTGATGCTGCATGTGACTAATAAAAACCTTGAACCTTGAACCTTGAACCTAGTTCTACAAATATGCTGTAGTAGTCAGTCTCTGATGGGGTGTCAGTGTTGTGATGAAATAACCTTCTGTCCTTGTTGTGCTCCAGGTTCAGAGAGTGTCTCTGGGATCTCATTTTGTCTGCTGAAGACCATCCTTTTGTCTGTCGGTCTCATCATCATGGTGTTGGCCGTCATCACCGTCCACCTCCTGGACTGGCGCAGAAAGCAAGACTGAAGCAACGATTCTCCACCGACGAACTCCCTATACCGGTATATTTTATATTGTAGTAGGGATGCACCGATATGATTTTTTTTTGCCGATATTACAGTAACACTGCTGTTATGGTCGATAACCGATATTTAATTATGTCGATAGGATCTGTAAAAAACAAGTTTCTATGATAATCAAATTTTGTAAATACTGAAAAACACAAATGCACTGTGAATTTGAAAAAGTAACAATCTTTCTTTATTTCCAAAACATTTGGAAAAGCCCATGAATCATAGATTGTTTCTTGTCAATATGAAAATTTTGGCCGATACCAATAACCATTTATGATATAAGTGCTAGACCAAAGAAGAGTTCAAGAGAGGTAGAAAAGACCAAACAAATGACAGATGCTACAAAGCTCTCAATATGCTCCTTTATTTTGTCTCAGCTTTCCAGTTATATCCAGAGGTTCATGAAACAACATTTGCTGTTTTAAACTCGTGTCTGGTAGGAAGTCAGCAGTTTTTTTGGTATGTATTTTTATTGTATTATTTGTATACTTGAGTTCATATATTCGTATAGTTTGCATGATAAATGGCAGTGTTGTGGTCAAGACCAAGATGATGTAAATATAATTAAATAAATGTGTTTATTTGTGATTTCCTATTATGAATTAAAGAGTAGGCCAGGTGCAAGCAAAACACTAATGAGGCTTTCCAAATTCCAATCATGGAAGTTTGAAACCCTCATTAGTGTTTTGCTTGCACCTGTGTTTACCTTGCCTTTTCGACACAAAATGGTACCGTGAGAAGGGTTTATTAAATTACTTCTTCTCCTGTGTGGACTCTCATGTGTGTTGTCAATTGATGTCGACGACCAAAACAGTTACCACAGACTGAGCATTTAAATGGCTTCTCTCCTGTGTGGACTCTCATGTGTGTTGTCAAGTTATGTTTCTGACCAAAACTGCTAGCACAGACTGAGCAATTAAATGGCTTCTCTCCTGTGTGGACTCTCATGTGTCTTTTCAAGGTTACATTGTGCCGAAAACTGTTACCACAGACTGAGCAATTAAATGGCTTATCTCCTGTGTGGACTCTCATGTGTCTTTTCAAGGTTCCTTTGTGACCAAAACTGCTAGCACAGACTGAGCAATTAAATGGCTTCTCTCCTGTGTGGACTCTCATGTGACTTTTCAAGGTTACATTCTGCCGAAAACTGTTACCACAGACTGAGCAATTAAACGACTTCTCTCCTGTGTGGACTCTCATGTGTCGTTTCAAGGTTTCTTCCTCACGAAAACTGTTACCACAGACTGAGCAAATAAATGGCTTCTCTCCTGTGTGGATTAGCATGTGTTTTGTCAAGTTTCCTTTATGACCAAAACCTTTACCACAGACTGAGCAATTAAATGGCTTCTCTCCTGTGTGGACTAATATGTGTTCTTTCAAGGTTCCTTTACGGCCAAAACTGTTACCACAGACCAAGCATTTAAATTGCTTCTCTCCTGTGTGGACTCTCGTGTGTCTGTTCAAGTCTCTGTTATGAACAAATATTTGACCACAGAATGAACAACTAACATGTTTATTCCCAACAACTTCACTGTTTTTCTGTGAGTCTGAGAGTCTAGGTTCACTAGTTTCCATCCAATCATCACTGTTTTCAGTCTCAGAAGAGTCTGCAGTCTTACCAGCACTGGCTGGTTCTGATGCTCCACTTTGATGACGTTGTGAGGACTGAGGTTTCTCTTCACCATCTTCACTCTTCACAGGAACAGGAGTGAATTGGAACTTGTTGATATCAGCCTCCTCCAGCCCTTGAAGATGCTCTCCCTCCTGACTGATCCGGAGTTCCTCCTGTTCCTCTTTAATGTGTGCAGGGGGCTCTTGGTCCTCCTGAAGCTGCTCCCCCTCCTGACTGGTCCAGAGTTCCTCCTGTTCCTCTTTAATATGTGGGGGCTCTGGGCCCTCCTGGTCCAGGCAGGTGGTCCACTCCTGCAGCTCAGATGGCTCTTCTTTACTGACCAACAGATGCTGCAAGTCTGGAGGGACAGCTGCTCTGTGTAACCGCACTTCAGGATTTAAAACAGTGTCTAGCACCTTTCGTTGTTGCTCGTTCTTTTTGGAACGAGATTCTAGCCTGGTTCTAGACTGAATGGTTAACTCGTTACACTCCATTTCCTTCTTCAGAAGCAGTAAATTCAGTGGAGTGGGAAGATCTGACGATCTGGACTTAAGAAGCTCCCTCCTCGTACTCTATCTTCTTTCAAAACAGCCCAAATAGCTCTCAACGGCCGCAGTTAGTCACTAGTTCACCAACGCTGTCAGGTTTTTGGACATTACATTTCCATACAGTGACACAGGAACGTTTCCTCCTGAACGATTTACTGACAAACGTTGTTCTTCAAAGCTCAAATAAACATTAGCTCCATAGCTTCATTCATCTGAGCCCATAGAGATGAGCTTCTTCCTCTCTCAGTGCTAAACGGAGCCTCGATCGCCTCCAGTTTATATATTCGTGATAATAGCATGCATACATACAGTCTTCTGTTGGTCAATTAGTTGTAAACTGATGAAAGGGGGAAAGCTCGGTAAAGTAGACCTTCGCTGACACGGCTCACACACTGGCCGCCATCTTCATATTCTTCTTCTTGTTTAATGGCGGATTGCAATCTTTGACTTTGAAGGTGCATACCGCCACCTACTGTACCGGAGTATGCAGAAATGGTTACACCATTACAGAATTGAACCACCTTTTCACTGTTGCTTTTGACATATGGAGACACCATGGAGAGGTTGTTTTATTTGGATTAAGAGTTAAAATTGGCTAACCCTTTAATTTTCTCAGATTTTACAGTACAAAACATTAAAATGCAACATGATTAGTGAGGATCATGATTATACCAGACTAAACCCCTGATAAGAATATTATAATATAAAACACGGATCATCTAGAAAGTCAACAGAATTAACTATTTTCATTCATTAAATGGCGATTAAAAAAGGCAGATTTGTAACCAGTCAAACAGTATTGAGGTAGAGACCTGTAGTGAACAGGGTTATCAATCTTAAATGACAGCAACAACATAACTTATATCAAAAACACACAAAAGAGGTAGGTGTTGGTGAGAGCTTGGAAAAACAATACACAGCTACTACAGCACACCACTTACACACCCCACAACTGACATTCTGTTGACACCACCACAACTGACATTCTATTGACAACACAACTCAATCAATCAATCTCATTTATTTTACCAGGTAAAAAACTCATTCAGATTAAAACCTCTTTTCCAAGAGCGACCTGGCCAAAACGGCAGCATAATGACAGTTACATCAATACACACAAACACAAAATAAACAGATAAAATACAGTCAGTCACACACTCAGGAAACAATAGTGAGGTTACACCGCAGGGCAATCACAGACAACTGACAATTCTATTGACATAGAAAATAATCCTTCAGTGGGGCAAAGAGGTGACGAATAACTGGAAGGTTCTGCCTCTGACTCCGACCCATGTTCTTCACATCGGTGTAGTGCTTTGGGAAACCAAAAATCCTGCACAAGGCAATCACATGGGAAACGTTAAGAGATGTAAAACCATCACATCAAGTGCATTCTGATCCAATTCAGCCCCTATATTAACAAGACATTCATATGACTGAAATATATTGAAATACTGGTTGAAAGCTTGCCTGAAATATGAAACATTCATATATTCCTCTATAGAAATGTTTCTCAATCAGCAATCAGAGGGTCACAGCCCAGAAGGGGCTTGCTGGACTGTATTCATATTTTCTTCAGCAAATAATTGATCACCAATCTTAGAATGATTTGTCCAGAACGTTTATGTTTCAATGTCTGAGCTTTAGGAAAATGTACGCACTGAACATGACATTATAGCTACAATGTAAACATTATTGGTGTTTTATACACTTATTCCAGAAATTCTTACTGTTCCATTTCAGTACACCACAGGTAGTCCTCCTCTGCATTCATGGCGACAGGCGCTGCCACCATCTTCCCCTGCTTTATGGAGTTTGACTTTGTTGTGACGGTGCAGACCTTGTCCAACTGCAAGTCGAGTAGACAAATCAGAATCATATTTTCTATCATTTGTTACTCCAGCTTTCCTGGTTGCATTGACAACAGCATCTAAAATGATGTTCACAAAGCATTCATACTTCCAAGTTTACTGTCATCTTACAAACAACAACCTTAAGATAAGGTGAAAGTATGACAAATCGCAGCTTCTACCTTTGCCATGCGTCCGACTTCCAAGCAATCCTGGAGTTCCGATTTATCATTTAGGGCCGTAGCAAGAGGCCTAAAGAGGAAGGCAGACAGGCGTGGAAAGTTCAGTTTGAGGAAAATACGTCTTTTTCAGTGTGAGATGATGCATAACGGGGGAAGAAACATGATGCATGTACCTACCTGTTCATGCCAGGGAGGTTTCCCCAAAAGTAGCGCGCTCTGTGAGCAGGACTGACTTTCACTGCATCGATGAGTATTGGATTACACTGAAAGTAGAGGTGAAGGCAAATAATCAGTAATAAAGCGAGACATGACCTACTTTCAGCCATCGGGTTGACAGGACACTTTGGTAATAATCACAAATAATCACCTCAAGGAATCTGCAGATGTCTGCTTTGTCGTTGGCATTCATGAAAACCACGTTCTCAAATAGCCAGAAGAAAGGACGGTCGTCGTCTTGCTTCGGCCTCATCATGGTCAACATGCGGTAAAACTCAAAAAACAGCCTCCCAGTGCCCTCTGCAGGAGGAAAGGAGGAGAGAGAGAAATTTTACTTTACCTGCTTTATCCATTACTTCATCAATTACTACTAGTTTTTGAAATGGTCCATACATATGAAAAGCCCAGAAGTTTGTAGGCTCCGTCCTTACCACATAAGCCCTTTCGAAGAGGATTGACCATGGACAGGTCATTGCACGGACTTCCACCAATCAGAAGGTCAAACGGACCCCATTCAGCGAGCTGCAACACATGACAGCAGAGCTAAAGGTGACTGCTGTTTTTTTTTTACATTGTGATTTAGCTGATCAAGTGTGACAAAAACCTTTTTACATTCCTTGTGGTTTTTTTTAGCTATCAACAGAAGCTCTATAAGTCACTCTGTCGGTCGGTCGGTCGGTCAGCCAGTCGGTCCACAAAAAGTTCACCACCTTTAGCGGGCACAATTTTCGCCCTAGGAGGCTGACATTTCAGCCACTAAGCTTTTCTATACAGCGGTGGGACACTGGCTTTAAAATCAGTCCAAAAAAGGGGCGCCCCGGTGGCTCACCTGCTCCCCGGCTCACCAGCTCAGTGGCTTGAGTGTGGTGGTTTGAGTGTCCGCCCTGGGACTGGGAGGTTGTGAGTTCGATCCCCGGCCGAGTCATACAAAAGACTATAAAAATGGGACCCATTTGCCTCCCTGCTTGGCACTCAGCATCAAAGGGTTGGAATTGGGGGGTTAGATCACCATATGATTCCCGAGCACGGCACTGCTGCTGCTCACCGCTCCCCCAGGGGATGGGTCAAATGCTGAGAACAAATTTCACACACTCAGGTGTGTGACAATCAGTGGGAATTTACCTTTACCTTTCACCTGGTACCACCAAGGCTTAGTCCCTCACGTGGCTGACCCGGGCTCCAATCTGACCCGTGGTCATCTACCACATGTCGTCATCCTCCCTCTCTCCCCCCACCCCGCCCGCCAATCCACTGTCCTATCTAATAAAAAGGCAAAAATGCCCCAAAAATAATAATAAAAAAAAAAAGGCAGAAAAGAAAAGAAATTTCAAGAAAAGTAAAGAAAAGCAAAAACACTGGGTGGTCAGTCATTTGGGTTCAAACTCTGCTACACTCATTGATAAAGTTCATGGCAGCATCTTAGCTAATTGTTGCTTTATCAATGTTGATAATTTATTTATCATTTAAAGGAGAATTCAGTTTGTTTAACAACCTGGACCTTATTTCCAACTTTATTTATGCTTTATAACAAAACAAAAAAAAGCCATTTTTGAAATCGATGCACCACAAAGCTACGAGCAGCCGCCTGGAACAGAGGAAATAGGGGCATGTGTGTGTGTGTGTGTGTAATGCTTGTGTATTTACGTCCTGTAAATAGCTTATTTTCTGACACGCAGCAGCTCATATCCTTATTATAGCATACTGGGAGAAATGTGAGCCGCTGTATTTACCTCTGCCAGTCTCCAGTGCTCTGTTTTCCATCCAGTGACTGACATCCGGGGACTCACATCAGTGAGAGAGTGAGAGCTCAGAAAAGTGGATCAAGCCTGCCATGACAGTCCATGGTAAACACCGTAGGATGGCTGGATATTTATCTGATTTCGAGAATATGGATGATGCATTTGCATTTGATGGCTGCCCATATTTATTTGAGCCGGAATAACATCATATGGATTATAAACTAAGGAGTGGGGGGAACGGGAGCTTCTATCACTAACAATGTGATGGACAGAGAGAGGGTGAACATGCTGGCTGCAGCAAGGTAAATACTGCATTCATTTTCTCATTGTCACTATGATATAATAAGGATATGATCAAAAAATAAGCTATTTACAGGACGTAAATACACACATTACACATGCCCCTATTTCCTCTGTTCCAGGCTGCTGCTTGGCACATTGTATAGTGCATGGATCTCAGAAATTCCCTTTCTGGCTGAGTTATAAAGCATAAATAAAGCTGGAAATAATATCCAGGTTGTAAAAAAAAACAGAATTCTCCTTTAAGTTGTGCTCACGTGTTTCCTGGTGATGGTGCGCACGTCGTTGACGTACTCGATCTTCCCCTCGTGTTTGATCATCCCCACAGCGATTTTATCCTCGCATATCTCTGAGGCAATGTAGCGCTCGATCTTGAAGCCCAGGTCTTTGAGCGCCAGGTATCCTGTCAGGGCACCAGAGTTACAAGCAATTCACTCATTCAAGAAATATGCATGTTTTAGAACAGTGGTTCTCAAACTTTTTCAAGGACTTTGTCAAGGACCCCTCAACTGACAAATAAAACCACGGACCCCAATTTGATAAGAATTTGTCCCATGGTATGATGATGATTACATTACAACGCTGAAGAAGGCCTGCTGGCTGAAACGTTCGTTGTTATACTGGTCTTGATGATGGAATAAAAACCCAGAAAGGACATTCACAGAGTGCTGGCGTTCTTCGTTTTTACCCCATCTGATTAGCCTGGTATCCAGCCCCAAGAGCGCCGACAACTGTGATTCATATGGGACTGAATACCAGGCTGCCATCTGATAGGATTTTTGCTTTTACATGTTTTATTACAGAAAATGTATGAAATCCATGACCAAAATAGTCATCATTGTGTAACTTATGGATGGAATTATAGTGAAAATAAATTATTTTCACTTATTCCCCCCCCCCCCCATATGCAGCGCAGCAATCAATGAATCAAATCATAAATTATAAAGTGCAAAGTAAAAGTCCTGTAAAGTGACTTGTATATTGGAGTCAATGTAAATGTCCATGTAAGTCCAAGCCATATAATGGGCGGGGGGGGGGGCTTTGTGTTGGTGGGATACTGTCCATGTAAAATGTCCATGGGGGGACCCTAGTCGTGCAGAGCTGGACATTATGTACAGTATATGACATTTACATAAGAAGACAAACCAACCTGTTGCAATGCCATCAAAGAGGGACAGCACCTTCAGTGGTCTGTGCTGGTGTGCAGAGATGGAGGGGTAGACTCTGTGAGGCTCCTGGGTAAAAGAAACAACCAACCGTTACTGTAATAAGTATAATAATTTGAGAACTGATACCAAACATCAAGTCAGTGACCCAGACAGTGGACATGTACATGCAGCCTGACACACCAGCTGGTTGTGCATTCGGCTCCAAGTTAGGGTGTTGTAAAGCAGGGGTGTCAAACATACAGCCTGGGAGCCAGAACCGGCCCGCCAAAGGGTCCGATCCGGCCCACAGGATGACTTTGCCAAGTAGTCCTTCAATCCAATGTGATGCACTTGTGAAGGCTAAGGCCCTGCGCTCCATTCATAGTCAATGATGCTCCCTGCTGTCGGGTGAAAAGAAACGGCTGGCAACTGCACCTGTATCGGAGGAAGCTTGGTGCTAGTCTACGGCTCTCCCCAGATCGGCAGAGGGGGTGGGGCAGCGACCGGGGCAGCAGGGGGAATTGGCCATGTACAATTGGGGAGAAAAATTGGGGGAGGATTCAGAAAGAAAAATCATCACTAAATGGTGAGCTGTGAACGAGGGGAGAAATATGCTAGGAGAGATGTAGACTCGGCCCTCAGTCTTAATCCGTTTCACTCCTGTAAGACTGAGAATATTACTATTTAAATCTTTGCATAACGTTAGGTGGCGCTGTTGGAAGCCTTGCATCGAAGAACCAATCATGAGTGTTGTGGGCGGGCCTGCTTTCTGGGGGCAGATCTCATGCAGAACCGGTGTCTCGCAAAACATCGTCGCATTTGCGGAGAAACATATTAATCACGTAGAAACAAACATAACCTGTTAATAGGACGTGTTTCATCCGGCCCCGGCGGCTAGAGGTCTTTCCCCCAGCGATAAACCCGACTCCCGAGGCTAACGTTACAGAGCCTGCTGATGACTTCACAGTAGCAAGCGGACCACTTCCGGGTAGGAAAAATGATTGTAAAATAAACCACAGCTATAAATTTTGTTTGGAGCATATCAGCTTCATGCTCTGTGTTAGGACTATGATAAATGGCATTGCCACTACCAAATAAAATTCTAATAATAAATGTAGGCATGTCTGCTGCCGGCGGTTCTCGCCGGGCTTGGACAGACAGTTTCTGACAGTGAAATTCCCAGACGTTTGGTGGCGCAGCTCACCAAACGTCTGGGAGCCGAGACTAGGAGAGATGCAGCATGTGCGACTTACAAATTCCAAGCCACTGTTGTTGGCGAATAACTCTTGGCACTTGACGCTCCAGTCGGGTCTCAGTCGAAGGTTCCCGTCGCACGTGGAGGGCTGGCAGATGTAGCAGCTCCAGGGATCGATGTCTTTCAGTTTCTCAAAGGTTCCCGGACCCACCAGGATGTCCACACAGTCCTTACAGAAACACCTGGAAGGGAATGGGGAGGGGGCAACACCCAAGGAGATACATGTGGATGAGCAAAAAAGCAGAGACTGGAAGTGCAGGGCAGACAAACAAAGAGGGTGATTAATGTGGGATATCTGAAAGAAGGTGATGAACGAGGTGAGATCTTGTTGTAATTTACCATCCCTAGTGTTTCTCATTTGTTTTGTGAGAGGTGATGTCTGAGCAGCTTACCTGCAGCAGGTAGCGTTGTCACAAAGAATGACATCTAAGCCCGCACAGCACACGGTGCAATACGACTGGGAGCCATCTCCATCGTAGCGATAAAGCGTCTGGATGAAGTTCTCCTGCAAACAATGAGAATGTAGTTTGACAGCATTGGGGATATAAACGGTAGCTGTGTTTGGGAGTGAAGCAGAGCAAATCAAACTAGTGATTAGATTACCTTGCATTGCAGACAAAGACTCCCTTCAAAGAGCGGGTGGAACGCCTCAGTCTCATTTGAACCACAAGACAAGCAGAAATCTGAAATGACAAAATATTACCTCGGTAATGATCAGAACAAATATTAATATACTTAATATTGAAGGCCTTAAATCAGTAAGATAACACTTCTTTTTTACTCTTCCCCCAAAACATACCTTCAATTTTTTTGCCTTTCTCAGTGACTGTTTTTATCATTGATTCTGTAAAGTAAAACATGAAAAGTATTAGACTTGGACATGATAATGATGATATTGATATGCTACATTATGAGTATAGTTGGTGTGCTTATGTGCTGCAACGCAATTCATACGTACCTCTGTTGTGGGTGACGATGGCTGCCATTACTTTAGCTTTGTGAACATACCTCCGTTTTGCAGGGGGCTGGTAGTCTGACAGGGAGGAGTCTGAGGATTCAGTCTTCACAGCAGAATCTTGAAGACGAGAACAAATAGAATTGCAAATATCTTTTTATATGGATGAAACTCTCGTACCACCAGAAATACACCTAAACAAATGGTCAGACCAGGAAAAATGCAGCGCCTCCTTGTGAGTCCAGTTTTTTGTTGTAATCAAACATGGCTACCAGCAGTCTGTGGTATTGGCCATGAAGAGGACTGGATAGATCAGTACAGATATACATACTGTCAGGAGGTGTGAATCCATCAGGTCCTGTAGGCAGGAAGCCTCCAAAAGCCCAGTCCAGCATCAGCTTCAACTCTTCTTCTTTATTTCCCTCCTTCCCTCCTTCCTGAGTAAAAGACTTCCCACATCGCTCACCTGCCAGCTGAACATGACAGGCTCAAGTCAACATCGCTCACCTGCCAGCTGAACAGTACAGGCTCAAGTCAACATCTGGGGGAGTCACAGCACATTATACAACAGGTAGTTCCGGCCGAGCAATTTGATTGGACAAGAGGGATCCTACCAGCGCCGATATTTCACGATAACGCACTGGCGCTTCACTGTGTGTAGATCACTCCGCTTCAAAGCTGCTATAATCAACAAAACGCTTCACAGCTGTAGAGTAGACAGTAGTAAAGTAGACAGCCTGCAGTTAATTAGGCTGATTAGGCTACATTTTCGGCAAAGCAGAAAGCTGAGGGGACTATTTTTGTTGGCGGAGGAATAAATAGAGAAATCATATATTTTCTCAGCTTTTTGTCATTTTGTTTAAATCAGCTTTGTTTAATAGAACTGTTGTATAAAAGCAATATCACACTCGAGGTCGTGCTGTTGTTGTCTAATATCGGTTCACTTGTTTAGTTACGCTCAATTCCTAGATGGCTATGGGATCGTGATTATCTTATTTGATCCCGTAGACACTCAATAATTGAGCCAAGATATCCTGATATTGCTGTTCGACTTGACTACATCAAATACATAAAAAGGTCTTCTGAAGGCATTTATTAGTTTCTGACTCTGGGAGTCACACACATTTCGGCCATTCTATGTCATCTCCGTTTGATAACTAATGACTAATGTACTATTTATGCACTTCCATTCACTGAGCCTCCCCTGAAACTGTTTGGAGCCACCCTGGGAACTGGGGAGTCACGCCTCCCACTTTGAAAACCTCTGTAGTACACAATATACCCAGTGCTAGTGTTGGTAGGGAGGGAGGCATATATTCAAAAGAACAGTAGACAGACAACAGACCTGCAATTCAATCTTGCATCACATCACATGTCCGTTGCAGAGATACTATCAGGTATGATATGCTTCTGATTGTGTGATGTTGCCTCTCACCTCAATGATCTGGTAGATGGCGTCCTTGTAGGTGGGCACGCTGGCATAGGAGTCCTTACAGAAGCACGTAGAAAATGAACCGAATGACAAAAGCCCCTGTGTGTAGACCTGCAGCAGAAAACAATTACGGTAGGTAAGATAGCTAGATTCATTCAAACTGATTTCAACTCTTTCTGCAGGTCTGGCACGCGCACACATGCGCACACACACACACACAGATCAAAACCAGATTGACTTCTAACCTCTGAGAACATGCCGTCACCGAACCACTCCACCCTCCTCATACCGGGCGGTGCGGACTTAGTGGTCCAGGGCATGACCATCCCCGGCCACCAGGAAAAGCCCTTCACCTTCCCCCACACCAGCTCTCCTGTCTGGAACCCCTTCCCGTCCTGCAAAGGAGGAAGCACAGGAGTGACAAAGCAGAAATAGTGCCTAATACTTACAGAAGTATTGGGTATACGCGCTTTTTTTAAACACATCTAATCTTTTTTTTTTTTTTTACATCAAAAGCCCCACTAATACATGTTTTTTTGCGGGCAAAGCTTTCAAAGTAATGTAATTTAAACAAGTAAATAGCCTTACTGATGCACGTTGGAGGAGAAAAGGGTGTTTCAACAAACGAAGCAGCAAACGTATCAAGATACTTGTGATGTTACATATGGAGTGAAACTGTAGCTGTAAAACATTACTCAAAAAAATGTTAACGTTACAACGAGGGTTTTATTTTGAAAGAGCTAAAGCGGACGACCTACTTTACTTTATTTAATTTGGCAGACGCCTTTCTCCAAAGCGACGTACACCAAAGCGACGTACCTATTTACATTCTGGCTGATGACGCAGTCAATGTGCCTGGGCTGTGTGGGCTGCACTCGTGCATGAGATACACTTTTTTCTCTCGGCATATTCCGTCAATGTAAAGTAATTAACTGTAAAGAAAGTTGAATTTCAGCCTGTGGGAATCACTGAATCACTGACTCACGCTGGAAAAGGGGCGGCAAATCAAGAGGAAGAGAAGCAGGGTCGGAAAATAACAACCGTCATGACCCCATGGTTGGGAACCACTGTACTAAGTAGGGGCTTGGGTGGCTAAGATCAATTTGCGTGGCTGTGCGCAGTGCGCGCTCACAACTAGAGGGCTTTTGAGAATACAGAAGATTGTCACAGAACAAGGTACTCATATTACCTGGTAGGCGGAGACCCGTTTTGCTCTCCGGAGGCTCTTACTGGATGGGGAACTCTCTTTCACCTGAAAATCAACCACATTTGGTAAGTGTCCTGATCACGCTTGGGTATGATTGGTACTTTCTGGCTGTCCATCAGAGGGAGGCGTCCCTCCCTCTGTCTAGCGTAGCGCGCAAGAGTTTAAAAAAGGTGCCATTTAGGATTTTGAATGAAGCTTAAAATGATTGCGACAAAAAGCAATGCTTCTGTTTTGTTTTGATTTGTTTCCATTGTCAAGTCGAGTTGAAGATATTTACAGTCAAATGATAAGAGGTGCAGTTATTAAGTAAGCATAACCAAGTCATACAAAATTTAACTTTTTAACAAAGTTGCTTCTTTTCCATGTTAGTAGTAGATATAAAAGCAGAAGACAAACAGTGAACCAAATGTATTACCTCTTTCACAAAGACGACATCCTCTCCAGATATACTGTCATGCTCATTATTTGGCCCTTTGTAAGAAAATAGACAGATCCCCCCCCCCCAATGTTGAGAGCAGATAGATGATTATCTGCCTTCTGACATGTTCAAACTGAAAATCTGGAGGATCTCAACCCAAAACAGTTTATAATGAAGATTGTGAACCTGATGTTCATTGCAAAACATTTCAACAATATAATTCATTATATATTCCTTAAACAACCATCTTAGATAATAATCCATAGTGAGTTTTACTTTATTTTACTTTCACTCATCTTTCACTATGTACAGGTAAAGTAAGGAGGTTTAGTTACCTTTGAACCATATCAAAGTGCAAATATGTCAAATCCATGCTAAACACTTTTACTACTTGATTATATATATATATATATATATATATATATATATATATATATATATATATATATATATATATATATATATATATATATATAATCAAGTAGTAAAAGTGTGTATAGTGTATATATATATATATATATTTAAGCAATATATCACGAGAGCAAGTGTGTTGTGGTGAATATATCCCCCTGATCAGTTGTTATCCCACGAGGCCGCAGGCCGAGTGGGATAACAACTGAGCAGGGGGATATATTCCACAACACACGCTGCTCGAGTGCTATATTGCTTTTATAAAAGGGTTCCAAGTATAATAATATAATAATAATAACACTATAAGTCCGACTGGCATGGTATTCTGAGAGTCAGTTGAAACACTACTGTAAGGCGGGACCTCTAGCAAGAAGATAGACGTGCGGGTGATTTGATTGGATCGTTCTGGAGACTGAAGTTGACATTGGCCAATCCTGGCGCTTGGCTGAGAGCTTCCTGGAAACCCAGGCAGCTCGAGCGCAGCGTTGCATTCTCAGGGCTTGCCCGACACCAACTAACGTTACGGGGTTAAATGCGGGGTTAAATGCGGAGTTAACAGCCTTTCTTTTGCAAAGAAGACATTAGCCCGCATCTATTCTTGTACAAAACATCATTTTCTGCGAAGTATTAGTAAAGTTATAAGCGAAGATCGATTCACAAGGATCTGACAGCTGTCTCCGCCATTTTTTTTTCCTACGTTGTCATTTGAGGTAAGCCTTATTATTACTCTTTTAGTAAGAGAGTTGCCATGGCAACCAATAACCCATGGCCATGGGTTATTGAACTCGGTTACTGGAATTATACAATGGCTGTGAACCAATCAGATTGCTTGATTTGAGAGAGCCATTTTATAAATATATATATATATATATAATTTTTGATGACTTGGCCTCTTCAACATCTTTCTCAAAGTGAAAACCAAGTTGTGAGGTGACGGAAGGGTCCCACGCAAGACCAACTCCCCTCTCAAAACACCCCCATTGGAAATGCAATAATTTCTCTAGGCCTATATATATATATATATAATAATAATCATTATCATCATCTAATGATAAATTGATATAGAATAGGTTATTAAATACAGTTACATGCAAATGGAAGCTTAGCATTTTTAATGAACCTGATGCATCATGTTTGGCTTTCTTCTTCCTGCCAGTCTTGAGCGGTGAGTCCTTGCCGCTGGCGCTGTCAGACAGAGCCAGGGCGATGTCAGTCTCCTGGCCAGACACCTCCTCGCTCTCCGTCATGGCTTCACTCTCACTGAACAGCGGGGCGTCTCCGTTCTCTACGGCCTGATGCAAGCACGTGAACACAAAACACACAACCTCAAACACAAAGACACACCTTCTGACTGAAGATCATCTTTAGTTCCAGCACAGTAAAGTTGACACAAGATGGTGAGACGGTAGGACTGGCCGATATATTTTAGATCCAACACCTTGCTATTGATAATGTAACAATATTTTGGGCGGTTAGTATTCATGCTTTCATAAATTATTTCCAAACAAGAAAATGTTGATAAAATGATTAGTACACAGTGATAATGTGGATATCATTGTTCCGAAAATGTTATCACTTTACTGTAACGCAGCCTTCAAGACCAGGAAGACGTAACATTTAAGTTATTTCACAATAGTACGATAACCAAAATCCCAGATAATATCTAGTCTTAGAACACGGTATCGATGTTATACGATAAATCGGCCAGTCCTGGTGATGCAGCTCAATTGACACACCTGAGTAAAAACCTGCTGAGCCTCCAGTGGAGGACAGGGAAGGGACAACAGGGTCAAAACAAGCTTCCTGAGGATGGAGGTGGACTCTGTGTCCTTCAGCACGCCGGCCCAGTGTTTCTCCAGTGAAACCACTTCTGGTCTATCTTTCTCTCCCTCTTCTCTCTCTCCATCCTCAGCCAGCTGGTACTCAAGGAACTCATTGGTGAGCTGGTTGACCTCCTCAGGGGTGCTGCAGACTCCCAGTTTGGTTGCAAGCTCTCCCACCGCTTTGCCCGTCACTTTCAGCCGGCTCTGGGGACTCAGGAGGTGAGCCATGCTCCTTAGGACGCTGTCGCACAGAGGCAGCCCGTCTGCTATGCTGCCCGTGAGTGCCGCATAGAAAGACAAGGCTTCATCTTGTAAAAGTGACAACACTTCCTTGGCCACGGTGGACCCGCCGAGACCAAGCTCGGTTCCGAACAGGTGGAATTCCTTGTTCTTGAGGATTTGCGTGTCGCGCTCTTTCAGGAAGCGTACAACAGCCTGCGGGTGGAGGAAGCAGGAGGCGTAGGAGCGCAGCAGGCTGCTGGCTTCTTCTAAGATGTGCACCAGGTCGGCCCGGGCCGCTCTCTCGTGCGTCTGGAGATGCTTCTGGAAAGCCTGCAGCGGCTTCATGGCCTGATCCAGGAACATAAATGTTGCCCTGAGTTTGGGATCCTGCAGCTGGGAGCAGATTAACTTGGCTCTGTCATCGTCCTGGTCACAAGACTTAAAATATGATGTGAGATCTGTCCACATTCCCAGGATTTTTGTGACGAACAGGCAAGAGTTAAGGCAGCTGGCGTTGAGACGAAACGACGGAGTGTCTGCGTAGTTTTCAGAGCCAAAAAGAGCCTTGAGGTTGTCGTTCTTGGCGGAGCAGGCGGAGTGGTGGGCGTGGATGTCTACGATCATCTCTTGAGCCCGATTGGAGAGCTCCATAACTCCGGCACGGCAAGCGCCGTCAGCCAGCGTGTACAGCCCTCCTAAGGTGACAATGTTCGGGTTGAGCTCCCTGAGCTGTGAGCAGATGTGCTCTGAGGCCGCGTCGTTACCGTCCAAGTAAACAGCGGCCAGGTTAGCAGCGGGAAAGCCAAATCTCTTCAGGGTCTCCACCACTGCTGCCGCTGTCTGGTCCCCTGCAGCATCTGCCGGAGACTGAAGAGCATCCAGGAGACGGATGGAGTGCCCGGAGGTTTTGACGTCAAAAAACCCGACGAGGAGCACAGACACGGTGTCATCGTCTCCAAGTGTTACCCCTCCATAGATGTACACACAGTAAGGAGTGTGTTGGCAAACGGACACAATATCGTTGGGGTACTGCAACCCCAGCATATAGCGCGCAAAATGGCTGGAGACCTCAGCGGCGCCAGAGCAGCAGTGCTTCTGAATAAAGTGAATGGTCGCCTCACTGCATGGCGGAGGTTCTTCACGGCCCTTGAACATTCCAGCTCTTCTCCTGTGTTTCTTTGTCGCCACGTGTCGCCTGAGGTCAACAAGGCCCATGTGAAATGTGTTCAGGTTGATGTCACACACACGGCAGTAGGTATAAAGCCCTCCCAGAGTGCTGCGCTCCACACAGTCATAGGTTTCTTTCCACTTCTCATCGTAATGGTAGCGATCTTTTCTATCCGTTACTTTGTTGACCTCATCCATGTCCGACTCCATGCCGTTTCTAGATGTTGCCTGACAAAGAAAAAGATTGCCACACGATTATAACAAGCGGATCAAAATACGTGCATCGTTTTATTTGAAGGCTATGGCACTGAAAGAAGGTATAGAAGTAGACTCACTGGATCTCCTAACTAGACCAGTGTGGCACGCTGACGCCTTGCCTATCCAGCCACATTGAAAGAAAAATCATTGAAAGAGCCACAATCCAAAAAAGTCCCTTTCCTCCCGTTTATTTATCTATTTTAAGTAGGACTTAAAAGAGCTACCATACCCATTAGCTGCATGTGTTGGCTTGAGTATCACTGTACTAGACAGACAGGTTTAAAAAGCTGTTGCAAAGGGAATCTTGTCTTGTGTAGGCCTTGTGTGTGTGTGTGTGTGTGTGTGTGCGTGTGTGTGTGTGTGTGCGTGCGCGCTTTGCAGCCCCCTTTATCTAGAGGTGACTATATCTCTAATATTCTTCAGAGGATTTTTCAGACATTTTGAATGATGGTTGTGATTTTTTTGCTTTGTACTACTGCTCTATTAGCTTTATATTGGCTTGTGGGGTGGCATTAGCTCAGGAGGTAGAGCTGTCGCCTGGGAATCAGAAGGTTCCCGGTTCGAGGCTGGCTCCTCCCGGCAGTGTGCCGAATTGTGTCCTTGAGCAAGACACTGAACCCCAAACTGCTCCCGACGAGCAGTTAGCGCCTTGCATGGCTGCAGATGCCGTCGGTGTGTGAATGGGTGAATGTGAGGTATTCATGTAAAAGCGCTTTGGGTAGTCGATAGACTATATAAAATGTGCTCTATAAATACAGTCCATTTACCATTTGTGAATTTTAACAGTGTCAGTGAGTGAATATCCACCCACTTTTCTGCTGCAGCTGTAACAGATGTGAATGTATTAATTTCTGCACACCTCTGTTATTTATTTGAGATGTATTTTGTTATACAGTAGGCAATTGTTTTTTTTAATACTGCAATATGCAGTTGATCATTGCCTTAAAAGAAGTTAATTCATGATCCTGAGTTGTATTGCACATTTGAGAATTAAAAAAACTTTAACATTGATAAAAGTCAAAATCACAAAGAAATCAAAAGTCTAGTCCAATATACAACACACATCAAATGTAATCTTGTAAAAACTTATTTATATTGCTTGCTATGGAAGGCATTTACATTTTTTGATTCAGTCCAGAGGTTTTCAGGGGGACTCCAAACCGTTTCATGGGAGGCTCAGTGAATGGAAGTGAGAAAAAAACCCATTACATTTAGTTATCAAAATTAGATTAGATTCAGCCTTACTTGGAGAGACTTTGCGTTTCCAAAGTTGTCCTCCTTGCGCAGGAGTTGTAGACCGGATCGGAGCACAGATAAATCTTGGTCAGAGGCCTAGTCCCACTCCTCGAGGTCTATTGTCCTGTAGCAGCGTAATTTCTACAGAAACCTTTGGTGATGGTGATCACAGCTGGGCCGCTGGGTCTCTGAGGAGGCAGGACAACTGTAAACAGCTGTTTATATAGAGCAGGTGACGTCACACCTTTGAACTCAGCCACGGGCGACGGCCCACCCATTAGTAGCCTACGGATGGTTCAGGGGGGGGGGCGTTGTTTGGTTTGAATGCGGTGAAGGTGTGATCTGGTGCCTTCCTGAAATGAGTAGGGCATCTTGGTTTCCTGTCCTACACGGATGAACTGATTAATGTCAGCCAGGTGTGCCTGATCACTGTTGTTGTGACTGTAGCAGTCAGGCACACTACTCATTTCAGGAAGTAGTGGAGTTGTGCAAGTAGTCTATTGGGCTCGTTTAGATTGCATTGTGCGGGGGAAATGGGCTTGGGCCGGTGGACATACCGAAATTTGGGCTGGTTTTCCACGAGTTCGGCAGGTTTTTATTTTGACTGCGCGCGCGCGCGCACACACCCGCACGCGCGCGCACGCACACACACACGCACACACACACACACACACACACACACACACACACACAGATAAACAAGCCCCCACTGGAAGCGTCTGCCGCTCGCGTTTGCGCGCGCCTCTCTCTCCCTCTCGCTCTGAAATTCAAATTTCAAAAGGGCTTTATTGGCATGATAAGGTGCATCTTACATTGCCAAAGCATCCGTATTGCAACACTTAGTAGCCTAATTACAAAAGTAGCATAGAAAACGAAAACAAAAACAAGACATTTTGTTATAGGCCTACTCAGTAACAAAATCCGAATCTATCATCTCAATAGACCTTTTTTCACAGCAGCCATTTGGCATGTCATAGCAGGGTAAGGCACAGGTGTAATCAATAACACAACCAATTGTTCCATTCCATTTTGGGCTTCCAGTGCCACAATGGTACCTTGGGTGGGTTAAGATATCCCATAACACCTTGCGACCTTGCCCCCCCAACCTTCCGTTATGGCGGCCCCCAAAACCTCTGGCTATAGAGATAAAAGTGAAACACAAATCAGTTTAAACTTCATTAATTGTGATCACTCCATACAAATTCAGAAAACAATTTAAATTCAGTCGGTTGAGTAGGCTATAAGTAGTAGTAATTGAGTATAAGTAGCCTAATGAAGTGTCACAGTTTCACTTGGGAAACTTTAGCAATATTAAAGTCGAGGTGAACCCGTTCGTCACGTGCATCCGAGTCCTTTCAGACTGAAAACAAATTGAGAGGCGGACCATACAAAAACAAATTGAGAGGCGGACCATATACGTGTCGATGATTTGATTTGACAATTCTGAGGACTGGCTTTGGCATTGGCCAATCCTGGCGTGTTCCACCCCCAAATCCAGGTGGGATTCAGCGTGTTGTTGTGCTACGCGAGTGGGATCCGCGGAGGACCAGGCAGCCACCGGCATCGTGCGGAACGAGCGAACAATCCGATGCATGGGTGCTGCCCGCCCGCCTGGAATCTCTGAGAGACCCCTTATAAATGTAAATAATATTCCTGGAATGCGTGTTTTAACGAGCCAGTTACATTTCTTTGCATTCTTAGAAATTACCGTTTGATTTAGTTTGCACCACTAGGCGCCATTTTCCCCTTCATTTGGAAGAGAAAATGATCCTGAAATGAAGATTTGATTGACAGCTGCATGTCGTGAAATGATTGGTTGAAATGGGGTAGAAATTTGATAGTACTAGGTGATGTCAGCAAACTGTACATTACTGTTATCAATGAAATCTTGAAAAATGAACTTTTGATGGGAAAAAGTGTGAAAAACGAAAGAAATTAGATTTTTGTGATTTGTTTTGCATACATTATTAAATAGGTGCACTGCATACCCAGGTATTTGAACTAAAAGAAAAGAAAAGTCATTTTTGGGTTCAGCTCGACTTTACTTATTATTTGTCATGTCTGTCAGTAGGCTATTTGCTGCTCGCCTGCAAGCTTTTAATGTGTTGTTGGGTAGGCTGTGAAACTGAATTGCCCTTCTGGGATAAAGTTGTCTGAATCTGAATTAATTTGCTGTCAACCAAAATTAATTTGACTGTGGTTAATTTGTTTTATTTGGTGCAGTTAATAATATTGATTTAATTAAAGTAAAGAATTCATGTGGTGGAATTTATGCGAATGAGATTATAAAATATCTGTAATGTGCCTTCCAATGGCTGTGCTAATTTTTATCTTCCCTCCTGGTCAATCACATGACATGTATGCAAATAAATAACCTCATTACTATGTAATGAAACAAAAAACAGACATTTTATTTTGATATAAAAAAACTTTATTGTTTCCTGCAATGACATCACAGCCCCAGCTGTGATTGGTCAGTGTTTTTACAACAAAAACGACAGAAACATATTGGACGATAGCGAGTATGTCCGACCGCGTTCTCTCCGATATTTTTTGTTTATTCATTTTTTTTGCATTTGCATCAAGCTAAAAACAAAAGGAAAAACAGCTAGCGTTATGTGCGCCGGGTTTGAGTGGAGAAAACGATGTCATCAACCAAAACTCGTTCAGTTACAAAAAACAAAAACTAGCGAAAACGTTGACATTTCCTGTATTTACATTTGAGACGCTAACAACAATATTATGGATTTACAATGTTAGAAAAATCAACAGTCTCCAGTGATTTGACTTAAAAAGGACGGGGCTTGGCGGGAATCTGTGGCTATTTTAGAATAACTAGATTATCAGGCTGCTATGCAGCCTGATAATCTAGTTTGATGGGACTCCAGCCCGGTATTGTGTTGTGTGTGTGTTCTGTACGGTTCTCAGCAGTGCACTCCGCCAGTTTGAAGTCAACCGGACGAATGGTTTTCAAGATAAACCGCTTTTTGTGTTGCCAGTAGGTGGCGCCATGCCGAGACTGTGTGTGTGTGTGTGTGAGGGGGGGTTGGTATCGGTTGGCTGATGACAAGACATGATGCAAATCGTGACTGACACCGCTACCCGCCCGCCCGGTTTTGTGTCACTTTTGTGACGTCGGCCGGGCCTAAACATTAACACGCCACTGCCCCACCTCCACAAACTTGGCATAGCGAATGAAGTTGATGTTTTCACCCAAGGTCTATTTAGCTGTTGCACATTCTGAATGCACCGCCCACAAGGTGGTTGGTCAATTCATGCGTCTGTCACGCATGTTTTTTTTGTCTTGGGGGCGGGCGTTAACCACTTTTGAGAGTTTTGCTCCAGACGTAGATATCATCTACGGCTGGCACTGCGAGACTAGGGAGTGGGGGACCTTACCGAGTTCAGTGCAGAATTCTGTGCTCTTCGGCATAGTGCCACCTACTTGCAAACACAAAAAGTGGTTAATCTGAAGAACTGTTAGTCCAATCGACTTTAAACTTGGGGGATTCGTGTAGTGGGACCTGATGGAATGCAGTGCCGAATTTCATGCCATTCGGCACAGCGCCACCTACTGCCAACAAAAAAGTGTTTTATCTCAAGAACCATTCGTTGGATCGACTTCAAACTTGGGGAGTGCGCTGCTGGGAACCTGACAGTGCAGTGCAGAATTCCGTGCTGTTCAACATAGCAGCACCTACTGGCAAAACAAAAAGCGGTTTACCTCCTCAGTGCCAAATTTTGTGCAATTATTATAGTTATAGTGCCGCCTACTGGCAACACAAAAAGTGGTTTATCTCGTTCGTTCAATTTCAAACTTGGGGAGTGCACTGCTGGGAACTCAAGAGTGCAGTGCCAAATTTCACGCAATTCAGCATAGCGCCACCTACCAGCAACACAAAAAATAGTTTCTATCGAGAACCATTTGTCTGATCGAGGAGGGGGAGTGTGCTGCTGGGGACGCGACAGAAGGCAGTGCCTCATTTTGTGCAATTTGGACGCGCGCATATCGATATTGATACCTTACACACACAACACAATACCGGGCCGGAGTCCCAGCAAACGAGATTTGAAGGCCGCGTAGTGGGCTGATAATCTAGTTATACGATATTTTCCTTTCCGTTAGCAATGCTAAATTTTTTGATGACGATGCTAACGACAGAGAGACGGAAAGAGAGAGACTGGATTCATGATGGCACATTCCAAAATTTATGTAAAAGTACAAGAAAAATGAGTGCAAATAAAATCTTCAAAATGAAAGTACAAAAAAGTCATAAAGATAATAAACTAAAATATAAAGACAATATTGTTTGGAAATGTTAGTTTTTTTTTTATTACAAACAACACAAAGTTCATGAAATGTTTCTGTTTTCCTTGTTTAGTCCCACTTTTCTTTTCTTGACACTGAAATGTTGAGGCTGTTTTCGCCAAACTTGGCAAAGAAATTATAAAACATGTTTTGGAATATATATATATATATATATATATATATATATATATATATATATATATATATATATACATAGAATAAGAATAAAAATCAGACGATGAGGCGATTTGACTGAAATTAAATAATTTACCAAAAAAGAGAGAAAGAAAAAGTGAAGTGAATTGAGTAAAAAACAAAACAAATCTAAATAATAAAAACAAGTTAGAACAAAACGACAAAAATTGTTATTTCATAAATACAATAAATATTTTAAACTCAGGCAAATTCTCACAGAAATTGAGTTTACTTTGAAAATAATACATTTCAAGCCTCACCTCATTGGTAGATTGTTGTTGTTTTGTTTTTTGTTTAGTTTCTACGGAGACTTTGACGTCATTTGCGATTCTGTTTGCCAGTGACAAAACTTTATGTTAAAGCTTCGCGCACACAAAAAAGAAAAAAAAAGAATCAGCCAACTCTCCCATCATTGGCTCATTGTTTTCCCGCTGTGGTGGGGAAAAAGAAAAGAGGATTTATAAACTTTCTAACACTTTCTTGCTTTCTCATTGGCTCGTTTGCACTTTGTTTACATTTTAAGAGCACCAGCGTAACATAAATACACACACACACACACACACACACATTAAAACAAGGCAATCAATCTTTAAAAATAATAATAATAAAAATAAAAATCAGAAAATGTCCATATCTTGATTCCCGCTCTTTTCCCTGTCGGTTGTCATGGCGACGTCACACGTCCAGGATCTCCTCAGCGGTGCCGCCGCAGCGTAACCGGTAGCGACCGGTCCTCCAGCTGATAGTCGGGTCCCAGAGAGCCGAGAGGAAGATCTGAACCGCCATCGACTCTCTGATAAACCAGGCTACTGCAAAGTCGAGCTTACTAAAGGTCAGATTACCACCCTGTAACACAGTTTAACAAGATGTTAGACTCTGATAAACCAGGCTACTGCCAAGTCCATTTTGCTGAAGCTCAGATTACCACCTTGTAAAACAGTTTAACAATACGTTAGCATAGCAGCACAGTTTAACAGTATGTTAGCATAGCCACACAGTTTAACAATTTAGCAAAGCAGGCTGTGAGCTTTGACCGTTATCTACTCATTACATATTCATGAGCTCTGAATTTTACCTGCTCTTTACATATTAATAAGCTCTGAATGTTACCTGCTCATTATATGAATGAGCTGTGGGTTTTACCTCCTCATTACATATTAATTAGTCATTGAAAACCACCGTCATGTTAAGGCTGAGCAAGGAAATCGATTTGATTTCACCAGAGCCGAAGGCAGCAACACAAAAGACTGTTGGAAATAACAGAAGAGACGGTAAGTCTCACTAAACTTGTATCCAGCATTGACAGACACGACAGTAGACACGATTCTGCCTGACCAATCAGTCGTCTGCAGTGTTTTCACGTCACCGTATGGCGGGGATACTCAACTTGCTTTGCCCGGGGGCCACTTTCGTGAAATGATAGGAGGCCAGGGACCAGCTAATAAACAAACAATATACATTTTTCTGTAGCGGATTGTAGGTTTTTGTGGTGTCAGCTGAAGCTTAGTCTGACAATGTTGTGCACACCGGATAGTTAGTTAGGTTAAGTACATAGGCTACATAAGTGCCTGGGTAGCGAGCAGACGGCGGTATTCGACAATTTAGCTGGAGCTAAGTCAAACTTTATTTCATGTTAGTTTTTATTGTGAATTAGATTGTAATTCACAATAAAAACTAACGTGAAATTATTCTAAAATGGTCGGGGGGCCACTCTGCACCCTGTCGCGGGCCGCATCTGGCCCCCAGGCCGCAAGTTGAGTATCGCTGCCGTATGGTATCAGGTCCACAGCCCTGGAACCCCGACAAAGCAGGGACTAAAACTACCCAGGCACATTGTGTGAGTAGGCAATTATTATTTATAATTATTTCGCATTATCCAATTAATTTAGACTATGTTTAACATGTTTAAGGCTTTGTTAAAAGTGGACTTTCTTATATATATATATATATATATATATATATATCCTCATGCAAGTCCATTATGACCTCCCACTCCATGCTGTGTAAACAGTCACTCAAGGCGGCGGTCGCCTCACTCGTCCAGCGCTTGACTTCATTTTGACGTGCCTTTTCCCCACACAGCCGTGGTTGGTAGGCAGACATGAGCTGAATCATGCTGTGGTCTGAGATCCCCAGCCCTGATAGAGCCTGAGCATAGTAGGCCCTCTCCATGGTCCCATAAGAGCCCTGATAGAGCCTGAGCATAGTAGGCCCTCTCCATGGTCCCATAACAGCCCTGATAGAGCCTTAGCATCGTAGGCCTTCTCCATGGTCCCATAACAGCCCTGATAGAGCCTGAGCATAGTAGGCCCTCTCCATGGTCCCATAACAGCCCTGATAGAGCCTGAGCATAGTAGGCCCTCTCCATTGTCCCATAACAGCCCTGATAGAGCCTGAGCATAGTAGGCCCTCTCCATTGTCCCATAACAGCCCTGATAGAGCCTGAGCATAGTAGGCCCTCTCCATGGTCCCATAACAGCCCTGATAGAGCCTTAGCATTGTAGGCCTTCTCCATGGTCCCATAACATCCCTGATAGAGCCTTAGCATCGTAGGCCCTCTCCATGGGCCCATAACAGCCCTGATGGAGCCTGAGCATAGTAGGCCCTCTCCATGGTCCCATAACAGCCCTGATGGAGCCTGAGCATAGTAGGCCCTCTCCATGGGCCCATAACAGCCCTGATGGAGCCTGAGCATTGTAGGCCCTCTCCATGGTCCCATAACAGCCCTGATAGAGCCTTAGCATTGTAGGCCCTCTCCATGGGCCCATAACAGCCCTGATAGAGCCTTAGCATTGTAGGCCCTCTCTATGGTCCCATAACAGCCCTGATAGAGCCTTAGCATTGTAGGCCCTCTCCATGGGCCCATAACAGCCCTGATAGAGCCTGAGCATAGTAGGCCCTCTCCATGGGCCCATAACAGCCCTGATAGAGCCTGAGCATAGTAGGCCTTCTCCATGGGCCCATAACAGCCCTGATAGAGCCTTAGCATAGTAGGCCCTCTCCATGGTCCCATAACAGCCCTGATAGAGCCTTAGCATCGTAGGCCCTCTCCATGGGCCCATAACAGCCCTGATAGAGCCTTAGCATAGTAGGCCCTCTCCATGGTCCCATAACAGCCCTGATAGAGCCTGAGCATAGTAGGCCCTCTCCATGGGCCCATAACAGCCCTGATAGAGCCTTAGCATCGTAGGCCCTCTCCATGGGCCCATAACAGCCCTGATAGAGCCTTAGCATAGTAGGCCCTCTCCATGGGCCCATAACAGCCCTGATAGAGCCTGAGCATAGTAGGCCCTCTCCATGGGCCCATAACAGCCCTGATAGAGCCTTAGCATCGTAGGCCCTCTCCATGGGCCCATAACAGCCCTGATAGAGCCTTAGCATAGTAGGCCCTCTCCATGGTCCCATAACAGCCCTGATAGAGCCTGAGCATAGTAGGCCCTCTCCATGGTCCCATAACAGCCCTGATAGAGCCTGAGCATAGTAGGCCCTCTCCATGGGCCCATAACAGCCCTGATAGAGCCTTAGCATCGTAGGCCCTCTCCATGGGCCCATAACAGCCCTGATAGAGCCTGAGCATAGTAGGCCCTCTCCATGGTCCCATAACAGCCCTGATAGAGCCTGAGCATAGTAGGCCCTCTCCATGGTCCCATAACAGCCCTGATAGAGCCGGAGCATAGTAGGCCCTCTCCATGGTCCCATAACAGCCCTGATAGAGCCTGAGCATAGTAGGCCCTCTCCATGGTCCCATAACAGCCCTGATAGAGCCTGAGCATAGTAGGACCTCTCCATGGGCCCATAACAGCGGTCGAGGCAGGTGTCCCCCCCCGCATAGGGCATGTCACATATTGATGGTATGCTGGTAAAAGTTCAGTCAGACTGCACAGATTAAAATCGCTGAGTATTAACTTGGCCGCTTCGGACCTTCCAGGACCTACGTTTCCCATGATTCTCAGTGGTTGCCGGTTATCAACTTCCTGTTTAAATTTTTTTCACTAGCAAGTAGGTGCACGCCGCTGTCAAAGAGTGGGAACGTTTGACTTATTTTATCCGAAATGGCTAAAAATAGTAACGTTGTGTGGTTGCATAGCGGCGATATTTCACAAAAACGAGGTGAATGTAAATTCACTCGTACTGTACGGGCTTATTTTTAGCCGAAATGGCTAAAAATAGTATGTGGTTGCATAGCGGCTGCTTTTATTTTGAAGGCTAAACGTCCAAACCGGAACAATTATTATTTGGTCAATGAACGGAGCTTTAGCGGTCTCTCTCTTTCAAGATTGAAGATATTGTCACTCCGTTGTACAATTATGCATGTGTGAAATTATTGTGCTGGGGGCAACATTACAAGACATAGGTAGGTACAAAGTCACAATAATTATGATTATTTTCAGTCTCTTTCGCTATGAACGGTCCTGGGCGGAAACAGGCAACCGACAGCTGCAAACAGGGAAGGAGGGTGTCATTGTCTCACCAGGAAACTCGTGAATAGTGATGTCTGCTGAGGGCGCAATATAGATGATGAAAAGACAGAACTGATGTATCTTGCGGGGGAGGTAGTAGGGTTTGCCAAAAGTTAAATGTCCTTTGTGCATTATGCTGTGCTTTACTGTGATGTGAGCAGGATTACAGTACTTGTTGTTGATAAGAGCACATACACTGCCTCATTTGCTCTGACCAGAGTTTGTGTTGCGGTCCGCCCTCACCAAGGTGAAGCCCTCCAGCTCAACAGCCAAGTCGTGGTCGTCCTCTGTGAGCCAGGTTTCTGAGGTACTGCACACAAGCTCCGAGTTCATCAGCTTTCTTGCGTATGCTCTGGACATTGCCAAGCATGATGGATGGAAGTGGTTGCCTAAAAGGCGTCTTCTTGAACAGAGTCCGGGCACCTCCTCTCTTACCATGCTTCCATGTTCTGCTTATCGTGTAAATGTAACGACACGGAGCTGGTATTGTAGATGTCAAATCGTCCTGAAGGAGAGGTGTGGTTGCAGACCTGAGATTGATCGTGGGCTGAAGGAGAGGTGTGGTTGCAGACCTGAGATTGATCGTGGGCTGAAGGAGAGGTGTGGTTGCAGACCTGAGATTGATCGTGGGCTGAAGGAGAGGTGTGGTTGCAGACCTGAGATTGATCGTGGGCTGAAGGAGAGGTGTGGTTGCAGACCTGAGATTGATCGTGGGCTGAAGGAGAGGTGTGGTTGCAGACCTGAGATTGATCGTGGGCTGAAGGAGAGGTGTGGTTGCAGACCTGAGATTGATCGTGGGCTGTGGCCCAGCGGAAAGCCGGGAGGAGGGACGTTCCCCCCCCCCCCCCCCCCCAGTTGAGAGAGTTTGGTCGAGTGAGCGTGCATGAAAGCAAAGCCAGCCGACAGAGGGATTGCTTGCACACTGTCGGCTGCTTAGGCTGAACATCGAGTATATTCGATATATCGCCCAACCTAGTGTCCTCTAGTAAGAGAGTGGCGTCAGCGGAGGACCAAAATGCAAGAATCATTAGCCAATGAACAGCCAGGAATGGGTCTTGCACTACTTTTGCATGCTAAAATAAAGCTGATAATGTACAATTTGATTCATTTCAAGGGATGAAAAACCCTTTCAAAGTGCAACACAAACTGTCTATTTTGATGCAACTCGACAGTGCTGCTTTTTTTACTGAAGAGTTCCACTTTCTACTTCCTGGAAAACAACTGGTCCATTGGAGTGAATGGAGATGTCGGAACTCTTCTATTATACGGCTCTGGCCCAACCTATTCTGAATGTTAACTGCTCATTACATATTAATGAGCTCTGAATGTTAACTGCTCATTACAAATTAATGGAATGTGAAGTTTACCTGCTCATTACAAATGAATGGAATGTGAAGTTTACCTGATCATTACAAATAAATAGAATGTGAAGTTTACCTGATCATTACATATTAATGAGCTCTGGATGTTGCCTGATCATTACATATTAATGAGCTCTGGGTGTTACTTGATTACATATAATGAACTCTGAATGTTACCTGCTCATTACATATTGAGCTGTGCCTGTTACCTGCTCATTACATATGAATGAGCTCTGAATGTTACCTGCTCATTACATATTGAGCTGTGCCTGTTACCTGCTCATTACATATTAATGCACTGTGAGTTTTACCTGCTCATTACATATGAATGAGCTCTGAATGTTACCTGCTCATTACATATTGAGCTGTGCCTGTTACCTGCTCATTGAATGAGCTCTGAATGTTACCTGCTCATTACATATTAATGCACTGTGAGTTTTACCTGCTCATTACATATGAATGAGCTCTGAATGTTACCTGCTCATTACATATTGAGCTGTGCCTGTTACCTGCTCATTACATATGAATGAGCTCTGAATGTTACCTGCTCATTACATATTGAGCTGTGCCTGTTACCTGCTCATTACATATGAATGAGCTCTGAATGTTACCTGCTGATTACATATTAATGAGCTCTGACTGTTGAGTTTTACCTGCTCATTACATATGAATGAGCTCTGAAAGTTTACCTGCTCATTACATATTAATGCACTGTGAGTTTTACCTGCTCATCACATATGAATGAGCTCTGAATGTTTACATATCCATGAGCTGTGAGTTTTACCTGCACTCCTGTCAGCTGGATGTAGTCGGCAATGAACCAGGCCAGACAGTGACACATGAAGAAGACCATGATGTCCCACCTACACGCACACACACACACATACGCACGCGCGCGCGCACACACACACACACACACACACACATTTGATTGATTGATTGATTGAGATCTTTATTGACAAATATGCTTGCACATAAACAAAACAACACAACAGCACACATCTGTCAAAAGGACAAGGCACAAGAAAGCCTGTGAGCTTATTTCCATTGTGGTCCCAACAGTAAAAACACACACACATACAGCTTAAAAGAAAGCCAACATAATTAAAACACAAAATTACAGGAGACAAGTACGTAGTAAGAGGGGTTAAAAAACTTAGGACCAACTATTATGCAGCCAGCTTTTTAAGGTGGACTTGAATTTAATGATGGAGTTAATCAACGTCAGGCTGTCAGGTAATTCATTCCACATTACAGCTGCTGAATATAAAAACAAATTTTTCCCCATACAGCTTTTTTATTTTATGGGTACAAGGTTAGTGGAGCTCCCTCTGGTGGAATAACTGTGTACATCACTAACACTGGAGAAATAGTTTTGAAGGTACTTTGGTATCACATGATGTAAAATCCTGTGGACCATAATACACATTCTTATGTGTAACTCTTTCCTCCACTCTGAGCAACTTGAGGCTAAAAAAGTGGGCAGGGAGAAGGTGAGTTCTGGGATGAAGCGATAACATCAGCCTAACTGATTTGTTCTGTGACGTCTGGAGTTTCTTTTTGAGGGTCTTGGTGATTCTCGTGTACCAGGAGGTACAGGCATCATCAAAGTGGCATTGTATGAGTGCACCTGCCAATATGTGTAGGGCACTTGTGTTTACGTACACCACTTCTTCTCTACCCCTCAGGTAAGACATCACCTACTTAACCCATTGATACCTGATGCAGCATTTGCGTCTATATCCCTCATTTGTGTGTGTATCCCTTTAAGATCGCGAACCGCGTCCCGTGGTGTCCACTTTCTCAGCTGTTCAGGGGAAAACACTGACATAGCCTACTTCTATTTTCTTTTTTTTTAATGTAAAGATAGGCCTATGCGTGCAATAACGTACTGATAGTCAGCTTACTCTGTAACATGAAGCTTTTATTAGCCTCTCAGGCTAGCTCCGGACCGGACAACAACGCTTCCCAGCGTGTGCACGTCTTTCCGACAGGGGTGGTTGTTATGGCAACTATTATCAACAACAACAACAACAACTACTAACTACTACAATACATAAAGACCGAAATAGGCTAACAGTTAACTTGTTAATGTATCTGTCGGAGACACGGCCTAACGTTAACATCTAATATGAGCCGAATATCAGCCTGCGCTCAGCTATGTATACAGGAAGTAAACCGGATATTCAGGTGGGTTGTGATGGTTATTGTTGTCAAGTTAAAACCGTCTATAAGTTGTGCGTCGCGCAAAATCAAAACATTGGCACACGCGTGCCGAGTGTGATGACGTAACATTGTCAGTGACACAGAGAAAAGAGGGGGCTGCGAGCTGAGCTGCTGATGCCAGAGATTTAAAGTGACGGTAACAAAAGTAGTCAGCTGGAAATTGTTTAATGAATGGCTAATTAGTCAGCAGCCGGTGCTTATGGAAAACCCTGGGCTGGTTTACCTGAACACATGGTGCGCGGCCCAGCCGATGATCAAACTGGCCAGGAAACACTCAGAGATCGGCTCCACCACGGTCAGAGGCAGCATGTTGATCCTCAGCTTAGCCCACCTGCACAGACACACACACACACGTCAAGACACACACACACGTCAAGTCACACACACACACGTCATTTTTTTTATTAACCAATTATTAACTGATTAAGGGTGTCAGTTAATCGAAAGTAAAATGAACCAAAAATCCAGAACCCTACTGGCCACATGCATTTTTCACTAGCCATATAAGAATAGCACAAGCCACAAGAGAGAGAGCTGGTCACCTGATCATTCGGGACTGGAACTGGCCAATGGAATAAGATCCAGAGTTCTGGAGCGCCACCTGTGTTGCCATGGAGAACTTCCAGCCTCTGAGGAGAGAGAAATGAATAGAGAGAAATAAAGAGAGAGAAATAAAAATAAATCTAATCTTAAAGCCCCAATCTGTAATTTTTTTTTTTTTTTTTACTGTAATATAAGATTATTTAGTCATAGGACATGGTAGATTGACTTGTAATAGGGAGACTCTCGCCTTTATTTATCCCACACCGCCCTCCATTGGCGAGCCCTGGGACTAAGCAGTTTGTCTGCCACGTCCCGTGGCAAGATGCGCGCATGCGCTCTACAGCGGCAGCGTTGTGTTCCTGGAAACAGGGAGTAACTCGATTCGGATTTGCTACGAAAATGATGTTTCACGGAACTATGGATTATTATTTCATCACGTGGTGAGTACCCGATGTCCCAACATGTACATAGAGCTTTCTGGCGCTGTGTTTTGTTGACTTTGAACGGCGATATCGTTATCGATACTATTGCACGCAGAGGGCGCAGTTTCTCCAATAGCAAAACTTGGAAAAGTTGCTGAATGGGGCTTTAATATTAGTGGTGGGACTCAATTAAAAAAACAATAAAATTGTGTTTTTTGTGTGTGGTATATTAGTATTTCAAAATGGTTTTCTCTCAAGCTGCACACCGTCTGTCTACCTGACTGACTGTCTCACTGTCTGTCTGCCTGACTGACTGTCTGTCTCCCTGTGTGCCTGTCTGTCTGTCTCTCTCTCACTGTCTGTCTGTCTCACTGTCTGGTATCGTCATTTATTAAACAATATCCAGCCGTAATCATGAGTACGGATATTGACACATTGTACGCGGATGAAACTCGTACTTGTAAAAAGTATATTATCTGTACCGGATACTAATTTCATGCGAGTATTCGACTCAGCCCTACTAAGTTGGGAGTAAAAAGGGTATCTAAAACACAACTGTTAACCTATTAAACTATAATTGTTTTTAAACTTACACACATCTTATCAAACTGTTAAAATAATCCTAAAAACACTTTTTTAACCGCTAACTCTAACCACTATGCTGGCGTGCTAATCTGTCGACGATGGCTTTAGTCATGAAGTAATCCTAATGCTAACTGCTATGCTGGCATGCTAACCTGTCGACGATGGCTTTAGTCATGAAGTAATCCTAACGCTAACCGCTATCGTAGAGTGCTAACCTGTCGGCGATGGCTTTAGCCATAAAGTAATCCTCAGCGATGTATTGGGCGAAGGCGACCAATCCGCCAGCCTGGTCCAGCACTTCCTTCCTCATCAGACATGACATGCCGGTGACGCACTTTATCCCCATCACGTTAGCCGAGATGTAGGAGCGCGGGTGAGATGTCCCGAAATACACCTGAGAGCACACAATTAGCTTCTGTTAGCCTTTCTGTTACCCTTTATTTATCTATGGAGAACCAGCAAGCTCTCTTTTTCAAGGACACCCTGATTACAGCATATACAACAGTTACAATTACAAAATTGTGGTACATATAAATCAATAAAAATCACATGAAAATCACAGATCACAGGATCTTTAGCATAAAGACAATCCCAATTTCCAGGGTCTGGGCACTGAAAATAAATAAAATTCCCAAATTGACCTGATGAACAAGCTAAGGGACTGTCCGGGTGTCGACGATAGAAAAAGCAACAATACAAAATACATCATAGCTTTAAAAATTCACAAGGATGGCACAATAAAGTCTCAGACTTATTTCCATTGATGGGGAGAGGGCATATAAAGTTTTTGTATTTTCTGGTTTGCATTTGTTTGCACCGTGGTTCGCGATATATGCTTTTAAATCATAGCAATATATAATATAGACACCCCCCATCCCCTCAAACACAAATGGTTTCTCCCACCTTTGGATTAGGGGTAGGAATCTCTAGACACCTCACATTTTGATTCCATTCCGATTCGGAGGGCTACGATGCGATGGTAAAACGATTATCGATGAATCTTGAATCGATGCATCACTTTTGTCAATGTTCATCATGTCTGAGGAAGAGCGTTAGCTCGAAACGTCACTGTCTGGATGGCTAATTAAAAGGTAAACGAGAGCTCAGTGTGTGGACCTTCTTTCTTTTTGACTGTTTACTGTGTTTGGTGCACATACTTTATTGTGTTGGATGTGTGCGACTGCCTCTTCTATCACTTTCTTTCAAGACATGATTCCTTTTTTCTCACTGTGTGACTACTTTTAAAATAAAGTGCATTTGGAATTGCATTGTAATGATCCATAATTAAAATAAACAGATGCATTTACTTCCATTATGTTTTATTAATACAAATGCTGCCCTCTGTTACGAGGGTTAGCCACCTGGTGGCACTCAGGGTTCCAAGCATGAAGCAGAGCTACAGTAAATGCAGAGGGTGCAGAAGAAAAAGCACAAGCTTTATTATGGGAAGTCAATTGGATCAGTGTATGACGAGTGAAGCTGTGGCCCTCTCTGTCATCGGGAAGATTCAATCAAGGACAAAGTATTTGGCAAGAATTTCTACGTTCCTGGACAAGAAGACCATGAGGACTTTAGCTACGTCTTTAGTTCAATGTCACTATGACTGACTCCACCTGTATATCCTGGTACAGTGGTATAACAAAACAATCAAAAGACAGGCGCCAAAAAGCCCAAAACAAAGTAATGAGGGTCATCGTTAACCTCACACTCCAAGAACACACAGGATCTGAGGGTCCCTCAGATCCTCCTCAGCCGACCTCCTTTCCACCCCCAAGTCCAAACTCCGCAGCTTTGGGGACAGAGCTTTCTCTCGGGCAGCTCCCAGACTCTGGAACGCCCTTCCCCAAGAAATCAGAACCTCAGAGTCCCTCACAGTCTTCCACTCCCACCTCAAAATCCATCTCTTTTCCACCGCCTTCCCTTAGTCCCTCTGCACCCTCCCCCCATCCTTGCTTGTGTGCTGTCACTAGGCTCTTTCACACCGGCTATGAAAGCCGAAAAATGCACGGAAAATAGGATTAGCGCCTCCGATGTGAAAGTCGTGAATGCGCTTTGGTGGACAATTGTTTTACGCCTTTTGTCCCGCGACGGGAGGTAGTAACAGCGCCGGGTTACCTGGCAACCCACCTCCACTTGAAAGGTCGTCGCAGCGAGCCGGAAAAGGTGCGAATGGTCTGCTCATTCATAAAAAAAATGACAGGGGAAATCACCTCATGTGATCAAGAAAGTGCAGTAGTGAAAGTAAAAAAAAGTAGCCTATACAATCATGACTGCAGGGACGCCAGGAGGAATGCTCCGTGCGGTTAGGCTTTATGTTCAAACGATGTTGACATTAGTTAACGTTAAGTAGTCATGTGCATTTATAGCCTATACTATTCCCCCGACGAACGTTATGCAGACTGCAGCTGTTTGATATGCGGGCGGTCGTGTATCGTTCCAATTTTAGTAGGACACCATATCGATCTGCCCGCCCACCATGCGAGTGCACCTATCCTCCCTGCTCAGCGGACTAGGAGAAGGAGGGAAGTCTTGTTGTTGAATGAATTTGTTCATCATACAGTAGCCTATAGGCTACACTAACCTATGAAAATATTCATTTGGGCTAGGAGGAGCAGGAAATCCCTCCGCTCGCCTTTCAATGCGGGAGCGGGGGATTTCACCTGAAAGTACAGAGCAGCACGGTAATGTGGCCGTGCTGCTTGGCTCGTGTGAAAGCAATTTCTGTGGCGAGGCGGCTCGCTTTACGGGACTCCTAAATGGCAACTTTTGCGTGATCTGTGTATGAAAGAGCCTTCTGTCTACTGTCTTGTCTCACCACTATCGCCCCCCCCCCCCACATAGTACTCAGTGTTTAGTGTAATCTCTGTCGTTATATGTTTACTAACGTCACCCCCCGCCCCCCCAGTGTTTAGTTTTTGTGTAGCCTATTGTAAAGCGTCTTTGAGCTATGGAAAAGCGCTATATAAGTCCCATCTATTATTATTATTATTATTATTATTAGCCCAACTCATTTTAAAGAGTTAAATTTGCTCCCCGTTGAAAGTACAGTACAACAGTAGATAAAACATTAACCGTAGAATATTTGGCCCACCAAACTGTACAGTATATTATCTATTAAGCTAGCATTAGCATGGTTAGCATAATTAGTACAGTTAGCACAGTTAGCCTGACCTGCTCCAGCGTAGCGGCAAAGCCCGGCCGGTCGGCGACATACGGCAGACCGTGAACCAATCCCACGCTCTCTGTCATCTGATTGGCCATATCAGTCAGGGTGTCAGGTTTGACTGGGGAGAGAGGGGGAGAGACACAGAGACACACAGGCAGACAGAAAGACACACAGACACACCCATCAGCACTGCTTCAAAACAACACTACGGTATATTATATTTAGAGCATTGGAGAAATGAAGCAAAAAGCCAATGCAGACTAAATAGTTATTTCAGCCTAAACAGAGAATATAAACTAGTATCTCCACTGTGTCAGCGATACGAAACAGAGACAGATCCTGACCAAGTAAAGGGCTCAGTGAGCACCAGCTGGCCATAGAAACAGGAACGACTTTAGCTCGGCCTTCGAGTCCAGGGTTTCCGTTATCTGGTAATTGCCAGACTTTTACCGTTAAAATTAATAAAAAACTCAAGACAAATTAAAATCTCTCGGATACCAAGTCCGGTGAAATGATCTCCCTCTAAACACAATTTGAATTGTAATCGGCTCAAATTAAATTCCCACACATGTCCTTTTAAATAGCCACCCTAAGTCAATATTTTTATGATGTGTAGCTATGTTATATAGCCTACTTTATGGGATGAACGAAACAAATTCATGTTACATTTACAATTATAATTAAATTCACACTCTGATTGAGTGTGCGGCGCAGGTGGACAGGCTCGCCTGTATACAGTGTAGTGGTAGTTTGCCTGTATACAGTGTAGTGGTAGTTCGCCTGTATACAGTGTAGTGGTAGTTTGCCTGTATACAGTGTAGTGGTAGTTCGCCTGTATACAGTGTAGTGGTAGTTCGCCTGTATACAGTGTAGTGGTAGTTCGCCTGTATACAGTGTAGTGGTAGTTCGCCTGTATACAGTGTAGTGGTAGTTCGCCTGTATACAGTGTAGTGGTAGTTTGCCTGTATACAGTGTAGTGGTAGTTCGCCTGTATACAGTGTAGTGGTAGTTTGCCTGTATACAGTGTAGTGGTAGTTTGCCTGTATACAGTGTAGTGGTAGTTTGCCTGTATAAAGTGTAGTGGTAGTTCGCCTGTATACAGTGTAGTGGTAGTTCGCCTGTATACAGTGTAGTGGTAGTTCGCCTGTATACAGTGTAGTGGTAGTTTGCCTGTATACAGTGTAGTGGTAGTTCGCCTGTATACAGTGTAGTGGTAGTTCGCCTGTATACAGTGTAGTGGTAGTTCGCCTGTATACAGTGTAGTGGTAGTGTAGTCACCTCTGATGCCGCTGTCACAGATCCAGACCAGCTCATACTTGGCTCCTTCATAACCCGGCATCAGGTTGTTGATTTTGGGGTTGATTCCCACCTTCTTCCCTCCTGTAGACATGGAGGAATCCTAGTTTTCATCAATCATTTCCATTCACATAAGCGGCCCCAAACTGCTCAGCCTCATCTGCAATGGCATTTCTGACATGCTATTGTGCGATTGAACAAAAGGGGGTGCCGCAGATGCCAAAGTGGGCGTGGCCGTATCGATACCGGTTCCTGCACGATACTTTTTTCCGATACGAATTAAACAAAATCAATTTTAACCTAAATAAAACTACATTACACATTGAAATTATGATACAAATCTTTAGTTTTATTTTTTGAAAGCAGTTTTACAGCATAAAAAATAAAACCTACTGTATTTAACACAACCTGAAGTTATCTAACCGTATTGCTGCCCCTACAAAAAATATTGGGGAACAAAGGAAAGAAATGTAAAATAAATAAGAGTACACAGTTTTCAGTGCAAAACGGACAGTTGCAAATCAGTGTTTAATGCTCACTGCTGCAACAGAACGTTATTCTTGTCAAAACTGTGACAACACGGCTCCATTTCATGCATGGAAGACAATAGTCTGAGCATTCACTAGCCTATCAATATAGCCTTAAAGTGAATCGCATTGACATTTAACAAACTATCATGACATCAGCATTTAATAACGAGCTGCTAAAAATACATACTGGGCGAAAACTGGCCACTATTAATGTAACGTTCACGCATATAAATGAATAACTTGCGCATAACGTTACAAATTAATTAAACGATCTACAAATCACGGCCAGATATCGATTTCCTCAAGTCCCAAGTGCTGCGCGGAAAACAGGTCTATCAAGCAAAACAGATCTTTTTCCCCAGCGCTGCTGGGGACCCGACAGAATGCAGTGCCGAATTTCGGCATGAGTTTGGTCACACCCAAAAACAGTGGGCCCATGGCGCATCATCTCCAGAGTCTCCACCCTAGAAATGAGCATTTCTAGTTTAGGAACAGGGCAAATGTTACCAATGAAGAGGCGGGCGTCGACCTCAGGGTATTTGCCCAGCAGCTTCTTGCAGACGTCCACAGCTGGATCGTCCTGATCCTGAACACAGAGGAGCAGCTCATACTGAGGAGAGAGAGAGGGCGGGGCCAGAGAGAGAGGGAGGGGATGCCCAGAGGCAGAGGGGGCGGAGTCATGTTACGGCAGCTCGTTAAGCTCAGAGTTTAGCATTTTTCAGCTCCCAAAATGAATAAATTGAATGAATACATGATTGTGAGATCACAGGTTGATTCATATACATAAAACAAATAGAAAAAAAATATTTCAATGTGCTGCCAAAGCTTTTTGAGCTAAATATGTAATGAGTTTTACATTATTTTATTTTTTTACATATGATTGTGAAGTGTTGATTAATATATAAATCAAAGTTATACATATTTAAAAACATATGACAGGCAGCAACAAAAAAATCTTACCTTGGGGTAATCCAGGGCAAAGAAGGTTTCCAGGTTGGTGATGAGATTGGGGTCGACACCCTTCAGCGGCTTCAGCAGCGACACGCCCAACATCTTGGAAAAAGGCGCCGTGACCTCTGACCTCTTCCCATTCAGATGGAGGCGGCTGTGGGGGGGAAGGGGAAGGGGGGTTGGGGTTAAGGCCCAATTATACTCCATTTTCATACGGAAATAAATGTGTCAGTTTCAAACAAATAAATTGTTTGAAATTGTTGAAATTAATTTAAACATACAAGAAAAACACAATAAGCCACAAACATCTACAAAGAAGACGAAATACAAATACATACATCAACACAAACAAACTCACTCAGGAACACAACTCCCCTCCCCGCAGGAGGACCCCACCAACCAACGCACATACACGATTAGCTCACAGCAATATGTGCCCAACAGCAAGAGGGAAAAAAAACAAAAAACAAAACAACAACCACGGAACCTAGCTATCATGGCGACGACCATGGCCCCCCACGCATGGCTTCTATAAAAGTATTCCAAGACCTAAATACTTTCATGCGACTTTCACGTTGCCATGGATTTTGAGCAACTAGATGGCAGTAGAGAGTCAAACATTCCTGTCCACGGTCCACGGTCGCGTGCAGACTGTATTGTCACGCCTTTTCACCCCCGCTGCTGTTGTCATCAACAACAAACATGGCGACGGTGCACATATGTTGTAATTAGGGATGCACCGATGTGAAAATGTTGGCCGATGTCGATAACCGATATTAATATCGGTGTTATGGCCGATAGCCAGTATTTGCCGATGTCGATATTTGTATTAAAAAAAAAGTTCCTATGATAATCAAATCTTGTAGATACTGAAAGACACATGTAAACAATGTTTATTTGAAAAAGTAATGTGTTTCTTTATTTCCAAAACTTGTGGAAAAGCCCATAATAAATCAGATTTACTGCATTGTTTCCTCAACAAGTTACATGGCCACCATAAAAAATAAAATAAAAAATAAAACACAAGCAACTAACATTGTTGGTTTCTTTTTTTTAGGCTACTTTCACAACTAGTAGCAAGCATAAATAAATCAAAATAAGGATCATAAATCAAAATATCCTGACAGACAAGGTTTTATGAATAACCAAACTTGCCAATATTCATGTCAACCAGACTCTATTAAATTGTAAAACTGGTTTCAAGTTCAAGTATATTCTCACAAACAGAATAATTTTTAACAGACACTGTAGTCTGCACATTTCCCAACACATTTTGTTCTCAAAAGCAAATGTCTGAAACACTGAAACAGAAACACTGCATAATTAAACTCCTTTGAAGTGCAAACAACAAAGTGCAAAATAATTCAGTTTCATCTCACATCTATGAAATAGCTAAACGAAAAATATCAGAAACCTGTCCTGACTCCTGACAATAACAGACACTGTAGTCTAAACTTTCTAAAGGTCCTTACACATCGGGAGCGTTTTTTTCATGCGATTAATTCGCATGTCAATAATATTTCCCGAACCTATATCAGTCAATGCAACCGTGCATACCAACGGCGAAGTTTCGCTGAGCGTTATTGCGGTGTTTATTTTTTCGAACCACGGTCGATTTTTCAGAAATTCGCTTCCGACGTGTACACATCTGTGGCTGTGATTGACAGGTGGGTCAAAACTCGCATCGCAATTTCGTGCAGTATATTCGCATCGCTCTTGATGTGTAAGGACCTTTACTCTTTGCACATTTCCCAACTTATGGTAATCGTCTTCTTAAAGTAAATGTCCCAGACACTGAAATAGGCAACCAGAAACACTGGTCTATCAAACTGCAAAAATAATATAATAATATAATGCAAAGAAAGTCTCAAAGTAAATGTCATAAACACTGAAACAATGTTTCCACCTGACACTGTAGTCTAGGCCTACTTCATGACTGAAACAATGTTTCCACCTGACACTGTAGTCTAGGCCTACTTCATGACTGAAACAATGTTTCCACCTGACACTGTAGTCTAGGTCTACTTCATGACTGAAACAATGTTTCCACCTGACACTGTAGTCTAAGCCTACTTCATGACTGAAACAATGTTTCCACCTGACACTGTAGTCTAGGCCTACTTCATGACTGAAACAATGTTTCCACCTGACACTGTAGTCTAGGCCTACTTCATGACTGAAACAATGTTTCCACCTGACACTGTAGTCTAGGCCTACTTCATGACTGAAACAATGTTTCCAACTGACACTGTAGTCTAGGCCTACTTCATGACTGAAACAATGTTTCCACCTGACACTGTAGTCTAGGTCTACTTCATGACTGAAACAATGTTTCCACCTGACACTGTAGTCTAGGCCTACTTCATGACTGAAACAATGTTTCCACCTGACACTGTAGTCTAGGCCTACTTCATGACTGAAACAATGTTTCCACCTGACACTGTAGTCTAGGCCTACTTCATGACTGAAACAATGTTTCCACCTGACACTGTAGTCTAGGCCTACTTCATGACTGAAACAATGTTTCCACCTGACACTGTAGTCTAGGCCTACTTCATGACTGAAACAATGTTTCCGCCTGACACTGTAGTCTAGGCCTACTTCATGACTGAAACAATGTTTCCACCTGACACTGTAGTCTAGGCCTACTTCATGACTGAAACAATGTTTCCACCTGACACTGTAGTCTAGGCCTACTTCATGACTGAAACAATGTTTCCGCCTGACACTGTAGTCTAGGCCTACTTCATGACTGAAACAATGTTTCCGCCTGACACTGTAGTCTAGGCCTACTTCATGGGGCAGAGAGGCAGGTTTTTTTTTTAACAAAGAGAAGCATTTCTGCTTTCTCGCATAGGATCCTATTTCTCCTTTCATCGACAATATTTGATGCAGCGGAGAAGAGGCGTTCGCTGTTGACACTTGTACATAGAGCGGAGAGGTACTCGGGTGCTGCTTGAGCCACGGCGGGGAAGTGGGACATGTTGCAGTGGGCTCTCACTTGGGTCGATGGGAGGCTCACTCAGACAGCCCTGCGCCTATAGGGAAAATATAGTGATTAACTACACATGTCTGGTAAATTATCAGGAATCAGGACATTATAACTTGATCCACCTCCTACCCTTAAGAGCTTTGTTGAACTCTGCTCTGAGCGGATGAGCAGGGCTAGAGGTCAAACTGAAGAGGGCACTGCCCCCTTGAGTTTGAGCTGTAGCCCTGCTCATCTGCTCAGAGCAGACCAAAGATTGCAGATATAGCGGGGCTGACCGGTGAACTGACCGGTAGGCCAGCACCAGTGTCTTGAACCTGATTTTTTTTTATTGTAGGTCGCTTTGGACAAAAGCATCTGCTAAATGCAATAAAGTAAAGTATTATTAACATACAGATAGAGAGATAGAGAGATAGATAGATAGATAGATAGATAGATAGATAGATAGATAGATAGATAGATAGATAGATAGATAGATAATAGATTAATAACAATTTGATTACACAAGGGAATTTAACAGACTTGATTATTTGAATAAAAGATTGGGTCTGACAATACCTGCACACCCGTTGCACTTGTCAGGCCTGCCTGCTGTTCCCATGGCCGAGTTTTCCTTCACAATTTCTGCATACATGTTTGTCCTTCAACGACGGTCCACCTCCACCCCCATCACTTTCTTTTCCTCTTTTCTTGGGGTTCTACAGTGTCGGGTTCTGCGGCGGGTGTCTCGGTGGCACTGTTGCTCAATCGTCCTAGTCTCCACTTCCTTCTGTAGCATATTTATAGCCTCTCGCTTGGTTGCTGTGTCAAAATAGAGGGCTTTGTGCCTTGGGACCAGGATCGTTGCCAAGTAGTACAGTGGCTCAGAGAAAATGTCTGCAAAATCTGTCTGTCACAGCTTTAAGTAGAATGCTCTTTGCTGTGTGGACACACACCACTATCTGTTTCGGCCACTTGGCTCAATAAACGTTTCAGTGCCACAACGTGGGAAATCACGTCAGCAGTAGTAGCCAAATGTGAGCTCCTCTCTTTCGTCAGCTCTTCGAATGGAGAGAGAAGCGTTTCCATGTTTTCAATGAGGCCCCACTGGTATGCACTGAGAGAGGAGGGAAGCTCGTAATCTGCACCATACATAGCAAGTGCACGCTTCTGATCCAGTAGAGTTTTCATCATATAAAAAGTACTATTCCATCTTGTCACGACATCTTGTTGTAGCATAATGGGTTCCAGGTTGGGCAGCTCCTTCTGAATGGCTCTCGGCCGAGAGGTGGCAAGTGGAGAGTGCCTGAAATCACCGACTATCTTCCTTCCAATAGCCACACAGTCAGAGATGCTACGCTGGCTTAACATTCCATCGTGTCCGGCTAGCTGTAGTGCAGGGGTGGGCCATTTTTTTCACCAGAGGGCCATACTGACTTACATCAAGTAAGCAAAGGGCCACACATTGGAGATTATACCTGCCAACAATCCTGATTTTCACGGGAGTCTCCCTATTTTTAACCCTCTCTCCCATTGTGATTGGTAATTTCTTGTTAATCTCCTGATACAAATCCAATGGCTGTAGCAGATGAGATTTATAAACATAATTCTGCCTTTTATTGCGTTTTTGGGGGTCCTTTTGTTTTTCTTTGAGCCAGAGGACCTTGGGGGCCGGATTGAGATTTTGCCCATGTATGCTGTGTAGTGTAGTGTATGTGCCTGTGCCATACAGCCCAGGCTTTCAACACCACAGTCGTCCATTGCCTTCTTCATATTCCGTGGGCTGTCACGAAGCACGACATCCACTTTCTCTTTCGGTATGTTCCACTTAGCAAACATGCCACCAAACGCACTTGGCTATGGCTGGTCCACTATGGCTGGTCCACTATGGCTGGTCCACTATGCGAGCCTGGAAACTCTTGTGCATGCAACACAGCTCGTTTCATTTCAAAGTGGTTACCAATCCACTGAGCAGTAACGGCAAAAACGCACAGGACGCGGAAGCGTAGCCAGTTTTCATTCGCCGCCCATGTTAACTGATCTGACCGTCCACACTGCCCACACTGTCCGCTCTGCTGCGCTTCTGTTCGGCGTCTGTTCTATTTTTTCTAGGGATGCACCGATATAAAAAATTTGGCCGATACCGACACCCGATATTAACGTTGCTGTTATGGCCGATAACCGATATTTACCGATGTCGATATGATCTGTATAAAAACACATTTCTATGGTCATCAAATTTTGTACATACTGTAAAACACATGTACACTGTGGATTTGAAAAAATAATCAATTTCTTTATTTCCAAACATTGGGAAGAGCCCATAAATCATAGATTTACCTCATTGTTTCCTCTCAATGTGAGATTTGGCTGATACCGATAACTGATATTAACATTGTAACATCGAACCGATGCCGATATGTAAAAAAAATTACTAACATCGGCCCATACGATATGATTGTCGATATATCGTGCATCCCTAATTTTTTCCGTGAGCGAAAGAGAGAGAGGTGGGAGTGACGTTGCTATCTGAAGTGGGGTTTCAGGTGGTCATCCGGCACAACAGACTGAGAGAGGGACAGAGAGAGAGAGAGAGACTACAGACCTAACTACACAACAACGTTGTTAACAAACGCTCTTTGTCCTACTGTGGTCATTCATTCAGTGTTTACCCCAGTGTCCCAAGACGTGGACATGCCATGAATGAACAGTTGTCATGAACACATTGTGTTATACATTCATGAGGTTATAAACGTAGCGATGATAAAAATGAGGTAGATATGGGAAAACAAAAGATGAAGACAAGCAGAGCCGCTTGATGCCCGGCGCGGAGAAATGTGCTCCTTGTGTAGACAGCCAGGCGCCTGAATGCGCTTTGCAGCGCAGGGGCTGCGCTTCCGCCCCTGTCTGTCCCCAGCGTAAGGCTTAGCATACTCATTTGACTTATGTCTGAGCTCCATATATTCGTCATGAAGCTAATGTCATTCACATCACTTTCCAACAACTTGTGGATATGTGTGGCCAAAGTGTGGTACAAAGCAGGGAGGGAGGACGTGTCGGCAAAGTAACGCCCGCTTGGGAGGCTGTAGCGCGGTTCAATGTGGTGTAGCAAGTTGTGAAATCTTGATGGAAAAGGGCTGGTCATCAAGAGCATTACCTTGTTTGTGATTGACTTGGCCTTTGGCGCTGTCCTTTGAAAAGCTCTTTGCTTTCTCGAGTGCTCCCACTAGTTCAAGTTCAAGTTCAAGTTTACCAGCTACCAGCTGCGGCTTCTACTGCTTTCTTCTGTGGCTGCTTGCTAGCAACTTGTTGCTGGTATTCTTGGTATAATTCTGGATGGCGACTCTTCAAATGTGTAATTAAATTGGTGGTGCAGAATGACTTAACACGGCACCCTCTGTGCATTACTTCGCCCTCGCAAGTATTGCATACTGCAACGTGAATGTCGGGGGGGGGTTTTCAGAGCGAAAAACTTCCAGACCGCAGACATTATTCGTCCTCAGCATGTGCTAGTATGTTTACGCTCACAGCCCCACAGCCCACAATCCTGTGGTGCGTGACTGCGTCACTACCAGAGACTATCAACTAATAGAGAGACGCTCAACTTCCAGTCACTTCCTGTATCTGTTTCACCACTGCAACGCACCTTAGGACACTGGTCTTAGCCAATGAAGTTTGATAACACTGACAGACAGCCAGTGGTGTAACGTAACAAAGTATTAATACTTAAGTACAGTACTTAAGCACTGTTTTGGAGTATCAGATTCAGTACTTTACTTGAGTACTTATATTTCTGTCAAATTTCACTTTTACTCCACTACATTGCCCAAATAAAATGTATACTTTTACTCCACTACATTTCCCCCAAGAATCTTAGTGACAAAGTAAAATCAGAAGAAATTGGGTAGCCTGCAAGCAAGCAGGTTTGGCGAATTAGTGCCCCTAGTTTGCAAGTTACGTTAATCATGTTCCACACTCCATTCCATTTGGTGGCTGTAATGTAACATAACGTCGTTTGCCGTCACTTTGCCGCCGGGCCTCACTCGTCACTTAAAGTACAGCTGCTTCTTCTACCAGAACTCTATACCATTAGATTACTCTTGCTAACTTCATCATGCACCGCTTAGACTGTAACTCATATTTAATTTAATCTATTTAACTCAGACTGTAAATTCATGTCAATTAATATTTTATGCCTACTGAACACTTCTCCACTCGTGTATATATTGTATATTGGACTGCACTTGCAATGTTGTGATTGTCTTTTTGTTGTTTTTCCTATTTCTTTATCTGAATATTGACATGACCTGCATAATGACACTAAGACAAATTCCTCGTATGTAATCTTGCATACTGTGGCAACAAAAGTGATTCTGATACTCGCCACAGAGTTGCGATATAGGCTATAGTAGGAGCACAGTCTGAATAGCAAACTACTACTGAAGGTATTTCAATGAATGAGACAGCAAATCTTGTATCAAAAATACTGATGTTAAGATTACATATGGAGTGAAACTGTGGCTTTAAAGCACTACTCAAAATTCATAAGGTTAACATTACAATGAGAGTTTTATTTTGAAAGCCATAAAGTGGAAGAAGACCTACTTTTCAATTCTGGCTGACTTGCCCTCATGCACTAAATTATGGGGGGGGGGGGTAATTAACTGCTCATCAACTGAACTGCTCATTTTTTGGGGACTGTGAGCTTAGTTCAAAGTTCAAAATTGTGAACTATGAACGTGAACTAGTTAATTTTAATCTGCGCAAGCTGAACTTTGAGCTAGCTCTTGTGAAGTGTAAACTTGTACAACACTGTTAAAGTGCCATATTTACAGAGGTAGACATCATTGACTGTATATAAATAGTATGCACTGTCCACAAAGCTAGCACCAGCCTCAGCTAGATTCAAAAAAAAGTTCAGAGGGGCGGGGATCTCACACTGCGCAGAATCGGGTACAGTAGTTTTGGCCCATTTTGGCTTCAAACTGCATTGTGAAAGGAGGTGGAGTGAGTCAGTCTCCAGATATGTATCTGGTTCTACTGTTATGACCTCAACTAGCTAGGGCAGCTAACAATACAAAAATGAATGAGGTTAGCTTGCTTAATCTAGGAAGAGAACCGAATGGGTGTAACATTTAGCTAATGAGATAGCCCCACCACAGCTAACAGTCATATTATATATGGCTAACAGAGGTTTAAACACAAAGCCCCGCCTAAAGCCCCCAAGTCAAGAGATGTCGTGGTTTTATCTCACAGGCAGACATAATCATCATGACAACAAGCTGGTTAGCTTAGCGAGCTAGCTTCTAGACAGATATGACAAGAAGCTGGCTAGTTTAGCGAGCTAGCTTCTAGACAGATTATGACAATAAACTGGTTAGCTTAGCGAGCTATCTTCAGGGCAGATGACAACATAGCTCATAAACAGACCGAACTGCTGCTAGCTGGTTAGCTTAGCTGTTAGCTTAGTACTTACACATAGATGATGGATATGAAGTGCATGAGCCACAGCACGGTGAACAGGACGAAGCCGACCACAGAGAGCCCCTGCATGGCGAGCTCCAGCAGAGACATGGTCAGCTCAGCTCCGTCAGGGGCGGCAGCCTGGAGGGGGGCAGGGGTCCGGGAAGCGGAGGTCTGGAGGCCGGCTCAGCCTGACTCAGCCGGTCAGCTTGCCAGGCAGAGCAGGGAAGTGTGGAGTGTGTGACAGGCTGAGCTAGCGGGTCCCTTCGGCCTCCCTCTGCCACTGGAGCGGCTCAGGTCAGTCAGCAGACAGACCCACCCCGGTTAGCCTGGGCTCGGCTCGGACAGTCAGCTCAGCTGACAGGGCGGGGCGGGGTCTTCTTCTTCGTCTTCTTCTTTTGAGTTTGATGGCGGGTGGCAAACAGTTTATAGTGCATTAGCGCCACCTACTGAATTTTAGTGGTTTTCACAATGCAGTTATTTACAGTGAAAAAGTAACAGTGTCCACCCAAAGTTCTCCAATTCATAATTATTGTCCATACTATCACTCAGACGCAATTGTCCAAGTTTGCGCAAATGCGTCCCTCAGTATTTTATCTATCTCTGTGTTGCAGAAACGTCCACCCAGTGGGCAAGCCCACCCCCTTCCCTCGGAAGGGGAAGGGGGTGGGCGGAAGTGAATTCAAAAGCTGTAGTTCCTCGAATGGCCACTAGGCGTCGGGGACAGTAGGCATTCCCCCCATGTTAAAATGCCCGACTTTGTAACAGGATTAAACATCTTTCCAGGGAGTGGCAAAACACGGTTTTGGTCTATCTTATTATAATTTGAGAAGTGTCCGTGTTCGTGCCTGCGTATGAGCAGAATTTTGTCCGGCTGCGGCTGTGCCATTTTACGTGCGATCAGGCTGAAACTTTCAGGGGGTGTAAAGACCTGATGGAGCGGACTTTTAATTAGGTGATTTCCCTGATTACCTAATGATGTGATGTCAGTGAAGATGTCATAAGTTCAGTGATGATGTCAAACACGTGTAGCATTAACCGAATGCTGAAGTTCACATATTGCTCTAATCAGAGTGAAACATAGATGACACAAACACATTAACATGACATAATTGAGACATCAAATGTTCTGTTAAAACATTAACAAACGTCTTTATAATAATTCTGTGATTACCATTAACGATACAAGTCACCATTTTGATGTGGATATGACGTCAACTCGGACAAAGCGGAGCTCTGGATGATACCCGAATTCCCAAGCTGTAATTCCGGCCTGGACGACCGTTCAATTCACTTTTTACAGGTCGAACCCAATTTTTTCCGGTGGTCTGAGTTGTCTTGAACGGGGTATAACTCACAGGGGGGTCCCCACAGGCATCAGCAGGGATGGGGCGGCTCAGGAGGTCGAGCAGTTCGTCCAATAATCGCTTTGGATAAAGGGTTAGATAAAAGTGGTCGGTTGTTCGATTCCCGCCTCCTCCAGTCTGCATGTCGAAGTATCCTTGGGCAAGATACTGAACCCCAAATTGCTCCTGATGGTGTGCCAGTACCCTGCGTGGTAGCCTGCCGCCATCGGTGTATGAATGGGTGAATGTACCTACTGATTGTAAAGCGCTTTGGATAAAAGCGCTATATAAAATGCAGGCCATCAGCAGGGATGTATTACCGAACAGGCCTACCGGGCCCAGGCCCAGGCCCAAGAGCCCAGGGGGCCCATAACCCAGAGCCTCTTCACAGGGCCCCCTGTGAAACTGATCACTCACAACAAGTGATATGGTGTTCAAAATAGTTGTCCAAGTCTAGATGAGGATAAAAAACCCACCTATCTTGTCTCCATACTTTGTATCTCTCTTCCACTCTTTTCCTCGTTGTCTCATGATTAAAGTCCTAAATTCCCACATCGCCCTGCTGTAAATCACCCATGTTTAATAAATTTTTGAAACCTGTGGTGCAAAAGAAAATGTGAGAGGAGGAAGGAAGGAGAGGGTATCAAAGGCAAGTATGAACGGACCGAGGAGAGTTTCAAGCAGAAGAGTTTAATTTAAAAAGAGGAAGGGTGGATGAGAAGAAGTAACAAAGAAAGGAGATTGTTAGTAAATGAGTTGTGACACTTTGGGGCCTCTTCTCCTTCCTCTATCTGCTTCTCATTATCCCCAGGCAGGATATTATGACACACACTGCCTGCCTGCATGTGTAACGGCGTTGTGTAGGTGGTACTTGCAGCAACCCATGTTAAGGGCTTGTCCAGGGGTGGATTCGAACTGCCGACCCTCGGCTTGGGAGTCCAGCATGTTAACCGCAACACCAAGAGAGCTAGCTCCCTTGGCGGAGCTGGTTAACATGCCTTTATACCTGGGGAGTGAGTGAGTTTAACCAATCCACTCGCTACCACTCGGGACTCACGAGGAATCCGTGCTGATTCAACTCGGTTACACTCACCCCCTTAAACTCACTCCACACCCACTGGACATCCGGGTCACGGCACCAATGTAACGGCGTTGTGTAGGTGGTACTTGCAGCAACCCATGTTAAGGGCTTGTCCAGGGGTGGATTCGAACTGCCGACCCTCGGCTTGGGAGTCCAGCATGTTAACCGCAACACCAAGAGAGCTAGCTCCCTTGGCGGAGCTGGTTAACATGCCTTTATACCTGGGGAGTGAGTTTAACCAATCCACTCGCTACCACTCGGGACTCACAAGGAATCCGTGCTGATTCAACTCGGTTACACATGCACAGATAGCACATGGACACACACACACACACACAGTCTCAAAAGTCTCCTATCATAGTTGCAGTTGGCTAGGTCTCATCCTGGCACACAACCAGGCAGTAAGACAAATCAACCCAGAAAAATGTCTGACTGTGTCTTAATGGTCACCTTGTATACAGAAGTGACACGGAATTACACAGGAAGTCGAATGGTTAAATAAGACATGACATCATCACTGATGACATCAACAATGAACTTTTCAGCCAGAGGCCTTCCAGCGTAGAGGAAGGCCTCTGGCTGAAATTTACGTTGTTGCTGCTGCCCAGATTGAAGAGTCATTAAAACCTATGAAAAGACATTTGGTGTGCTGGCATTTCTCTTACGGTCTGTAACATGTCAGACAAATGAAAAACAATATACTTGACAGTTCACACCAAAAAGAGCTACCTGATTTTGAGTGGTAATGAAGAGACATATGAATAAGTGAATGACAAGTTTAATATCATGCTAGATTATGTTAGCCATCAAGATCTTAAACTCCAGCACAGAAGAGAATAAGGAACAGATAAACATTAACAAGAGAGTTGCTCTGCAAATAGTTCACAGCAGTGGTTCCTAACCTTTTTGGCCTGTGACCCCTTAAAATAAGTAAAGTCAAGTCAACTTTATTTATAGAGCACATTTACAAAGACAAGCAGCCGACCAAAGTGCTTCACAGATAAAAACACTAAAATATAGAAACAATACACTGCTACCAAGCAAGGTGCAATACAAAGTGCAACAAATACAATTGATAAAATAAACCAAAATAACAGCAATTAAGTTGCCAGGAGGCAGGCTCAACTCAGGTCGAAGGCCAGGGAGAAAAGGTGCATCTTGAGCAGGGATTTAAAAGCCTCTAGGCTCTGGGCTGATCTAATATGGAGGGGGAGGCTATTCCAGAGCCTAGGGGCTGCTATCACAAAGACTCTGTCTCCTCTGGTCTTAATCCTGGTCCTGGACACCTCCAGGAGTGAAGTGAGGCCAGGATTGGGGTAATGTGGTTGCGCTTCTTGGTGCCGGTAAGGAGTCGAGCAGCCGCATTTTGAACCAGCTATAAGTGACGGAGCAACGACTGATCGATGCCAAAATAAAGCAAAGTCTACCTGGGACCCCTTGTCATATGTTGCATTGTCTACCACTTAAGTTACTGATTATTGCCTTGATTCATGAAAGTCAGAAAATAGTGAGTCCAAGCTCACATCTTCAAATGTCAAGTTTTGTCTGACTACAGTCCAAAACCCAAAGATATTCAGTTGATCATTATGTTGGACAAAGGCAATAAATCATCACATTTAAGATGCTGAAAATGTTTTTTTTTTCTTACATTTTTGCTTAAAAATGACTAAAAGCAACTATTCAATTATCTATTATTTTTGTTGTCAGTGGCGTGCACAGACATTTTGGGGGGCAGGAGTTCAAGTGAAAAAAAGGGCACCCCTCTCATAATTTATTTAAAAAAGGGGGGGGAGGGGAGTACAGTGTGGTGTCCCTGGGTGACCACACTTAAAGTGCTCACCTCCTTCCAATTTACATAAAATCCTATGGCAATAAAGACCACATATTTGTAGGAACTTATTGCTAAAGTACAGGCTCAACACACATACTACAGAAACATGTAAGACACAATGTAGTAACTAAAAAATATGGCATTTTATACAGTGGGGGTCAAGTTTAGAAAAATGTCTCACTACAATGAAATGGCTACTATTGGGACTAACATCATCACACATGAATACAATTGGGCTCATTGAATCCACAAGAGTCTCAGCTTTCCAGTCATACAAATGACAAATTTACAAATTATGTAATTCCAATACTTTTTAGGCTCCCCAGTATGGAGAGATATCCAGATAGAAGGTGAAAATAACAAATGTATAGGTTAATGCATGCAAAAACGATTTTTGGAGCATTAATTAAGGCCCCCTGCAGACAAGCTAGCATGAGAGGACTGGGACCAATGGATGCATTAGGCATTCTAGTTTTGGAGGATATCAGTATCTTCACTCTAGCTTTAGAAATGGGTCCGCTACAGCCTCTGAAACACAGTAATGTCGACCATGCATGTGCCTTGCAAAAAGGGCACTTATCATTCAGAGGGCAAAAGGGCAGGTGCTTGGGCACCACCTGGGGTCTATCTGTGCATGGTCCACAAAAATCTATTGCAAAAAAAGTAAGTTATCCACATTTATTTGTATTTTTTTTTATTTGACTTCATTCAATGCTTGAAGAAACTTTACAAACCAACAATTCTTCCAAAATGTAAAATGATAATTTCCCCAAAAATCTTTACTAGTAAATTACAGAAAGAAAAACAAATAAGTGCAATTTTTGATTCTGAGATTGTTTTGAAATTGCCCCCCACCTCAAAAAAAAACAAAAAAAACTGTCAAATAATTTAACCTTCGTCTATTTTTCTAGTTAGCACATTTCTATAATTTTATACAACAAACGTTGAAGGAAATAAGAAAAAAACAACAACACACATACATCATAGTTTTCCATCCCATTAAATAGGATTTGGAAACAAGCCTTGCTATACAGAAATGTCACTCGTGTCTTGAATTTTTTTATTGAATATGACATTTAAATTGAGTTTATTTCATAATCCTTTCATATACTTTTTAGAAAACTTTCCACATTCAACTTCTTTAAGAGACTGGAGGGGAGACTGGAGGGGCACGCATATTTAATTTTAATTTTTTGGGGGGAGAGGGGGGTACTTGTTTACAAACAGTGAATGAAAATGAACGATCATTTCACCACTCGTATTAAAACAATTGCTATGAATTGAATTTGTTTCTTCTTTATTTCAATTGATAATCCAGTCAGATTTCAGCGACTGGCCCATAGGACAGCTTCTTTTCACTCTGCTAGTTTCTGAATTCTCTAACACTGTAAAAAAAAATCCAGATAAGTGCAGAGCAACCTTGTTTATCAATGTCCACTATTTTTTATTTTATTTAATGCAGACAACCAATAAGAGCGAAAAACAAAACAAAGTTGATTTTCGAGTTTCCATGGTTTTAACCAGTCAGCCAATCATGAAACACTTTTCAGATGTTTATTTTTTCTTACCCCAACACGACTGTCAGCAACAAACACCAAAAGAAGACTCTTATTTTGACAGGTTTAATGCTAATGCTCATGCTAACAGGAAGTGATGCAAATGCGTTTCCATGGCAACATGTGAAAAACAACAATAGAAAAGCAGGGTTTTGTGGCTAAACAGTTGTTGTTTTTATTGGAGGCAAAAACAGGAAGTGACAGTAGAAGACAGAGCAAGTCACCTGGCTAGTTAGCAAGCCAGCTCACCTTTCTATCTACCACATTAACTTGATAGCCATATACTTAGCCTCCTAGCCATTTCACTAGCCACCTAGCCACTTAAATAACTGCCCAGCCAACTCATCAGCTTACTAGCCAATTAACAAGCAAAATAGCCACATAACCAACCAGGTAGCTGCTCAGGAAATGGGGTAGCCAACTGACGAACAAAGAATCATACAAATAGCCAGCTCGCCATATATTTAGCTTACTAGACAAATAGTCATACAGGAAGCCAACAAGCCACCTAATTAGGTTACTAAACAATTAACTAGCCAATTAATAAATCAGGTGGCCAGCTAGCCAATTAATAAAGTATCTAGCTAAGTAACCATATACCTAGCCAATTAGTTACATAGATAGCCAACAAGCCAAATAATTAGGTTACTAGCCAATTAACTGGCCAAATTGGAATCCAGGTAGCCAAATAACCAACTTGCTCTCTCTAACCCCTCCCCTCCTTTAGCAATGCCCCTCTATCACTGTGAGCCCGTCCCCTCTTTCTTAGCCCCGCCCCTCCAAGACTCTAAGCCCATCCCCTCTCTCATAGCCCCGCCCCTCCAGTGCTCGAAGCCCCGAACTCTATCTCTTGGCCCTGCTCCTCCAGTGCTCTAAACTCCTGCCCTCTCTCTCTTAGCCCTGCCCTCCAGCAATCTAATACCCTCCCCTCTCTCTCTTAGCCCCGCCCCTCCAGTGCTCTAAGTCCCGCCCTGGCTGCCAGCAGCACCGTAGCCTGCATGGCATACTGCAGCACCACCGCCCCCAAGCCCCGGTAAAACCCTGTCCCTCCTCCCTCCCCACCAATGGCACGCCAGCAGTCAAAGAAGCCCTCGTACTGACTGTTGACAGGAAACACGACATCCCCGATGCCGTCTCCGTCCGTGCCGTCGATGATGGTGCGTGTGCCCTGCACGGCCAGGCGGTGAAGAGCCGTCTCCAGAGGGAACACCAGCACATCGGCAACCAGAGACCCCGCCCACTCCGTCCACAGCTCGGGGAAAAAAGCCTCGATTTTAGATTCCACTTCCTGTTTGGGCTTGAGGAACGAGGTGATTCGCCGGAGGAGCGCCTGCACGGCTGTGCGGACCACGGCGTGAGTGAAGGCAGGAAGGAGCAGTGAGGAGAGGGGGAGGAGCCTCTTGCTGTGAGGAACGCCCAGGCCCAGCAGGCGGGTAGAGCCTTCTAGCACACAGTCCAATAGAGAGGAGAGGGGCGCGGCTGGGACCGGGTCACGGATGATGTCACTCTGTCACAAGGAAGGAGCAAAAGAAAATTCTGTTAATTTGGGACTTCATAGGACTCGGCCCAATCCAAATGTCTAACTTCTTTGTGGACTGAGCCCTGGTGGACTTCAGTCATACCGTGACGTGTTCAATGTCATCACGCCAAGTCTGCAAGGGCCCGAGACTGCAAGGCTTAATAAGCCTCTGATAGATAGGCCTAAATACTACAATAATAACATGCATGTTGCTTACCTCTATGGCCTGTACTGCTACATATCTCTATGATGATGTGGTTGAATATTATTTCTGGCCTACATTCAATTAGTTAGTTCAATAGTTTTTTTGTTCGGCAAGTGGAAAAACTATGGCATGTCCGTATTGCAATCAATTGTGCGTAATTAAATCAGGTCAGTGTGGTTACGTCCAGGCACACAGGAGCGTTGCAGAGGGTCAGACTTTTCCCCTCTCAGAAACCTTACATGGATTGCAAAGTGCAATAGCATTGTTTAGATATCATCAGAAACTCAAACTGCAAAACAGCCAAATTTTTTCTTCCAATTTTTGCACACACTCCTCTTATTACAGGACAATTGATGTCCTTCAAAGTAAAATGATCAAGCCTAGGGTACAAGGGTTCTTCCTTTAAAAATTAAATAAACATTTCCTAAATAACAGAAATATATGAAATGATGAATAAATCTAAGACATTTCTGAAAATAAATCAATACAAATCTTAAATTGGGTAAGTGGTGTCTGTCTGTGTCAGTCACGATTTGTGACGGAAGTGATGTCATCAGTGATGTGCTGTCACTTGAGAAACTGTGATGGCATCAGTGATGTCATCAGTGTGATGTCACTCGAGCAACTGTGATGTAGTATGAGCCAATTGGGCACAGTTGCACGATGGTGCTTAGGTGGGTGGGCGGTGTCTGCTTTGATGTCACTCAGTTGTGATGTCACTCGAGCAACTGTGTTGTAGTATGAGCCGATGGCGCACAGTTGCACGATGGCGCCTAGGTGAGTGGGTGGCGTGTGTCTGTCTGTCAGTCATGATTTTGAGAGCCCGCGGAGCGGGCGATTTCCATAGCTGCAGCCATGGTGCATCATCTCCAGAGTCTGCACTCTAGGAATCAAGCGCGCGTAGCGAGATTAAAAAACATTAAACATTTTATAAAATATTTTCTGTTTTATAATTAGTCATAATTTAGATAAACACTAACATTGAAAATATTTTTTAAACCATGAACCATTTCTGCTGATAAGCCTAAAAACTAAGCCTAGAAATGCTAAACACCCAAGAGAACGCTTCCAAAACAGAATTTATGATTAAATTAAATTAAACCATATGATCATATTTCTCACCTGCACTGTTTCGATCAGACTGGCGCAGTAAAAGGGCAGAACGATGATGGCAGTCAGGCTGCGGCCAAACGACATACACAATGAATGGAGAGAGAGAGAGAGAGAGAGAGAGAGTTAGAGAGAGAGAGAGTTAGAATGAGACTAGATTGCTACAACTAGTTCCCCCCATTGACTGGAAATGGAATGGACAGGATATGAGCTTTCTAAAAGTGAAGCGAAAACATCTAGATCGCCTCCCTGGTGGCCGGTCCCAGTATAGGTCACAAGTCCCGCCTCCGACATGTTGACAGGCTGAGCAAGGAGAGCTATTTTTTTCCCACCAGAGGCTGAAGGCAGCAAGACAAAAGAGTGCTGGAAAGAACAGGATCATAGTTTGGGAAATAACGTTAGCCTACACAGAGAAGGTAAGCGCTACTGCCTGCCTGCCTGCCTGACAGAGAGAGAGAGAGAGAGAGAGAGAGAGAAAGAGTCTCGTGTGTGTGTGGGGGGACTGGAGAGGGAGAGAAAAGGGGTGAAGTCTGCATGTGCTGCAGTTAATTGTCTCGCAGGCCGCGGCTTTTCGAGCCATGTTCTAAATATCGGGGACTGCAATCGGTGAACATTGGCCTTTTTTGCCGATGACCAATTGCAGTCAACAAAGGCAATATCGGCCGATACCGATATGCGGCCAATATATCAGTGCATCTCTAATGCTAACGTTGCTTTGCTGATGTGTTTAGGTGTAAATATGCTACATGCTAACACAATGCCTGCAGATATACTAAACATCATTGTTTATGCAGTTCCCACTTACTAGTACTACCGAAATAGGTCAGTCACATCACAAGATAAAACAATGATATAGCAAAACAACACAGCTAGTGACCTTTCGGTCCAAATCTAGCAAACTGCTGGGCTTGTAATGTTAGCTTCGGCGCTGTTGTGAAAGATGCATACAGGAAGAACTGAGGATGACGTCACACACAGAGCCAGAGAGTGCACGTTGGGTACGTCAGTAGACAGGCGGGTAGCTTGGCCAATCATTGCATTCGGTCAGAATATGCAATGATTGGATGAGCTTATTTCCAATTCCAATTCCAATTCCATTCCTGCCTGTGGCCATTGGTCTATTTAATGCCTCTCTTAAAAGAGCACCTCGGAGACGCTCAGTCTCCCTGAGACTGAGCCAGCCGATAGGCTAACTGGAAAAGTGCCTGGCTGAGCCACGTGTAACGTATAGGGCAAGCCGAATAATATAAGTTCAGTGTGCAATAAAGATAGGCTAACTGGAAAAAGTGCCTGGCTGAGCCACGTTTAACGTAGGGGGCAAGCCGAATAATAATATAAGTTCAGTGTGCAATAAAGACAATTGGCACGTAAGGTATACTTACCGGTACTCTACGTATTTGCTTACTTAGACGTACTCCACTATTTTGCTCCTACCGCATTTAATACTGTTTACTATTTATACTGTTTATACTGTTTATTCCATGCTATGTTGTGTTCTTTCTTCTTATTCTGCTTATTTTACTATCGCATTACTGTATTTTATTTTATGCTATGTGTGTTATGTGAACGAGCAACTGTAACTTGTCCCAATTTCCCCCCGGGGATCATTAAAGTCTTTCTGATTCTGATTCTGATTCTGATTCTGATTCAGCCCTGCAGGAGCTAGACAGCTAATTTTTCACCCTTTTTTGTCAGAGCATTTGATTCATTGATTACTGTCAGGATATACAGATAATTACAACACATATGAAAAAGTGCTTCTAAGATAAATTGCCTACTCTAGCTTTAATGCTTTCTATCCAGGATTTATATTGAGTATTGTTTTATGACCCAGTCGTACATATATATGAAAAAAAAAAAAAAAGATAAGATAAGACAAATTAATATTTCTTCTTCACCCTTTCAGCAGTAAGTGTCCAGCCAGCTGCTTCAGGCTCCAGCTGTGTGGCAGTTCCCTGCAGAGAAGAAGAAAATACTCAGTTACTAGCACCAATACTTCCAGGAGTACTAGTTAGGGCTGTCACTTAAGCCGTTTTCCCACATGCGCTTTTTACCGCTAAATGACCGGAACGTGGTCTAATGCCTTGATGTGTGAAAGTTGTTTTCCGGTATAAGCGCGACCCCGTCATCGCGGACATTTCACCAGTTTCGAGCCAGTCAGAAGAGCGGTATGCGCGATCAGGGACACAAGTGTAGAACGGGTCCAGTCATTTGCCGCGACACCGGTCCTTCTCTCATGGGCGAGGTGTACACACGTTGCTTAATGTTCCAGCGGGCATAATCTAATCATTCGCGCACATTAAAGCAAACTTGCGAAATGATCTTGTGATAATAAGAGCGGTATGTCAGCTTCATGTGTGGGCGTGCTGATTTCCCCCTCTCCCCTCTCTGCTGCCCCAGTCCTTCAGTCCTCCTCCTTCAGTCACAGCCCGACAGGGACACAGACGAAGCAAATGCACGACAAGCAAACTTATTTCACCATCGGAGTTTTGCCGACACGTCACTCCCCACCCGCTCTGCAGTGCCGCCCCGCCCCCCAACATACAGGCAATTTCGCTGCTATATTCATACATGCGAGCACCCAGGTGTGAAGGGAAATGTCCGATATTGACTTACAGGTAATTTTCCGGTACGCATGTGGGAAAATGGCTTTATAAGACTCTGAAGCCAAACTGTTAATATGGCGCGTCAATGGGAGATTCTGTGTATTCGATCCCTACCAAGGGAGAACCCAGTCGTTTGTCAACAACTCAGACAGGTTTCAACCATTGAAAAGAAAACTGTCGCCACTTACTTTTGTTACTTTACTTTTTGTAAAGTAAAGTAAAATATGTAATCACTGTTTACAAACATAAAAAGGGGCACGGTGGCGCAGTCGGTAGCGCTGTCGCCTCACAGCTAGAAGGTCCTGAGTTCGCTTCTCGCCTGGGACGTTGTGGGCGCTGGAGTTGTGTCCCCCCCATATCTTCAGTGCCTACTGCCCAGGTGGGTTATCTCGTCGAAAGGGCCTTTCTGTGTGGAGTTTGCATGTTCTCCCCGTGCTCCCCAGGGGGTTCCTCCGTACATAACCCCCCCACTAAAAACATGCAGAAGATCGTCATCCGACCAGTGACGACAACATCCGAAGTTGGTCCCCGGGCGCTGGAAAGAAAAAGCGACCACTGCTCCTGGCCTGCCCCCCGGAGGAAAGGACAAGCCAGGATGGGTCAAATGCAGAGGACAAATTTCACCGGCCACTGTCAGCATGAGTGTGTTTGTGGCCGCATGCATGTGTTGGTGTGTGACTGTGTGACAATAAAAGACGGGCTTGTCCGTCACTAACTGATAGTGTTTTGTTTTCCATGGAGGACCACTTTGGAAATAAGTTTTTTCAGTCATGCTTTTAAGTGCTATCCTCAAATCAAATCAAACCTGTCCTGTACTACCAGCAGAAGTCATAGTACTCACAGTAGTACCTGGAGCACCAGCAGAAGTCATAATACTAAGACAGTAGTACCTGTACTATCAGCAGAAGTCATAGTACTCGCAGTAGCGGTAGTGGTTACCGTGGCAATGGAGTTATCTCGCTGATGATGCCCTCCGTGCCCAGCGAGATGCCGTGGACAATGAACGTGCTGCCCATGCCCTTCCACAGGGCTTTAGGACCCTGGTGACACAAATACAGACAGAGAAATGCTAACCATTTTGCATGCATGTGAATGGAAAATGCTATGCACCATTAGCATCATCCCAGAGACTATAGATTACCGGTATACATTATATTCACATCCGTTTTTTTCCTATTAGGTTAAGCAACTTTCCGACTGCTATACATAGTATAAATATACAGAATGTATTTATTTATTTAGTCATACCTTATGTGCATTCAATTTTAACCAAAGGATCGCTCCTTGATCGCTTCATAACAATTGTTGGGCATTTGGGCACTGACTTTTAACTAAAGTGTTTGTCCTAAATATTTGTCATATTAAAACAAATCCATATTTGAGAAGATTATTTATAAACATTATCGGAGTCTTTATATTTCATACACACAAATGTATTGTTTGTTTGTTTTTGTTGACAGACGTTACCTGGGCCTTGGCGATGGCATACATGACGGCGACGGCACTGAAGGGAGACAGGTGGAAACACTGAGCTTGGAGGTTCACCTGCAATCATCCAATCAGAACGCAGTATTTCGCATCATTTAAATAATCAACACAAACATGTTTTACACAGGTAAAAAATGATTATGCTAATGCTAATATGTTGCCCAATATGGCCTATACTGTATGTAATGTCATAACCCCGTTTATTTTCGTTGGGGCGGGGGGTTTACATCAGTGTGACTATTTTATGTTTTGTTATGTGTCTTTGTAAATTGTTAAAACCAAAACTCAATAAATACATGTTTAAAAAAAAATAAAAAATAAAAAATCGCAATAGCTGCGACCAGATATGCGAATTTCTGAAATGCAGTGCGACATCATCCACTGCATTGTGATGTCATCCACTCCATTGTGAAATCCCCGCCCAGCTTTTAGCCAATTGGCATGAACACAAACACACACCTTCACACACACACTTGACCTCCATGCCAAATTTCAAACTCCTAGTGTGAGAACTGTGCCCGCTGAAGCATGGTTAACGTTTTGTGGACCGGCCAACCAGCAGGGTGACTTATTTATAGTCTATAAAAAAAAGCTGCGACCAGCAAGGCCAGCAGCTCTATAATAGAGCTGCTGGCCTTGCTGGCCAGATACATGTGGAGCTTCACCGGCAGGACGTAGCGTGTAGGAGGATCATGATATTCCCCCCAGTTCCCCTCCTCCAAAACAGCTCATGAAGAATTAAGAGGAAAGTTGATACCTGGCACTGGCGGCGGAAAACGATGCATGGGTGAGCGAGCACATTCTCCGTGAAGAGACTGAAAAAGAAAATCAATTATCATTCATGAAATGGTTTGTAAAGATTAAATAAATAATTAAATAAAAACCTAACAATAATTATGACCTTGTCAGAAGTTGCTTATTTAATTTTTCATTCATAACAATTACCAAGACTTCCAGAAAGATTCCTAAAGCAAAGCTTCCACCATTTTTATTTTATTTTGTGAATAATAGAATTTACTACCGGTACTATGATATGAAATTGACATCACATCACATTCAGAGTTATATATGACTGTAGGACTGTAGGTATGTGTCGGGTAGCAGAAGTGGGAGAGTGTAGAATGGGGGAGGGAGGGGAGAGCATTCACATTCAAAATAGCACCAAATGGAGACGAGGTCGCATGGAAACCTTCAGGTTTTCCACAAGAACTGAATTTAAGTTTCTCCAGTTTAAGGCAGCCTAGTAAGTCTCTATGATTGTAGGGGGGCAAAAACGTTTGTTTCCAGTTAAGCAAATTGAACCGAAATAATGATGTGATGTCATCAGTGATGATGTGATTAATGAGGGCCGAGCTGCGTATGTGACGCGCAGTGGGCGAACTGCGTATGTGACGCGCAGTGGGCGAGCTGCGTATGTGACGCGCAGTGGGCGAGCTGCGTATGTGACGCGCAGTGGGCGAGCTGCGTATGTGACGCGCAGTGGGCGAGCTGCGTATGTGACGCGCAGTGGGCGAGCTGCAGGGCGGGCGAGGCCGCGAGCCTAGGAATCGAGCGCATGAGATTGCTAGTAAATCAAAAAATAAAACAATAATCTGCAAAAATTGCTAAATTATTCACATATTAACGGGAGCGGTGGGAAAACACGTCAGTTGCTCATTGTGCCCCTAGTGGCCCCATAAATATGAAAAATTCATACAGAAATTGTAATGTAAACTGTTAAAATAATTAAATTATTGAAATATAATAAAATCATATAAACATATTGTACCTGGCGAATCCGATGCCGAAGCCAGCCAAACGATTCAGCTGTTCTGAAATCAAAACATTTAAATATGTTACATCATAAAATATATGCAAAAATAAATATGCTAATTAATAGACAACAAAATAATCTGCGTTAATATATTCGCAAATAAAAAATACACAAATACAACAAATGCTAATCAATACAATTTTTAAATAAATACTAAATAGCTTTGTTTAAACTGCAAGACAATAACAGTCAAGATAAGATAAGATCCCATCTTTCTTACATCTGCTTTTTTCAAAGAAATTGACTCCATAATTTTGTCCTACATCTGGAACTATATAAGAACCATAGAATTTCAAAAATTCAGCTGGAAAAGGAAGTAGGGCTGGCCTTACCAGTGTTTAGGCACTACTACTGGGCTGCCAATGTTAGGGCTTTAATGTTTTGGCGGCAAGGGACTCCAGGCCCCGCTGTGGCTGAAAATGGAGGCCAGCTCTGTTGCCAACTGTTCTCTGCCAGCCCTGTTATTTATATAAGCCAGAAGAAATTTAGGTTTTGTTGTGAGAAACTGTCAGAATTCTAAATCAAGTTAGGAATGTTTTGAGTCTACCAGATGTTTCTGCCCACACACCAATTTGTTTTGATCACTCTTTTTTGCATCCACGGTCAGACAAACATTTCCATGCCTGGGGTGAGAAGGGTCTGGTTTCTATCAGATATCTATACATTACATAGATGGTCATTTTGCATCCTTTGATCTACTGAAGAGGTTTGACCTGCCCAGCATGCACTGGCTCAGATACCTGCAAATCAGACATTATGTTCGATCCAGGATTCATACCTTTGAAGCGCTCCCATATGAACATGCCTTTTTTGATGTTTTGCTGGGCCCTCCTGGCTCCAAGCATTTTATTTCTAGATTTGTATGTCTGTTTAATAACCGCACCATGGCCTCTACTGAGAGGATTAGAGAAGCTTGGCAGGGGGAACGTGGCATTGACTTACCTGACATTATATGGGATTGGAGCATGACTGTGATACAACTCTGCTCAGTTAATAGTAGACACCAGTTCATCCAATTTAAAGTTGCTCACAGTCTGCACTATTCGGCTGCTCGGAGACCTCTCTGGGCTTCTCTACAGCTGTGCAACAGTCTCTGACACTGGGGACAACTGTTGCAAAAAAACCTCATTCTGAAAGAATGGAGGTCCCCTTTCACCTTCTTTCCAATTGTGATTGACGGACATGATCTGTGTTATAAGGCTGGAGAGACTGAGATCTCTGAGAACCAACTCACTTAAAAAGTTTCTAACTATTTGGGACCCGTTTCTGGCCTACCTCAATGAGGTTGGGGGCGGCAGGTGACTTTCCCTGGCTGATTCCTCATTGACCCCTTGCGTCATGTAGGGCTGCAACTAACGATTATTTTCATAATCGATTAATCTGTCGATTCTTTTCTCGATTAATCGATTAGTTGTTTGGTCTATGAAATGACAGAAAATGGTGGCAAATGACAATCAGTGTTTCCCAAAGCCCAAGATGACGCCCTCAAATGTCTTGTTTTGTCCACAACTCAAAGATAATATCAGTTTACTGTCATACAGGAGTAAAGAAACCAGAAAATATTCACATTTACGAAGCTGGAATCAGAGAATTTAGACCTTTTCTCTTAAAATTGTACTCAAAACGATTAATCGATTATCAAAATAGTTGTCGATTAATTTTCTGTCGATCGACTAATCGATTAATCGTTGCAGCTCTAGCGTCATGGGACATAAGCCAGCACATAAGGAGCCTATGTGGCTGGCTATTATATGTATGCTTTGCACTTTGCCAAATGAAAAGGGGGAGGGGAAGAAAACTTGGCGTCAAAGCGAGGGCCACTCAAAAACGAGGAGTAGGGATGAAAATAAGAAATGGTATTGGGCCTTGATTACCGATAATTGGTACTGGTATCGGCACTGAAAAAAGATATCAGTCAATCCCTATTGTAAATGTGTGACGAATCTGCTGCTGGAACCAGTTGGCGTAGAAACCAACCAACACCGGTCCCACCGGAGGATTGAACCCATGGCCTTCTCTGGTCTCAAGCTTGCTTCTCTCTCCTTTAGGCCACCACTGCCCAAATGCGATAATAATACAGATATCATCAGCATCCAAAGTAACTAGCCATTAACTAGCCTGTTCCATATATTTCCTTCCTATTCTATGCTAGCTAACGCAGGGTATATGCAGCAATCCTGAAGTTAAATTCAATACTTCAATACAAGACTTTTTTTTCCAAGACCGTTCCAAGATATTTTAAGACCTCAACCCCACTTCGAGCTGTAACCGGTTACATCAGCGACACACCTTTAACTAACACTTACATTGAGCTTGAGATTGCAAAACTAAACAGTGTTAGATTGCCATTGTATCCTATCAATGTAACATAATTCAGATAGGCCGAGAGGGAATAAAGCTCAAGAGAATGAATTGAGTGACTAACCCAAGGCAAGATTGATTTAAACTTATAACAGTAACATGCTCACTCACTCACTCACGCATGCACACCGCAGTGTTTCCCACACGATTTGGAGAGATCATGGTGGATGGACCTTGGACCCTCTAGGGCCCAAGGTGCCATGTACGAAAACCTGGGTGGAAAATCTCTAGGCTCAACATTTCCAACTTCTGGAACGCTTCGCCGTTATCATGTATGGCAAGACCAGTGACCTGGAACATGTGGATGAAGCTAGAAAGGAGCTATTTTGCCAGAAGGGGAAGACAATGGAGAAAATACCCCCAACCCAGGATGCACTATTGCAGCATGTAAAGTGAGTTGGATATCAGGCACACACACCTTCCCCAGAGGGTTGGGGCTGGACTCTTGATGATGACAACCAGTCATGGGTTCAACTTTTGACGCCCCACCCCTAAAGACAGCCAAACCCCCAACCCCCACCACACACACACACACATCCAACTCAAATCAAGCGCTGAGCCGCCTGACTATAGTGAAAAGCGTGACAGATACTGTATATCCCAGGGCAGGCACCCACTCAGAGGGCTGAAAAAGGTGACTGTCACCTAACAGGTGACTAGTTAGCATCCCTGCTGCCGACTTCCCATTCAACCGTTAGCTAAGCTCCGTCCCCTCTTGTTACCTTTAGGTGGCAGGCCGGATCTGGGCTCCTCTCCTCCGGGCAGGCTGCAGGCAGACAGCGGGCTCTCTGCCGTGTACAGGTTGCGGCTGCCGGGGATGTCGGGCGGCGTGGTGACCCGGAGCTGCTGGAGCTCAGCCGAGCTGCCCAGAGGCCTGCTAGCCGGGAACGACGCTCCGTACCCGGGCCCGTACTCGTCCTGAGACCGGCCCCGGTACCCCAGCCCGTCGAAGCTGTCTGGCCGCCTGGAAGACATCACAGCCCGGGGAAGGGTGAGGTTAGGCCGGGGACAGAGACTGTTAGCAGTAACCTGCGGTGTGTTCAATTCCACACGCCTCAGCGTCAAAACAACATCCACATCATGCTTGTCGAGTCAGCCTTTTGCGGGAAAACGGCATCTAAAAGCGGAATTTGTTGTTTTTATCCGGTCGTGACCCGTGAGCAAAACAATATGAAGGTGACAGTTCACTTCCGGGTTGTTGTTGTTTTTCTTCTTTGGTGTTTAACCGCAGCTGGCATCCACATTGTGTTGCATCACTGCCATCTGCTGGCCTTCTACAGGAGGAAGCTAATCAAGCAGCTTCTGCCTGACCATCTGCTCTGTGTTGTGTTGTAGCAATTGTATCCATTCCCGTTAAAACTGAAATAAAGTAGGCCTATCTACTTTGTTTCAATTATTATTGTTTTTATTTTATAATTATACTTTGTTAATTTTTTTAGTTCATTATATGACGAATCAGCGTGACGTCACCTGTCACCCAGAAATGCAGAACCCCACGGCAGTTAATAGTATGAGTTGTGCCAAACAAACGTTAATATCTCAAAAACTATACATCACATCGCTTATATTTTGACATTCTGAGTGAGAGCAGAAATAGCACGAGAGTTTGATGTATAATATATGCATGTCTTGTTAAAGTTGTGTGAACTGTCGCAGTTTTTAAAATGTAAACAGAGTCAAGCCGGCTAGAGCAGACACTCACTCATTTTAAAAACTGTGACAGTTCACACAACTTTAACACGACATGCATATACTATAAGCTACATCAAACTCTTGAGCTACTTCTGCTCTCACTCAGAACGTCAAAATATAAGCTATGTGATGTATAGTTTTTGAGATATTAATGTTTGTGTAACAGCCCAGGCTCAGTGGACTGTACAAATGAGGGAAGACCACACATGTTTTAAAGGCATAACAAAAAGTATTTATTATAAACTAAATGAATTACTCAAAATAAAGTTAGATGTGTCAGTCAGTAACATCAGTAGTGAATGCAGTGTGTGGATAACATCAACAGTTATTATGGTTTTTGGTTAATGAAAGTTCACTATAGCCAAATCCAGATCTCCATGAATTATAGTAGTAATTAATTCCAAATGTTAATAATATTTTTATTCATACATAATTATTTAATATGATAAACATTTTAACCCATATTCTAAACATTTTGATTCATATTTATATAATATATGAATTATTTTTTATTTTCTGAAAACAAATTCCATACTAATTTAATATTCAGAGCCTTTTAATTGATATTATTCTAAACAATGCATCTGGTTGAACATGATTGGCTACCAAACCTAATGACCCGTGGAATCCATTTTAAATCCCGCCTCTTCCTCCTTCAGCCCCTGCCTCTTTAGCCTCACCCCCCCAGGCACACTCTTTGTTTTCCTTCCAGCTTCCTTCTTCGTCACCAGCATACACTTCCTGTTTAGACACAAACGTCAGCATTGTTAGAATATTCCTACAGAGATTAATGCCATTATCATGACTTTGATTTTCTTTTATAAACAGCATGGGCGGATTCTTTTTTCCCCCCTGGAGCATCTAATAACAACCAATATTTGTCATTGGGCCAAATTTCAGGTCTCTGCGATGTAACAACTCATGGGAATTTGTGTCGCAATAATAAGAATAAGAATCTGAGCAAAAACAATAGGGGTTAGCCCCTTCGGGGCTTGAACCCCTAATAATGATGATGATGATAATAATGAATAATTAATTACCTTCTTCCATATAGGGACCTTGGCCTTCAGCTGGTCGATGCAGTACTGGACTGCCTGCTGGGCGTCATGACGATGAGGCGATGACATTGCTATGGCAACGCTTGCCTCTCCCACCTCCACCCACCTGAGACAGATAGACAAACAGAAGCCATTTCCACACATGAAGTCTGGTAAATCAGGTCCTGGTATTTCCCGGAGTTGCCCTTCCAGACATGAGGGTTCGTTGTTTCTAAGCATAAGACAAAAATGCTGGATGCTGTAAAAGACGTTTTTGCCGTTCTTCCCAGTGGATTTTGATTTGACTGGATCCGACGCTGATTGGCTGAAGGACTGGCTACTTCCACCCATTGAAATTACTGCAAACAGCTCGGAGTCCAGACGCATCCTCGGAACAAAACAGAATGTGAGTTCATGGATCCGGATGGTTTTAACCAGGCTAGTGAGATAGTGCTTCTGTAGGGTCATGGAAGGATGCGCTCCCATAGTGAGTCAGCAAAATGAATATGAATATAGAACTCTCCTTAACTCATTGAGTGCCAAGGACGAGTATGTTCGTCAATTGGTTTAGTAACGTAGAGTGCCAAGGACGAGTATGTTCGTCAATTGCGTTTTTTGACGGTGGGACGTGGATCAAAGCCAGATCCATCTCCTGTGAAAGTATGGTGCATGTTGAATGTGTAAAAGCTATTTTACGGACCCATTAGGTGGCGACAGTGCTCTCCAGATTAGAGAAAGGCGAGGAAAAACAGCAGAAAAAGCCGTGATGAAACCATTCTCATGAGAATCGTTTGGCTTTTCGCTGTCGCGCTGGGAGCCAGCGCACAACGGTGGGGGGCTCCGAAAATAGACTCTGGGTGCAGCACACTTTGAAACGCGCAGCAGAAAGCCCAGAAAGCCCAGAATCGGACGCAGCTTCATCCCAGTTCACAACCGAAACCCCAGAAACGAGCGAGCCCGATCCAGACTCCCCCGACGAGCGGCCGCCATCCAGGCAGCAGAGACTCGCCTGACACACGCAGCACTCAGAACGAGCAGAGCCACCAGAGCCACACCCACGGAGGAGGAGTTTGCAGTAGAGGGGGGTGGGGGTGCTGTTATATTTAAGGAAATTACTGTTCAGATGTTTCAGGTCAGAAAATATTAGCTTCAGAGTCAGTGATTTGCTTGAAATGCTATATTTCACAAAAGGCTCAATATCTCAGCTTCTAGATGGAAACGCCAATTTTTTCTGTTTTTGACCTATCTTCTCCGGCTGATAACTAAAGAACGGAAAATGATATCAATAAACTTTTTTTTGCTGCTGATACAATAGTCTCATCGTTCTTTGTGCGTGTTCGGTGTTTACATAGTAATATCACACAATATTCTGTGGGCCTCGAGAAATCACTGAAAACGCTCTGAAACTCTGGCACTGGGAGCGTCCGTTCTCCAAAAGTGGCTGGCACTCAATGAGTTAAAAGAAAATAAATGTCTTTCAAATTAAAAGTCCTCCCAGAAACTCACTAAATCCTGCTTCAAATTAAAAGTCATCAAGGAAGTTTTCAGGATTAGTGCATGTATGTGTGTGCATGTGTTTGCGTGCGTTTGTGTGTGTGTGTGTATGTGTGTGTTGACCCCAGTCGGTGGTGAACACAGAGGTGCGTCACGGTTGGCCAGCGTGCTCTGATGTCATCGCTCAACTTGCTCAGTTCTGATTCGACCATGGCCTCATAGGCCTCGTACTCGAGGCCAATCACACGCCGGCCCTCGAACCAGTCACGGGTAGTCCCTGACAACACACACACACACACATTTACATATCATTTGCATACATTCAAATCAGTGTCCAGTGATGGTCACTCCAGCAATTGTGATGTCATCAGTTGTCACTTGTGATGTCACTGCGCATGCCAATAGAAGCAGGCGAGGCCGCACAGCGGTCGCACAGCGGTCGCACAGCGTATGCGAGCCTGTGCAGCGGGCAAACTGCAGGGCGGGCGAGCCTAGGGATCGAGCGTGCGTAGCGCACAAGATTTCTAGTAGAATAAGATCACAGTTGCTTAAGTGACATCACTGATGACATCACAACTGGCCGAGTGACATCACAGTTTAGCAATTGTGCGCCACGCCAACTTTGCCCAGTTACTAGTACTAGTGCAATACCCGTACCCATTCCCTCTCTCCCTTTACCCCCCACCTATGGTTACTGTACATCTACCCAGATGAAGATTCTGCACCCCCCCCCCCCCCCCCCATGGGTAAATCTACCCGTTCCCCTCCCCCTTGACATCACTGATGATGTCACAATGAAAATGTAAAATATCGCTGTAGCCCCCCCCCTCCCGGTCAGGTCCCCCTAAGGCAGTGCACTCCCAAAGTTTGAAGTCGATCCGAACAACGGTTCTGGAGATATGCGAAGGACAGACATACCGTACATACAGACACTCCTGGAATTATTCGATGGATAGATAGATAGATACTGTATATTGTCTATATAACTGATATATAACTACATCTGAATATAGATTTGTCTATATAACGACTTCTATATAGCTACATATGAATATGTAGAAATATGAATCCACCTAGAAATATGGAAATGGCTCCACAGGAAGTACTGCTAACACTGTCGACCACTTCCTGTATGGACAGCCTATGACGGCTCAGCTTGACGACGTCTCTCTTCTTCTCTGCACCCTCCATCTGGGCCACAAAAATATAGATTATTATATTCAGAGAAACAAATAAATATTACATTCATTTGGAACAAAAAAACATTAAAATGGGGCTTATATCGCGCTTTTCCAGATCTCAAAGACGCTTTACAATACACAACATACTAAACACTGGGGGAAGGGGTGACGTTAGTGCAAACAAAGATGACACTAGACACTGAATACTAAGGCGGGGGGCGAGGTTGGTGCAACACACAGCAGACAGAGATGACAACACACAAAGAAGGATGAGGGGAGGGTGGGTGCGGCACTAAGAAGAGATGGGTCTTGGGTGGAGAGGCGGTCAGCTGAGGTGGATCTGAGGGTTGGTAGGGGGAGAGGTCTGTGAGGTAAGGGGGTTTGATGAAGGGTTGATGAAGGGCTTTGTAAGTGATGACCAGGATACAGAAAATAAAGCTGATAATATACAATTTGATTCTTTAAATGTCTTAGCCTTTCAATAGTACATCACAAACGGTCCATTCTGCTGCAACTTGACAGCGCTACTTAATCCTCACACCTGCAAGCGAAAAAATTGTCCATTGGAGTGAATGGAGATGTTGCAACTCTTCTATTATACGGCTCTGCCCGTACCATATCAATTGTGTTAATGAGATGCTTAGCTGTACCATATAGATTATGTTAATGAGCTGTTTCCCCGTACCGTAGAAATTATGTTAAAGGAGAATTTCGGTTTTTTACACCACGGTCCTCATTTCCAGGTTAAAATATGATGTTTTACTCACCGAAATAGTTTGGCTTCATTCGGATGCCCACGGAAGATTTTGAGCTCCGAGTAGTCTCCTCAAACAGGCTATAACGAGAGCCTGCGGCCAGCGTGGGGCATGATGGACGGGAGTGCACGCGCTCTCTAAATGACACTTTCTGTCAGATCACGGTTCATTATGGTTGTAAATATAATTATTTAGCTAATAGCTAGAAGCTAAGCTAACAACAACACCGCAGTCAGCGTTGATCTGCCCTGGATGGGGTTACAGTGCGTATCTTCCCCCTTCTGTGGTTTCTCTGAAGAAGGTTTCACAGAGGGGGAAGATGGGCACTGTAACCCCATCCGGGGCAGATCAACGCTGACTGCTGTGTTGCTGTTTTTAATGAGATGTTTAGCTGAGATGTTTAGCTGTACCATATAGATTATGTTAGTGAGCTGTTTCCCCGTACCGTATAAATTATGTTAATGAGGCGTCTATCCTCCGCTGAGCGGTGGCACCACGGCGACCTCGTCCTGGTCGTTCAGTGTCAGCGTCTGGTCGCCCACAGCAACGTACTGCTGCCGCACCGCCAGCACCAGCTGCTCCTGCAGGAGAGAGAGCCTGGGCGAGAATAACACATGCTTTTATTTTGGTAAATATGTTTTGTAGTTTACCACTATAACACTATAGTGTTAGAAGTCCATTCCGATCCACACTCCATTTCAGAAGGTGGCGGTAATGCGTAAAAAGCTGTTTGCCAACCGCCGTAAAAGAAGAAGAAGAAATACACCAACGAAGAAGCTACGCTCGCTAGCTATTAATGCAGTCAATGAATGTCAGCCACCAACAACACAGTGTCCAGTAAAAATTCCACACAGAAAAACAAAGATTAATCTAGTGAAGGCCGTTTGGCCAAACAGCCAAATGTGCTTGTAATAACATCTAGACCTGCTTTAAAACTGTCTGTAAAAAAATAATAAAGATTCCTAGTATTCGCGCACCTGGGGTGTCGCCGTAGCAACTGTTGCCACAGCTCCTGACTGCTGATGGGCGTCGGCACAGCAACAAGCTCCGTCCTCACTCCGGTCAGCTCCGCACTCTTAGCAAAGTACAGCACGCGCACCTGAAGAAGAAGAAGACCTCTTTATGTGATCATAAAAACTACCGAGTTGCTCTTCGACCTCTGATATTTAGGTGGGGTGGTGGGGGGCAAAAAAAGGGGGGGAGGCCATTTAGATTTTATTTTGAGTAGTGGGGAGGGCAATAATTTATTTTGAGATAGGAGTGGGAGGGCATATGAAGTTTTTTTACTTTTCTGTTTTGCATTGTATCTGTATTTTTTTTCTCTCTTTTCTTTTTGTTATCCTTCTGTAATAGAAAAATTGCTGAAATGCGACTCAATCAATAATTTACTATCACAATTCTGTGTATGATGATGACTGTGTGTGTGTGTGTGCATGCGTGCGGGGGGTGAGTGACATGCATCTAATTAGCTGATCACTGTACGCTGTTACTTTTTTTTTCTGATGTGATTTATTGTACACTACTGTGTTTTTCTTTTTTGTATTTTTAAAGTCTGTGTCTCATAACTCCTAGTGAGTGGTCCGCAATACTTGTTGTATGTACCGAATTGTTTTTATGCTGTTGTTCTATTGAGGAGTGACTCATAAATAAACTTTTCTACTCTACTCTACTCTGCATTAGTTTGCATTGTGTTTCGCTATGTATCCTATCCACCCACCTCCACACAAATGATTTCTTCCTATTTGTTCAAACGTCTGTGTGCTGCTGGGTGCTGGCTGCCTGCTGGTTTCAGCTGGGTTTCATCCTGGCACCAGAGGGGTGTTCTGCCTCCAAATCCAATGGGATTCAGCGTGTTCTGGCGCTACGCGAGTGGTTATCCGCAGAGAACCAAGCAACTGGCTGCCTTCCGCACATATTGCCTTTTTCAAAACCCAGGTAAATGTGCCGCCTGCCGGCTTGGAATGTCCGAGGGGCCGGGATAAGTTATCCCGCAGACGTTAACGTTATTCTTGGAATGCGAGTTTACATTCTACATTAAATGAAGACATTACAGTATGTTTTATTTTGTATGTTACATACTTATTGGCCAAATATATTAAGATTTATGGTCTAGAAAAGTCTGCACATGTTTGGCAGCCATTTTGCCAGCACAGAATTTTCTTCTTGCAATGAAGATTGATTGACAGCTGTCATGTCGTATATGATTGGTTGAATTGGCGCAGCAATTTGATAGTTATTAATTTTCTTCATTACATCAGCATAGCATACTGTAGATTACAGTTATGAATGAAATCCTGAACTAGAACGACCGCACCACGGATATATGCCTTTGCCAACAAGTGAGTCGACATCCACGCAAAATGTGAAGAAATTCCGTCAAGGGGTTACTGAGGTATGGCATTACAGAGCTTGAAAATTACGTTTGTGAGGTCACAGTGACCTTGACCTTTGACCATCAAAATGTAATCAGTTCATCCTTGAGTCCAAGTTTGAGCCAAATGTGATGGAATTCCGTCAAGGTGTTCCTGAGAAAACACCTTAACGATTTAGAAGATGACGTTCGTGAGGTCACAGTGACCTTGAACTTTAACCACCAAAATCTAATCAGTTCATCCTTGAGTCCAGGTCGATGTTTGAGGCAAATTTGCTTTAATTCCATCAAGGCGTTCGGACAACCCGAAACCATAATGCCTCTGGCCTGGCTATCGTCTGCGGAGGCATAAAATTAACTTTTGATGTGAAAAAGGGTGAGAAACTAAAGACATTTTTGGCATATATAATAATAACAACTCATCCTTTAAAAAATGGCTCTACGTTCGCCTATACGTACTAGGGACACTCTGGAGTGGGCTGTTTTTACTGGGGGGTCGGGACCATCGACCTGGTCGGGACCATTGAGCTAATTATATGTCGATGGTCAGGACTCGCACTATGGGTTACGCCCACTGACGCCAAACTCAATCCAAAAACCTGTCCGTTTTGTTACTGTTGTCTTGCTTGTCACTGAGTGCGCCCGACTGCTATAACATGACTTTAGACCTGTTGTGAATCGGTGGGGTCTTTTCTAATATTCGGGCTAACAACCGAAGCTCAGACCACGTACGTGTCTTGTTTATTTACAAAATTGACATCCGCGCTCATTGTTTTGAATGGCGAGTTTAGCCCCCAGTTCCGGGTCTCGTGCTGCCCCCCTTGCTCCCGTGACGCCTGAGTGTCCCTAGATACTGGCAGTCATAAAAAAAACAAGTAAAAAACAACATGAGAAGCAGCTTATCACGTCATAACTTTACCTCGGCCGTCATGAAGACACGCTCACAGCTCACACACCTGACCGACGTCAAGCCTCATGTCCCAAAACAAACGTCATGCACTTCCGGGTGAGACATCAGGAACAGCGCCGGGCTGTGGAGCAAATTGAACATGGTGAAGCTCGGTATTGCAAGTCACGTGACGCCGGGGCTCTTTTGAGTTGACTGCTGCCTCGCCTGGATAGACCAGACTATTGTTCTATTATACGGCTCTGGACCAGACGAGAGCAGCCGCCGAGTGCAGTCAGGTGAGGCATCAACAAGCCGAACAATCTGGTTTACAACTGAACTTGAGAAGGTGTGAATTATTAGCTATCCATGACTGCCATCTTGTGGTAGCCTATGGTATCCCCATTAAAACTACAGGCAAATAGTTAGGTATGCATTATCCATTATCTACGGCCTACTAAATTAAGCGAAACTTTGAACACAAATTGTGGAATAAAAAGTGGATGAATTTAAATCAAAGTTAGACAGATGGTTAAACAGAGATCTTTGTCTTTTTGGTCGCATTTATATGTAATAAAACATGCCACTTTTGTTTTAATGTAACATTTTCTTGTTTAGGAAGGAGCGCTTCCTGGACTCAATTTTTGTTCTGGCAAATGCCAGAAGGGCCGCTGTGATTTTGGGCCGCTCTGGACCGGTCTGACCGCACGTTTATTTATCCCCTCAATGCAGCCGAAGACGTTGGTATTCATGTTGATAGAAGAAATATAACAAAAGCCAAGACTCTCAGTTAAAATACCTTTAGAATTAGCGTTACATGGCATGGTCATGATACTTTAAAAAGGAGCTTCGACGCGTTTCTTCAGGAAGTAAAAAACAGATGATCCAGCCAGCCACCTCCAACCCTACTATTGAACATATTCCTGTTGTGACAGAAAGTTGCACATGAGATGTAGCCTATTTCAGTCAGACAGTTAACTCCCAAGAAAATTATATTTCTTTCTTTCTTTAACTCCCAAAATTACATTTATATAATCACAGACACTCTACATGTGCACACAGAATAGACCCTATTCTATTTGTCAATAGACCCTTTTCACGGGGGCCATTTTGTGTCGAAAAGGCGGAATAAATACAGGTGCAAGCAAAACACTAATGAGGGTTTCCAAATTCCAATCAGTGTTTTGCTTGCACCTGTGTTTACCCTGCCATGACATGGATTTAAATCATTAATCAGAGGGAAAAAAAATCCAGCCAGGGATGTGACAAATGAGCTAAACTCCCGAAAAAGTGGAGTATCCCTTTAAAGTCATTTTTCATTTAAACTCTACTTTAATCCACAACCTTACTTCCAGGAACTGTTGAGAGGTAAACATTGGAGTGAATGAGTGAATGGAGATGACGCAACTCTTACTACTGTACCTCAATGGCTCTGACCATAACAAACACAGCCTGAAGTGGGCAGAGTTTAAATCATAACAAACACACCCATCGCCTCATTTATTCACAGCAGTTTATTGAGAATAAAGACAAGAATAACTGTTAAATATGACATCAAACAAGACGGTATGTGCTTAGGAGAGAAGGGGGCAGGGCTCTAGTTTGGCCCACCCCCTTTTCTCTCTTCCTCTATGCCAGTGGTTCCCTAGTCTCTCCCCAGACTAAAATATTATGTTGAATCGCTGCGCTCCACATACTACATAAATTAGTCTGTACCACTTCACAGCCACTGCTGGTTTTTGAAGGCGGGTTGAAATTGAATGAGTGACAGGTCGTAGCACCGATGAGAGCGGTTCGAAAAATGGGCTGCGCCTTCCGTGTCGCAAAGTCGTTGCTGATTGGGGAGGACTGAATCCATCACTGGCCAAGTGAACGGTTCCCTCCCATAACCAGCCGGCTGAGGGAAAGTGTCCAGGACCCAGAGAGATCTGCAGCATGCAGTAACGTAGTGTATCAGCCTAAGAACTCTCATGGGTCTGGCGTTGAGTAGTGGTTCCCTAACCTTGGGGTCGCCTGAATTCAAATGGTGTCGCCTGAATTATTATTATTACTGTGTAGTGGCTCGAATATCAGACAACAGAAGCGCTGTGACACACAGCAAACAACACAGAGGAACAAACAAACATGCTCACATTGGCTTGAAAATAAGATTCAGCTCAGCACCGTCCACGGTTCATGGTAAACTCTTCTAGGCTTATAAACACTGGTGGTACCGGAGCTCATCTGTCCTGATGGTCCGGATTTTCATCCAACTGCGGTCAGTCTGATGTGGATATTATTATTTGTGAACAAATGTTGAAATCAATTTATCAATCAATTCAGGTGGGCTCAAAGTTAGCGGACTTCTCCCTGCTCTCTGAGCTCGACAAGGAGGGCTGTGTATCTGTCACTGCGGCACTGCCACCGTGCCATAGGTGAAGTCATCTCATCACTCCTCCTCTGAAGGCCTACAGGCAAAGTTTTCTCAAGGCAACTGTGGCCGAAGGATGATGATCTGTCACTGCTGCTACTTCATAACGTTATAAACAAACGGGAGTTGAATTCACTGAACGCTTGTAACGTTACTCAGCCTGGGTTGAAATTAGGAAAGAATGAGTACCGGTACGTTAGTTTCTTCTTTACATGTTTACAATATGAGCTTTTTCAGGTCCACAGCTCACTGTCTGCGGCTGCCTGCTGCTGTCTCACAAAGCTACTGTACACCTCAACCTACAATTAAGCTTCGACTGCTGATTTGGATGTCGATTAAAATGGCAATGACTGAAGCTTTGAACCATCGATTTTTTATTGGGTCAGCCCTAGTTTTAAAGTGTTTCTGGAGAGTTAAGGTGTTTGGTAGTGATGTCACAGCTTCGCCTTGGTCATCAGACTCATCATCTTCTCCAGTTTGATGGCGAGCGTCATGTCGCCGCTGATCCTCAGCTTCCCCGACATGAAGGCCAGCGTGGGCTTCAGCTGACCTACAGACCATAATATACATAGCTTAGTAACCATGGTAACATGAAGGCCAGCGTGGGCTTCAACTGACCTAAACAGACCATAATATACACAGCATAGTAACCATGGTAACAACTGGCCCTAAACAGACCATAATATACAAAGTTTAGTAACCATGTTATAGAGACACTGCGGAGCGCGTCATCATTCAGAAACCACGCCCAAAACAGGGGGAAACAGAAACCCCCCCCCCTCCAATCCTGGCGTTCTCCTATGTCGCGTGCATGGTTGCGTGTTGCACAAAAAGATTGTATATACGGAAGATGAACACTCCAACTTACTTCCTTGACAGCTAGATCCAGATTTTTCTTCTCGCCAATTCTCAATGGCTTCCTTGTTTTGCTCAGGAGTACAAAAAAACTTAAACTGGCGATTATTTACATTTGTTGTGTGCGCAGCCCACCACACAACAGCTTTTAGCTATGTTTAATTCAAGGAAAATGATGCTGGTCTATGGGAGTGAACGGAGCGATTTCCCCCGTGATGGGCGTGGCCTATTTCATGCAGTGTCTCCATCATCCCATAATAAACATTAGTAAACAGTAACATCTCGATCCCATGGTAACCATGGCAGCAACATCCCATAATAAACATACAGTAAAATCCCATAATAAGCGCTGGTGAGCGCAGGTGACATCACACAGTAGGCTAAACGGTGGTTACCATGGTAACATCCAATAATACACGCTGGTGGCTTCACACAGTAAATGGTGGCAACCATAACAGCCAGGCGAGGCATGGCCACTCCGTGCAGGAGCGGCCGCATGCCGCGACCTGATCGCCAGGGCTTGGCATGCCAAAGGTACAATAAAATCTCTTCATAAACGCTGGTGACATCACACAGTAAGCAGTGGTAACCATGGTAACAGCTCACCAGAGAACATCTTGGTGAAGTCAGCAGAGTCCATGCTCATGACGACATCAGCTTTGACCGGTGGCTGGCCCCGCCCTGCGCTTCCTGATTGGCTCTTCAAGTCCAGGAACCACACACCGCTGTGCTCACCTGACATGTAAATATATATTAATATGTAAGCAGGTGTTACAGTCGTCCCCCTCTCAAGTAAATGTCAAGAATATAAATTGTTCATACGTCTTTCATATTTCATTCTTTTCTCCAAGGCTGTCACTGGGGAAGTGACATGGTTAGCTTAAGGGGGAAGTGACGTCATGCCAAAGTGTTTGAGTCTCCCGGAAGCAGTGGTGCGGGGGTCATGCTCCTGTCACGTGACGTTGTTGAGTAGACGTTGTTCTATTCGGATGTTACTGTGTGTCCCGTTTGCGTCCCCATGAACACTGATAGCGCGTGCAACGGCACGGGACTCTATCAACGCAACCGGCTTCAGCTGACGGAGGGAAGCCAGAGTGTCACCTGGGCCCTTGTTCACCGGAGCCAGGTGAGCTAACCACTCCTCTCTCTCTGATGACAACCGTTCCATTATTTTCTGTTCTTAGTTATGTTATGGGTCATTTAAAGTCAAACCCTAGACTAGACATGGTAAAATACGAGATATAGAGCATATGACTGTAGGGGTGGGGGAAAAAATCGATACACCACAGTATCGCGATATTTTGCCTGACGATATTGTATCGATATTTGGACGCCAAGTATCGATATTGCAAAAAAAAAATATATATATATATATATATATTTTTTTTTGCAGGCCATGCCAGGCCACCGGGCTACTATAAACTTTAGTTCCAAGGCCAGCAGTAAACAAACGGTAGCATATTTTCATTTTGTTTTAACAGTAACAGTTTTGTCATAACAGTAATTTACAAATTCCCTAGTTACTGAATGGGCTGCACAAAATGTTTTGTGTAAGCGAAGTGAAGTTGCAAAAACTACATAAGTACAGTAGTCCACACACACATCCAGTTAAGGTGGACTGTAAGTAGACTGTAACAAACAGTTCAGTTTGTCAGGTGCATGCAACTATGACATGACTTTATGAAAGTTGTTGGTCTGTCTACTTGACAATGTTGCTGCAATAAAATGGTTGAAGTCAGATGTACAGACTGAAAATTGTTCTTATATAAACCAGATGTTGACAAAGTTCATTTGCAGTTGAAAAAGTAAGAAATCGCAATATATCGAAATATCGCAATATTCAATATATCGCAATATCGATATATCGCAATATCGAAAATATCGCAGTATCGCAATACTATCGTATCGTGACTCAAGTATCGTTTCAGTATCGTATCGTGGGCATCTGGTGATTCCCACCCCGTGGACCGGCCTGTGACACAGGGTTGACTGCTTTAATCCCCATATACTCTCATTCTAAACTAGCATGCTAACAGACTCCCATCCTAAACAAGCATGCTAACAGAATCCCTATAGGCTCCCATTCTAAACTAGCACGCTAAGAGAACGGAGATAAAACTCCCATTCTAAGTTAGCATGCTGCTAAAAGAATCCCCATAGACTCGCATTGTAAACTAGCATGCTATCAGAATCCCCATACTCTCCCATTATATTATTATTAAATTAGCATGCTGACAGAATCCCCATAGACTCCTATTCTAAACACGCTAACTAACTCACCTGACAGGTCAAACTGGTAGATGCCCTGCGTTGTCTTAATGACATCAGCGTTGATGACGCCTCGGATGACGTCAAACGTGCTTTCAATTGGTCCGTTGGAAGTGGGCGGGGCCGAGGAGGACGGCGGCGGATTGAAGGCATAGGTCGCCCCTGGCCAACGAGGGAGGAGGACAAGGAGACAAGGGAGGATGACACAAGGAGACCAGGGAGGAGGACACAAGGGAGGAGGACGCAAGGAGACAAGGGAGGAGGACACAAGGAGACAAGTCAGTTCAGTGTTCTCAGTCTTTCTCCTCTCTGGGTCTCTCTCCCCCCACCTCTCTCTCTCCTCTCTCCATTCAATTAGCTTTGTTAGCATGGCATGTGTATAGTATAATATACAGCAATATTATTGCTAAAGCATTTACATTGGAAAAGCACAAAAAACAATCACAAAATGGTACTTCAACAAGGAACAATAATAGTAATTGATACAGTAAGAATGTCTGTCTCTCATCTCTCCTTCTCAGCAGTAGTGTCAGCGGTCGTCACAGTTACCATGTTGCTCCATATGCTTGACCAATCCCTCGGGGGCCATGTCCAGGAAGAAGTCCGGCAGCAGCGGGTGACCTGCCGAGAGAATGTAAGTCTATGGGAATGCTTTATAGGCAGGTGTTAGACCCTAACACCTGGTACCAACAATGTACCCTCTAACAGCTAGAGGGTACATTGTCCCATGCTTTTAAAAGCGAGAATTTATTACTTGATAAATAAAAAGCGGAACAGTCGACTCACTACGGATTAAAATGTACTTTTAATTGTCTGTGTTCTGTGTGTCCTGTGTATTTCGGATCACACACAGAAACGTTCCTCCATCTGCACGTGAAACCTAATTGCCGTGTATAAATGCGGAATCAAAGGCCAGAACGACAGTTTGCCGTTTTATGGAGGGGCTGTTCTCATCTAAACGTGGCCTGTGTCTCCATGTATGGGGGCAGCTGTAGCTCTGGAGGTCGTCCACTAATCGTTTTGGATAAAACAGGTCGGTGGTTTGATCCCCACCTCCTCCAGTCTGCATGTCGAAGGGCAAGATACTGAAGCCCAAATTGCTCCCGATGGCTGTGCCAGCACTCTGCATGGTAGCTGGCCGCCATCGGTGTATGACTGTGTGAATGGGTGAATACCTACTCATTGTAAAGCGCTTTGGATGAATTCCATTACCATTAAACACAACATTAGCATTAGCACCGTTAGCATCCTGTCACCTGGTTTGACAGCGTAGGTGTCAAAGTCCTGGATGCCCTGCTTCCGCAGCACGTCCTCATCCACCAGGAAGTGACCGGTGAAGTCGATTGGCTCTGACAGCACGGCGTAGGCGGCGTCCGCCATGATGTCAGCCTTCCTACACTGACTGCTCACTTCGGCCCCACCCAGCATGTCCATGGCTGCTGTCTGGATCGCTATGGCAACAGCAGAGAACATGCTACTGTCAGGATGCTTAGATGTTTAGAATGCGAGTCTGTGGGGATTAGATAAATTAGCTTAACTTTATTAATCCCCAAAGGGGAAATTGGCTTGGTCATGTCTCAGGAAAAATTGATGCCACAATAGACATTAAAAATGCATAAAAGGACACATAACACAGGTCATAAAAAAACACTTCACATAGTACATAAAACACAGAATACATTTCCAAGGAAACAAAATATTGCACGGGCACCAGCAAGAGCTGGAGAAAAGTCAATGTAAAACCAAGTAGAATTAAATTAAATTAAAAATAGCACATAGGCTATACAAGGCAAACATAGGCAGAGGCATGTAGAGCCTACTCTAATAATAGGAGGAACATTTCAGTAAAAATAAAATAAGAAGTAGAAAAAGATCAATGTAGGCTATAAAAAAAACCTATGGTGAACTTCACAACACAATCAGCTGTTAGTGGAAAGATTTACAGCTGAAGGGACAAAGGACCTTCTGAAACGCTCTGTGGAGCATCTTGGAATTAATAACCGGCCACTGAACTTACTCCTCAGGCTGTTCATGACACCATACAGTCTCTGCAGTCAGGAGTGTACAGAGTAAACCAGAAAGAAGAGAAGACTGCTCCCTGGGGAGCCCCCGTTTCAGTAAGAATAGTTTCAGACACAATATTGTTTATCCTAATGTGAGAGATTATGGATCCTAGGAACTTGTAGGATTCCACCATAGACACAGTGAGTGCTGTTGGATATGGTGAGGGGAGGCAGTGTTGGGGGGCTCCTCCTGAAGTCCACTATGCTCTCTACAGTTTTCAGTTTGTTTGCGCCAGGTTGTTCTGACCGCACCAGAGGGCCGGCTGTTCAACCTCCCGTCTGTATGCAGACTCGTCACCGTCCTTGATGAGGCCGCTGACCGTTGTGTCGTCTACAAACTTCAGGAGTTTGACAGATGGGTCCCCGGAGGGAGGTGCAGTCATTCGTGTAGAGGAGAAAGAACCAGGGTGAGAGCACACACCCCTGGGGAAGGCCAGTGCTGATTATTCAGATGCTGGATGTGATTTTTCCCAGCCTCACCTGCTGTGTCCTGTCTGTCAGGAAGTTTATGATCTATTTACAGATGGAGGCTGGCACACCGAGCTGGCTGAGTCTGAAGCGGAGGATTTCTGGGATGATGGTGTTAAACGTGAACTGAAGTCTATAAACAGGAATCAGGATCCTTGCATATGTCCCCAGGAGGTCAAGATGTTGCAGTATATGATGCAGTCTTGTGTTACTGCATCATGTACTGACCTGGTTACCAGGTAGGCAAACTGCAGGTGTCCTGTCGCGTCCTTCAGGTGGGCCAACAACACCAGTCTCTCGAAGAATTTCATGACCACATACTTTAGGGTAACGGACCTGTAGTCATTAAGTCCTGTGATGGAGGCCTTCTTTGGAACTGGGATTATAGTGGAGCGTTTGAAGCAGGAGGGGACTTCAGACAGCTCCAGTGATCTGTTGAAGATCTCTTAGCATGCTAGTTTCTGTTAGCATGCTAGTTCAGATTAGAATGAGTCTATGAGGATTCTGTTAGCATGCTAGTTTAGAATGAGAGTCTATGAGGATTCTGTTAGCATGCTAGTTTAGAATGAGAGTCTATGAGGATTCTGTTAGCATGCTAGTTTAGATTGAGAGTCTGTGAGGATTCTGTTAGCAGGCTAGCTGAAAACAGTTTCCACTCATACTATGCTATTGTTTTAATGTGATTCTGTTAGCTTGCTAGCTTAAAGCACACCCACCTGTCAGGGGCCAGAGTGCGTTGACGGCGATCCGACCTCTGAACTCCTCGGCCATGCCCAGCACGCACATGGACATGCCGTATTTTGCCATGGTGTATGCTGGGAAAGGAGGGGAAATGGTGGTTAGCAGCATAGCAGCATTGAGTGGAAAATACAAGATAACACGTAGTAGTACTGTACACCAAAACAACATGGAACACAAAGAATGTGTGTGTGTGGGGGGGGATATATCGAGCGAACCAAAATTTGAAAGCAAACATAAATGTATTATTATTATTATTATTATTATTAATTTATTTTGTATAGCGCTTTTCAATGACAAAGACGCTGACAATATGAGTACACAGAAAACAAGATAAAAACGAGCAAGAAGCAACAGGTAACGGTGTGGTCGCCTCTAATTCAGTATCTTGCACTTGCAAAATAAAATTGGCATTTTTCTCTCAATATCAACAAAATGACCTTTTGACAATAGAATAGGGTGGGGTTAGGGGAGAGTCAGGAATAGAACTGAGAAACTAAGTTAATGGAGACCTTTTTCTTTTCTTTTCTCTTTATTTTCTTTCTTTTTCTTTAATGTTTTGTATCTGTATGTATGTGTACATGTTCAAAGTTAAAAAAAGAGAGCATTTCATTGTCGAACCTATATCTGTACAAGTGGAATAGAATATACTGTATGTACATATAGTATATAATGTATATTGTCATGCTCAAATAAAACATATTTGAAACAAGAAGCAACAGGTACAAATAACAATAACACATCAGTCAGGGATATATGGAAACAGAGAGGAGGGAGGGAGTGTGTGGGAGGGACAGGGGCCAGACAGAATAGAGGGAAGGGCAAAGTGGGTGTGGCAGGGTTGGAGGAGGTGGTTAAGGGTAAGGGAGGTTGTATGCTAGGGAAAAGAGGTAGGTTTTGAGTTGGGATTTGAAAGTGGAGAGTGAGGCTGAGTCTCTGACAGGCTGGGGGAGGGAGTTCCAGAGTCGGGGAGCTGCTCTCGAGAATGCTCGATCTCCAAAGATTTTGAGTTTGGATGGTGGAACAGTGGATGAGGATCGGAGGGTTCGGTTAGGGCGATGGGGGAGAAGGTCAGTCAGATAAGGGGGGGTCAGGCTATGGATGGCTTTGAAGCACTGACATCTTAGCTTAGCACGGCTCACTGATGCGCTTATTCTAGATCTCTACCTAAGAAATTAAACCAATATTAACAATAATCGAAAGAGAGCTAACTGATTGCCATACATTATCGTTAGGGCGGTCGCCATGGTTACCTGTGTGGTTCTTGAACCAGACTGGGTTGAGGTTAAGGGGGGGGCTCAGGTTGAGGATGTGCGGCCGCCGGCTCTTCAGCAGGTGAGGGATGACCAGCTTCGACCTATCAGGACAGAGGAGGCTCGTTAGCTTCAAACTATCAGGACCCCAGGAACTATCGTGGACCCCAGGAAGAGTATTCTCTACCTTTCAATTTCAATTTGTGCTAAGCTAACCGCTATCACCCTAAATCTCACGTGAACAGCATCTACTCATAAATGGTGAGTCGTATTGACTCCTGATCACTTGTGGATGCCTCTCGCATTGGTCCCGAGTGATTTTCTGAGGCAGTGGCTGTACTAGGCAGTGGCTGCACTGTGAATACCTGTCGAGGCTGCGTGCAGCTTTAATTAGGTATTCACAGCTATTGTTTCTGTCCAGATTCTTATTATTAGTGGCCGGGCCAGCGAAGCGGCAGGGCCACTTTTTGTATTTGCCAATATTCTTCTTCTTCTTCTCCCGGGAAGTCAGACTTCCCATGCATGGAAATATAGAAACTTTGCACAAAGGTCCAGTCTCATGCCAAACTTCGTTGACGCGAATTTACCGCCAATAGTCTTGATGGTGGCGCTACAGCGACCATCTAAAGTTTCAAACTTTGAAAATTCATAAAAGGTCAGGCTTACGTGCTACGGCTTTGCAACTTTCACCGAAATGTGGGCCCAAGTGAGGAGAGGCTTTTGTACACTGCAAGCTATGGCCAATTATGAAGTCCAAAGACTGCAAAACTGCAAAAACTGTAAAACTAATTAAACTACTCCTCCCACATCTGCTATGACTACACCTTTATATCCTGGTACTGCGGTATAACTAAAAGATCAAAAGACAAGCTCCAAAAAGCCCAGAACAAACTAATGAGGGTCATCCTTAACCTCAGTCCAAGAACACACATTAGCCCAATCCATTTTAAAGAGTTAAACTGGTTCCCCGTTGAAGGTAGAGTTCAACAGTTAAAACTTATCATGGTCTATAAAATATTGCATGACCTTTGTCCAAATTATTTTAGTTTTCTTTCAGTTCTTTCAGTTTGTTCGGGAGACTCATAGCCTGAACACGAGGGCTAGCACAGCTAACTTGAAACTACCCAATCTGAAAAGCAAAGTTGGGAGAAATACATTCTCTATACCGGGGGAGTGGAACAAGATCCCTAATGATATTAAGCCTGCAAATTCTCTGAATGGTTTTAAAAACCTCCTGAAAACATTCTTGCTGAGTAAACTAGAGTAATGGTTGAAATGGTTATCAAACTTTTTTTGTGGTTTTGTTCTTTTTATTATTGTTGATTGATTGTTGTTATGTGTTTTTGTCTGTCCTGTTTTTATAAGACCAGGGACCATGTTGGAAATACGTTTTCACACTTTTACATGTCTATCCCTTTGATTCTGTTCTGCTATGTCCATAAAATCAATCACTCAATTGGACCATGTACCAGAACCACTGCCACTTTTTTGTGATGTCATTGCAGTTAGGAAAAGGCTTGAACATCTGAAGTCGCCGCTTGCGGCTATATTCTTTTATTGTTTTTATCTATCAACCTAACTTTTAACATGTCTTTTGCCTGTGTTCTTTACTCCCGTCTCTGCTGCAGTTGCTGTTTTAGACACATGAATTTCCGCCACGAGGTTTAAATAAAGGTTTCAATTGAATAATATGTTAAAGAGGACATGAAGCATTTGATCATATGAGTCCAGTTCATTTGCATTTCACCTCAGGCAAGATAGGACACTGCTTTCAAGTCTGAAATTTACCTAGATTTGCGTGGGAGTTGGCGAAAAGCTGAAATGTTGTTCATCTTTCTAACAAATCTAGGTAAATTTCAGATTTGAAAGCAGTGTCGTGTCTCGTCTGTGGTGAAATGCAAATGAACTAGAGTCATTATGATCAAATGTTTCATGTCCTTTTTAATGATATGTTAATGACATGTTAACCATATGTTAATGAGTATTTACGTCAGGTAGGTTCCTCGCAGGTTGATCCCCAGCATCAGGTCCACTTTCTTCATGGGCGTGTCCAGAGTCCCGGTCAGCTGGATGGCACTGGCATTGTTGATCAAGATGTCAATACCTGTCAATCAAATGGTGATGTCATCATGGGGAAGAGTAAACAAAAATAAAGGAGGGACAGTCCATTTTCCTATGTTTTCCTCACAACACAACAGACCTCACACTCCACTCTCATGTTTAATTTTTTGGGTAATTTTTGTGGCGTTATAATTTGCAGATATTTGTTGGTTATTTGTTGATCAATTTAGAATAACATTTTGTTTTTGAATAAACTGATGGAAATAAAATCGGCAATTTTTTTTGTCAGATTAATCGAAGAAATAATCGACAGATTAATCTATTATCGAAATAATCGTTAGTTGTTACAGCCCTAGTCTCGGCACCCCAACTCTAAATGACTTCCCGTGTCCCTGTCATTATTTCCTGTTTTTCTGCCATTTCCTGGGCATTTCAACCACTCAGGCAGAAGCGTGTCTAGTCTCAGCTACTTCCTGTGTACTACTCAGAATTTACTTCCTGTTCACCTCCAAAGGTTTGGATGGTCTTGTTGACGGCGTCGCTGATCTGTTGCTCATCTCTGATGTCCACGACACAGGCGAGCGCACGGCCGCCCGCAGCCTCAACTGTCAGGGAAACAACACAACAGAGTTAGCATGAGAGCATGTTCAGATCAGAATCAGAAAGACTTTAATGATCCCCGGGGGGAAATTAGGACAAGTTACAGTAGCTCGCTCACAGAACACACATAGCATAAAATAAACAGTAGTAAATGCAATATTAAGCAAAATAAGCAGAAGAACACAACATAGCATAGAATAACAGTAGTAAATACGATAGAAAAAAATAAGTAGAATGTCTAAGTAAGCAAAATACAAAATACGTAGAGTAAGTATACATTCCGTGTCAATTATCATTATTGCACCCTGGACTTATATTAAGTCGGCTTGCCCTATACGTTACACGTGGCTCAGCCAGGCACAGTTAACCTATCGGCTGGCTCAGTCTCAGGGAGACTGAGTGTCTCCGAGGTGCTCTTTTAAGAGAGGCATTAAATAGACCAATGGCCACAGGCAGGAATGATTTCCTGTGCCTCTCCATATTGCATCTAGGTGGAATCAGTCTCTCACTGAACGTACTCCTGTGTTTGACTAGCACGCCGTGGAGTGGGTGCGAGTGATTGTTCATGATGGAGCGTAGCCTGGACAACGTTCTCTTCTCTGACACCGCAGTCAGAGAGCCCAGATCCAGCCCCAAGCTGTTAGCTGTTAGTTAGCATGGAGAGCACATTAGCTAAGTGTTAGCATGTGAAGCATGTGGGTGCGAGTGATTGTTCATGATGGAGCGTAGCCTGGACAACGTTCTCTTCTCTGACACCGCAGTCAGAGAGCCCAGATCCAGCCCCAAGCTGTTAGCTGTTAGTTAGCATGGAGAGCACATTAGCTAAGTGTTAGCATGTGAAGCATGTTAGCTCAGTGTTAGCATGGATAGCACATTAGCTCCTTGTTAACATGGAGAGCACATTAGCTCAGTGTTAACATGGAGAGCATGTTAGCTGTGAGTTAGCATGGAGAGCATGTTAGCTCTGAGTTAGCATGGAGAGCACATTAGCTCAGTGTCCAAATCCCTTCTTGATTCAAACAATTGATCATTTATCTTTCATAACCGATTCCTTTGTGACACCCGAGAGTCTATAAGTAATATGTTTATTTTGTATAAAGATAAATGGGCTGTGGACTTATGGCATAAACCAAAACTAAGAACCTATCATCTCATAAAGGACAGTTACTGTGTTGAACCCTATGTGAAATTTGATTTTGAACAGAGGAAAAATAGCTCTGTGTGCTCAGCTACGATTGGGAACCCTTCCCTTAGCACTAGAAACTGGTAGATTTAATGCTATGCCTGAAGAAGAAAGACTGTTTACTTTGTGAGCTACACAGAATTGAAAATGAGGATCATTTATTGTTTTACTGCACTGCTTATGATGACGTGAGGGATGTACTCTTTACTCAATTGTCCTCTATGTTGAATTCTTTGAGTTGGATGACTATGAGAAACTTGAGCTATGTTTCAGGAAGGCAATCTTGCTCATTGCTAATTGTATCTGTCAAGCATACAGAACCTTCTATTTAGAAACTGGTGTATAATACATCAGTTTACATCAGTAAAAAGCAATACAGAATTGAGTAAGCTACTGTAATATAGTGCAAAACCTCTCTTTGAATGGTTTTTGAACTTGTGTGTTGGTTTGTTTCTCTTTTTATTCTTGATTGTTCTATATTGATGTTTGTTGTTTCAGGACCACAATGGAAATACGTTTCCCCCCTGCCCTGATTCCTCCCTGCTGCCCCGGTCGCTTCTCCACCCCCTCTGCCGATCTGGGAAGAGCCGTAGACTAGCACCATGCTTCCTCCGACACATGCGTAGGTGCCAACCGCTTCTTTTCATGTGACAGCGGGGAGCCAATCGCCCTGTATGGATGCCCAACCAGGCCGGAGGTTGTTGGTGTATTGTATTTTTGTCGAATTTGTCGAACAAATTCAATCAATCAATCAATCATTAGACACTATTTCTGATGGTAAAATGAGCGTAAAAAGCAAAACACAGAATTCTGCTGAATTTGGGGGAAAATAAAATGCAATTTGGAACAGATTTCATATGGCTCTACATTAAATCAGTGTTAGCATGGAGGTACTCACTCTCCTTGGCTGCGGTGTAGATGGTCCCGGGCAGTTTGGGGTGTGGCTCAGCTGTCTTGGCAGCGACCACGATATTGGCTCCGTCCGCCGCCGCCTTCAGAGCGATGGCCTTCCCGATGCCACGGCTCGCGCCGGTGATGAACAGCGTGCAGCCCGCTAGCTTCCTGTAACTCACACACACAGATTTTGTTCAGCTAGGTCACCAGCACCGCAAAGGGACGCTAGATAGCGATGCCTTCCAACACCTGCTCCTTGGTGGCTCAAACTGACAAAATCATACTGCTGCGTGAAACAACCGTTTAAAAGCAGTCTTTCCACAGCCTGTGCTGAATTTACAGCAGGGTCAGGGTGTGTTTGATCTCACTATCATGGTGCACCGCTTGCACGCGGCGAGTAAACAAAAAAAGCTTCTCCTCTCCTAGCCCCATAACGTGACGCCGCTTTATACTGTACTTACTGTACAGTAAAGCGGCGCCACCCAGCGTTAGAATCCTCAATAGGTGGGCTAAGCTGTTAAAAAATATACAAAAAAAATTGCGCTGAATTTACAGCAGGGTGTGTTTGATCTTACTAACATGGTGCACCGCTTGCACGCGGCAAGCAAACAACACATGCAGTCACATGGATATGGCAGCTGTTTGTGATCAACGCAAATCCAGCGCACCTGGGAAGTAAAACATGTAATGAAATACTCAAACTCCCAAGGTTCCTGTCAGCACTTCTCCTGTCCTCAATACGGCACAGGCTGTGCAAAGACTGCTTCTAAACGGTTGTTTCACGCAGCAGTATCATTTTAACAGCGCCGGTGTTCCGGCTAAATTACTGACTTCACTAGGCGGACGATCATATCTTCGAATCTGCAATTGGAGGTCGGATACGGGTAGGAGAGGTTTTTTAACAGCCTAGCCCACCTATTGAGGATTCTAACGCTGTGTGGCACCGCTTTACTGTACAGTAAGTAGTACAGTACAGTATAAAGCGGCGTCACGTTATGGGGCTACTCCTCTCCTAAATATACGGCACAGGCTATGGAAAGACTGCTTTTAAACGGTTTTTTCATGCAGCAATATCATTTTAAAAGCACCGGCTAAATTACTGGCTTCCGTAGGAGGACTATCATATCTTCGGATCTGCAATCGGACATCGGAGACGGGTAGGAGAGCGTTTTGAACAGCCTTTCCCCCTTATTGCCTATTGGAACGCTATGTGACCCTGACTACTGCTGCACAAGTATATTAATATACGGAATACAGTAGTAGGGTCACTTCTGGGGCTACTCAAATCCATGATTCCATTAAACAAAATGAATTGAGTCACATACATGTGATTGATTGTGCGTACTACTACATGTGACCCATGCCATCAAAATGTCATTACAGCCAGGTACCCAAAGTTGGCAACCTTGCCATAGTAGTCTAAAGCTCGTGATGTTAACTGGGTTAAAGTTGACGCCACTATAAAGCTAGCCACAAGAAACACACTTCCGGTTACGACTTACAAAATACAAGCCCTTAATTTACATAATATAACAATGTGAACAGCAACAAATTATGTGCTTTTATTTTGAAAGCAATCGGTCTGATTCTAGGAAGCTATCCCAACCGTGTTTCTTTCTGACTATTTCCTAAACACATGATCTATATATATATCCCGCCAAATGTCACCGACATAAAACTATTAAACTTAATAACAATTAAACGAAGCTCACGAGTCGTGTTATCCCGGTTTAGCTACAGCAGCTAAACTAAGCAAGCAGTTAGCCCCAAGTTAACCAAACTCCATGCAAAAAAATGACACTTTTCTGGTTCTACGCTTCTCGGGACATTCCGCGATCAATCGGAACCAATCGGATTCGTTCCCATATAACATCAACAATCCACACAAGATAACCTTGCTGAGCTGGCTAACCTTACCGCAGCTAAAAAGGCGAATAGGTCTAACTTGCTTCCACGCAAACTCCATTCAGTTTTCGGGGTTCATGCTTTCTGCTTCTTTCAAACAGACAAAGGTTGGGGAGTCGAACCTGGCTGTGACTCTTCCTAAACCAGTCTGAGCCGCTCTTCGGCTCGGCTCACCACCTATCCTCCGCTTGTCAACAACACACACTTCAATCAAATACACATTTCTGTAACGTTACTGTCATGCATGCAGGTAGAGACAACAGACTTCAGTCACGACCACGACTCACCCCGTGTTCTGCAACATGTCTCCGGCTCTATTGTCGGTTCAGTTCTCGGTGGAAAACTCAGATTGACCTGAGATTACGTTTACGTCGCAGAACAGTGTAAAACAAATACATATATCAAATACAAACGTCCGTGTTGGAGAATGCTGACCCTGCCTCCTCCTACTCATGCACTTTAACCCAGTTCCAGAGGGCGTCTCGACGACTTCCGGTTGTTTGCACCGTCTTCTTCTTCTTCTTCTTCGTCTCCTTCTTTTCAGTTTTATGGCACTTGGCAAACAGTTTATAGTGCATTACCGCCACCCACTGAATTCGAGTAGCTTTCACAATGCAGTTATTTACAGTGGGGGAAAAAGTAACAGTTTCCACCCAAAGTGCTCCAATTCATAACTACTGGTGCAGTGCCCGTTCCCCCCCATTCACCACCCCGGCGCGTACCCCCCTCCCACTGCACTCAGTCAGGTCCCCCCAAGCACACTCCCCAAGTTTGAAGTCGATCCGACAAACGGTTCTCAAGATACGCAAAGGACATACAGAAGTCGATCGGATGGACAGTCCTGGAGATATGTGAAAGCTGTGATCTTATTGGTTGAATTGCACAAAGTTTACCAGAGGAGGGCGCACTAGTGCAGCGACCAGGACTTCGAAACCTTTGGAGGTGGCAGTGTTGTGTGCGGACACTGTAACCGATAATTAGTAATCGACCTTCCAAAATTCTTTCTCTTCATACATTTTATTCGTGTTTTTCAACTTTTCCAGCATTTGTGACAATAATTAATCGTTTTTTATAGATTTTTATACATATAACGTAAATCTTTTTCCTTCAGTTTTTCCACAAACTTTTTTTTATAATAAAACATCACTCCTTTATACAACAAACAAAACACAAAAAACACTTGACATTTCACACACAGAGAAAGTTGATCAGCTTTGGCCCCTTTTTCTGAGATTGAGAAAAATTGAGGGGGGGGGGGGGTGCATTTGTGGAATGGAATGTTTTCACTATTTGTGTTTTTTACACTATAAAAATAGTGCCAGGATGTAAACAAACTGGCATTTGAGGGGTACAAATTTTGAGTAAGAATTAAATGTTGGTACCTATGAGTTACCAATGAAAAAGAAACAATAAAAAATACAATAAAATTAACCCTTCTCAACTTATTCCATCAAAACTTGATACTTAATGGTAAAATTAAGATATTTTAAATAATAGGGTACAAGGCAAATGGGTCACCTGTCAGTTCTGAAATGGATCAAAGAAAATCTATCCTATGGACATGTTTGATACAAAATATAGCACCTCTTGTGCAAGAGCTTGTCCACAGTGTAAGAGATGATGAGACGTAGGCTATACTGTAACAATAGTGTACCGCAGGAATGAGTCCGGATTCAGAAGACCTGGATGTTAGCACTTCCTGGTTCCTACTGTAGGCTATGTGTAAATGTTAATGGGATTCTTGTATGGAGATTTCTCTCTGGTTAACAAAAGTTGATGAAATGACAAACTTTGTGTTCAACAAGATAATCGTCACAAAAAGGACCACTTTCATGATTTCTGAAGTTTTCTGAAAATCGTGATTCTTAAAAATCACATTTTCGTTTCAAAAGTCATAAAAGTGGGGTCCTCATCAGGATTATCTTGCTGAACACAAAGTGCACCGTTTCATAAACTTTTGTTAACCACAGACCTTCAGACATTTAACCGAAATCTTCATACAAAAATTGAATTTTAGATGAAGGAACCAGGAAGTGCAGGGACTTCTGGGCAAGCCTAAAAAAATACTGCGGTACTATGCTTTTGAAAATAAGTTTAAAAAATAGAGGCTGCTAAATTGCTAAAAATTCTTGCATATACACAGTCTGTGTCTCGTCATAGACGCTGGGGTAGCTTCCTGGCTGGGGGCGTAAACCCCTTGTTCTATCCATTCAGCATAGCTGGCGTTTAGCTGCTGGCCCAGCCCAGGCAGACAGGATCGGAGATTTAACCCCCGCAGTAAACGCACATCTGAACAGACGTCTATGTACCTGCTTTAGAATCCCCAATCCTGTAGTATAGAGCCGCAGCACCATCCTTTGGTGAGTCAGCCCATTGAGATATATGGGGGGTTTTACCCCACTTGCATGCCAACTGTATAACATTTTGTGGGCGTTCCCACACAGACCGACTGTCTCTATCAGAGCATGTGAGCGGAGCGTGGAGCGAAGCAGGGGGATTTTGTCTTGAGCGGTGAGCGGGACCAGAGGTGAGCGGGACCAGAGCAGCACCGATCACCCGCTCCAGTTTCGCTCACATGTTCGAACCAGAATGCATCGTGCGCGCACACACACACAGGAATCCGCATAGTGATCACAGTTATAGTGATCAACCGCTTATATTGAGCTTGGTCCCGAATCATTCCTACATGTCATGTATGCACATGCTGTTTAAATAATTCGCTTATAGTGATCAATACTCCGGTTACAGTGATCATCTTGGGCCTTGTGACACCCGAGTGGGATTTTTTTTTAACGAGATACAGCAGCGATACTTGGTCCATGTCTCTCTGTATAAGGAGAGATCGCGGCATGTCTGTCCATCTGTCTGTCTGTGGAGACATGGCAGCATCTGTCTGTGAGACCGCTGTGTTTGAAACAGCTGGAGACCTACGGTAACAGTAGGCTACTGTATGGATTTTTAAAGTCAGTAACATAGCGAAGCTGTCCATTTCATTACTGTATATGTACTGTATTCATGTAATAAATATACAAATGTCAATCAGAATGTAATCTGCATGAGAAATAAAGAAAAGGGGAAAAAATCGGTTATAATGATTGATAGGGAAAATTTAAATCACATTAGCCTCTTTTTGGACAATCAGTAGTTCATATATTCACATGCATTTAAGTTACACATAGTTAGGCTAATATACATAGTTATTGTGCATACATAGACAGACACCATATTCCTATTCCTATCTCACACAGAGCCCTGTCATGGTGCTCTTTGCAGGGCCTGAAGAATGCTAGGTTGTCTGCAGAAAGCTAGGTTGTCTACAGAATGCCTGCCAATAGGTCAACGTCATGTCGGCAGAATGCCTTCAAAATATGCAGCAGGGCTGATGTAATCTGATGTGGGTCCTATAAATGTCAGTGACTACTTTCTGTTCATTGTATGTAAACCTGTGTATCCATTTGTGGATGTACAAGACAAGAGTGCATCTCTTGGCCAAGATATATGTTAATACATCATTTAAGACGACTTCTGACTCAATCTTTTGATTTCAAGTGATTTTCTTCAATTGGTTCACTGTTTACCTTTTAGCTGTTAAATCCCATTCTACAACAATGAGCATCCGCTATAGTGATTAAATTGACCCGTCCCAAAGTGATCACTAAGAGGAGTGCACTGTGTGTGTGTGTGTGTGTGTGTGTATATATGTATGTATGTATATGTATATACAAATATGTATATATACAAATATATATATTTGTATATATACACACACACACACACACACACACACACACACACACACACACACACACACACACACACACACACACACACACACACACACACACACACACACATATATATATATGATTTATACATTTTTCAATTTAATTTTCTTTGGCAATTCATCGCAAAAAAGGCGAATGAATTCAGATCGTTTTACTTTTTTGTATATGTGATCATGGGGATTTTCTTTAGATTTGTTTTAAATGGCAGATTTTTGACAAAGGGGTTTGACAAAAGGCACATAATTCGACTTTAAAAGATTTCATGTATGCATCTTTTCACCAAATTCACTTTGGTGATTTTGCCAACATGTACGTGATTCTTTTTTTTAGATAAATGAATCTCAAATTGAAAAGATGAAAAACATTTTTTTTTTACAATTAATGGAATATTCTCCGTTTGTTTATTTTTTAACTAAAGTTGCTAACAATACTATCAAAAAATGCAATGTATCTTGTTTTTCTACAACTGTTTTAAACACCAATGTTTTTTTTTAGATAGTTGTGAAACAATATTCCAGTTAGTCATGGCACTACAAGAACAAAACATAAAGACGCGCTGTAGCCAATCAGAGGCTTCCGATACATAGAGCTCTGAGTGGCAATAAAATAAAATAATAATAATTATTATAGTTTCAATGTCAAGAAGAAAATTACAAAGAAAGGTAAAAAAGTGATTGTAGTTTTTCCCAACATAGGGAATCATGGTAATTGTAGTTTTTCTAAGCTAGCTAGCTACCAACCACACATTTCTCAAGTTGCCATGTTTATGAAACCTTTTTTCACCTTTAGTGTCGTTTTCACGCACTAACGAACGAGTGCATTAGCAAAACAAGTGTGTGATTGGCTAACCAGCTAGCATACTACAATGTTAGTAAATCATTTTTTTTGTGCAATGTTAGTGCTAATACAATTAGCATGAATGATTGTACTTTTCTCGTATTTTAGCACATAAATGCCAAGCTAAGTTAGCTTAGCATGCTAGCTCAGTGGCAATGCTCCGTGATGTCGACGACCACCGCCTTCCGCCAGCTGAACAGGAAGTAGCCGGCGCCGGCGCCCACCGCCACGGCAATGCACAGAAAGCCATTGTAGGTCATGAAGACGAGCATCAGGAAGTAGCTCACCACCACCTGGAGCACATGCAGTATGGTCTGCAGGAAGTGGGCAGCGCTTAGCATCCGCTGGCTGGAGAGAGAGGGAGAGAGGCATCAATATGTAAGATGTTCTGTATTTGAGACAGGAAAAAAAACGATCTACTTTTGACTGTGGCAAATGTAACTTGCATTGTTGAAACCAATATTAAAGGGTAACCAAACCCCAAAACACCTTTTTTCAGCTTTAAACCAATATATTAAAAGCCAGGTCCCAAATTGCCGGAGGTCCGACGGATTGGATAGTTTGAGGTCGCCGTCAACTTTGATCCAATCAGAGAAATGTTGACATTTTCTGAGAAACGGAAGGTCCAATCACGATGCCTATAAAGGACTATTATGTATTTTTTCACTACTATAGTATTTTTTCAATACTATTACGGTATGTATGCTGTGACTCTCTACGAGTTACGAGTTACGATTGCAGAGATACGTCCGCCCTGCCTGCAGGACTACAGGAGAGAGATAGAGGACAGTGTGGGGTTGGGGGTTTCAAGTCACTGACCAAACAATCTATTTCAGTGATTGCTGTCAGAATATAGAGCCATTTAACACTTATTTTAACATAAAAACATTGCTGAATGCAGCTTTAAGCAGACTTGAAAATGGAATCAATATCAATTGATCTCCGTCCCTACTCCTAAGGGGGCGTGGCAGTGGGGGAACCCACGAGACACAGATACAGGAAGTGACTGGAAGTTGAGCTGTCTCTATAGTCCAATGTCTCTGATGTTAGTTAGCATTGGCATTAGCCACTCACCCGATGATCTTGTGCATTGCCATCAGCACTGTGCCGTCGTTCCCGGGCAGAGGCATGTTAGTTAGCGTTAGCATTAGCATTAGCCACTCGCCCAACAGTCTTGTGCGTCTCTATGAGCACAGTGCCATTGTTCCTGCCAGGAACTTCCTGCGTAGTTGCATGTTAATTAGTGTTAGCATTCACGTTAGCATTAGCCACTCACCCGACAGTCTTGTGCGTTTCCATTAGCACGGTGCCATCGCTCCCGGGCAGAGGCATGGAGTTATAGCGCACGTTGACCTGACTGCGCCGCAGCAGTGTCTCGCGGCCCATCTTCAGACCCTCATACAGCACAGCCAATAGGAAGACGCCCACACATGCCCCCACCATCTCTGATTCGACGATAGAGAGAGAGGAGGCGGGTTTGAGTGAAAAACATGTGCAAGAGACATTGGAACAGAATGGGTACATAGAATACAGAGAGAGAAATGTATTGGAGTGAGAAATTAATCAATGGAGAGGGCGAGAGACAGAGGATATATTGGACTATTGTTTCGATCCACTTCCATTAATTTTAGCTTTTCTATTCCAAGTGCTACAGAGAGAGCGGGATGGAGAGAGACGGATGAGAGAGTGAGAGGGAGGGAGAAACAGGAGAGGGTAAGAGAGAGGGATGGAGAGAGAGACAGGGAAGACAGAGAGAACGAAAGGGAGAGAGGGGTGAGAGACATAGACAGTGAATGGACCAATGGCTGACCTCCAGGTGAATTGATGAGCAGGCCGGTAAACAACAGCTCCACGTTGCTGTGCCCGAAGTAGAAGGTCATCGCCTAAGCAACCAAGGTAGCGTGTTAGCATGTAACATAGTGTTGGGCGATCTTGACCTCAGTCAGATCATCCTATCGTCTGCCTCGTAAATTCAATCTGACGTTCTAGACTAAATGTCAGCATTGTCATGGCGATGTGCACATGCGCAATAGTCACTAGGGTTGGCACGATGGACGATGGCATCGACCATCGTCGATGGGCCGACCCCCATCGACCTCTGAGCCTTCTACATCGGACCATCGTGATTAATTATCTGTTCAAATAAAAAAAATTGCTGATTTAATAATAAAAAATACCAACTCTACTCAGGGTGAGGGGAACGGGGGTCGCGCGGGCAGCATTAAGCAAGCGTACCCTCTCCCCAGTACAGAGAAGCAGTAGAGCGGAGAGGAGGAGGAGGGGAGGATAAGCAGTAGGGATGCAGACGACTAGTCGTTTAAATGTTTGAACGCCCACTCACTCACTATTCGGCAAGAAATACTAAATACTAGTCGGTTAAACAAATAATTAAATTATCATAATAATAAACAATGCAGGCGGGAGCTCTTGCGTCTTTACCAGCCACCAGCCACTACTGTAGCCCCGCCTCCTCTAATGCCCAGATGTAAACAAACCAGGCATGTGTAACGTTAGTAGTCGGAAGGGAGATGGCATCTCATAAAACCTGCATAGTTTGGCAGTATTTTGATCCAGTAAGTGAAAATATGGTTGTATGTAGGCTGTGTCAGATAAAACGTTAACCACTCGACCGACATTCAGCACAGGCATGTGGACGCCAGGACAGCAGGGCCTGATGCATTGCTAGCGCGTTTTAACCAGACAAGCTAACGCGTTAGCCACACAAGGTAACACAGCTCATATGGCAATGAATGACTGCGCAAGATGCTTCCACTCAACTTTGTTGAACGCAAAGGCTTCCGAAAGTTAAAGTCCCAATCAGTAACTTTTTCACCTTAATATAACAGCTTTTTAGTCATTGAAGATGGTAGAGTGACTAAGATGGAGAATGTCGCCTCTATTGGTCACACACCGCCCTCCCGAGGCCTCTCCTGGGACTAAACATTTTTGTGCCTGCGTCAGTTTCTCCAAAAGCAAAACTTGGAAAAGCTGCTGGATGGGGCTTTCAACCCATTGATACCTGATGCAGCATTTGCGTGTATATCCCTCATTTGCGTGCATATCCCTTTAAGACCGCGAACCGCGTTAACGCAGTTCGCGGTCTTAAAGGGATACACACACAAATGCTGCATCAGGTATCAATGGGTTAACTATATTTAGCCTGAACACATGGCGCTGGGGTGAGTTGTTGATGTTTTCTGATGTGCAATGTTCATAAACAGCGCAAGATGTTATGTTATGATTATGATAAACGTAATTAATGGTTTCAAATGGCTCTTAAATACACGCAATATTTTTCCGGACAACGTTTTAACCTTATCGATTAGATTGCGCTCAGTTTTGACTGTTTTCTGAGTGTTTTCTTACTTACAGACTAGTCGACTAGTCTAAGTTAAAAGAAATAGACTAGTCAGGGACATCAGTTGCCACCTGCATCCCTAATAAGCAGAAGTCGGTTGTGTTGTTGTGAAAAGGTTAAGACAAAGAATAAACTTCATGTTCATGACTTCATAAATCATTAATTAATCACCCCTCCACCCCCCCCCCCTGTCAATGACGATGCTATGTTATTTGGTTGACATCGCACAACCCTAATAGTCACATGACAGGAAGTGAGATGTCACATAAGGCAAATTAACTGATGACTTGCATGAGGAGAGATGATTGGTTAGGGTAAGAATATCAGGCTATAAGCCAATCAGAGGCAGAGTAGGGCGGGTGCCGCACCATCATGCCACCACATTTCCCATCATCCATTGCTCCGTGGGCGTGGACATGGCCAGTGGCAGTGGGCGGGGCCGTCACGTGGTGCTGGTGGGTGGAGTCAGCCGCCATGCTGCTGTGGTTCATGTGGGCATGGTGGTGGTCCATGGCTGTGGGAGGCAATCAGAGCAGCATGAAGAAAAATACATTATACAACTTTTGGATATTTTGGTGTAGCATCAGTGTATCCCATTCTGGACAACTATGATGAAAAAAGATCCCAATTATGTCCCAATATATTTCATCCCGTACTGTTTTAAAAACATGATTAAAACACGATTTCAGACGGAAGCCCGTCTTTATTGTCACACGGACACTACAACACATGCATGCGGCCACAACACACACTCATGCTGACGGTGGCCGGTGAAATATGTCCTCTGCATTTGACCCATCCAGGCTTGTCCTTTCCTCCAGGGGGCAGGCCAGGAGCAGTGGTCGCTTTTTCTTTCCAGCGCCCGGGGACCATCAATGGACCATCATTGGACCAACTTCAGATGTTGTCGTCACTGGTCGTATGACGATCTTCTGCATGTTTTTAGTGGGGGGTTATGTACGGAGGAACCCCCTGGGGGGTACGGGGAGAACATGCAAACTCCACACAGAAAGGCCCTTTCAACGAGATAGCCCACCTGGGTAGTAGGCACTGAAGATTTGGGGGCTGTCACAACTCCAGCGCCCACAGCGTCCCAGGCGAGAATCGAACCCAGGACCTTCTAGCTGTGAGGCGACAGTGCTACCGACTGCGCCACCGTACCCCGTTTTCACTGAAGGTTCTCAGTTAAGTTGAATATCGTTTTTACCTTAAACAGCGTGGTGCAGGTTATTTTTTACAGTTAGGACTCAAAGCGAAAAAATGAGCTGCTTAGAGTTTAAAGATAAATAAATTTAATAAGAAGTAATTTGTACCTGCGTACTTCACAGAGTTAACAAACAGTGTACATCTTCACAAGTAGTTGATACGGGCTACTGATACTACTTGTGAAGTACACTGTTTGTTAACTCTGTGAAGTACGCAGGTACAAATTACTTCTTATTCAATTTATTTATCTTTAAACTCTAAGCAGCTCATTTTTTCGCTTTGTTATTATAGTTGCCTGCTGAGTTGCTTTGGTCCACACCTTTTTGTGCGTTCCTACAGTTAGGACTCAAATTCTTATGAACGCCCCCCCCCCCAAAAAAACAAAACAAAAACAAAATTAAAACATGCCCCGAGGGCAGAAATATGGAGAAAAAGGTGGCATTATAACGTTAAGTACCGTAAATTCCGGACTATAAGCCGCGGCTTTTTTCCCGTTTTTTGGCCCCTGCGGCTTATATAACGGTGCGTCTTATCTATGGATTTTTTCAGAAAAAAAAAAAAAAAAAAAAAAAATCTCTCTTTTTTAGCACTCTTTCTAACTATAAATCCACTTCTGTTTTAATTTCCTCTCTTGCCCTCTTTTCACCACACCGCGGACACTGTGTGCACTGTAAAAATAAACAACGGTGGTGTTGTGTTATGTTGTTTTGTTGAAATGTTATGGTAATACGGTAAATGGGAGCTTCCTCAAACAGCCATCTCTTTCCCGACAATCCCCTCTGTGCGTGACCACTTACATATGGTAATTACGGTAAGCAAACGGCCACAAGCCCATCAACTCCCTCCCCCGACTACCAGGAGAAAATCACAAACTTCGGCGAATTCACACAAAGGAAGATCAAGGAATATTCCATCGAACCGGAGCAGATCATAAATATGGATGAAGTGCCTTTGACGTTCGACCTGCCACTCACTCGGACTGTTAACAAGAAGCGCCCTGGAGGATTCTTTCACCAAAAAAAAGCTTTGCTCGTTCTCGACAGCATGAGAACGAGCAGTAGATGATCATGAGGTGGTTTTTCAGACGTGTCGATATAGCAGTTTATCGCAAAAGTGTAATGGAAACACATTTTTCGCATTTGCACGTCATGTGACCCATATTATCCCTTGGAAAAGGAGCGGAAAATAAGTTTGGTAAGTAAGGTTCGATAGCCGTGTCAAAACCTCCGCAGCAAGTGGAAAACTTTGAAGCAACGCTACCTAGCAGAAAGACGAGTGTTGTGCAAAAGCGTAGCCGGGCAAATTAGATAATGTTTAATGGCAGAAATCGGTCCATGGTGACAGCAGGCTGCCTGTGTGCGCGCATTTGGCACAGCGGCGAGATGAGAGGATGAAAAGCACACACTGGTGCGGTGGTGCTGTCTGAAGTGAATACAGTGACTGTGAGTAGGCTAATACATTGCACACGTTTCAGGTGCAATTATAGAACCAAATCAGCCTTTTCCCCCCTCCATCTCAAAATCGGACCAGTTGTAGGCTATTAGGCTACCTTTTTTCCTCTGCCTGTCGCGCTGACTGCATTCATGCAGCCAGCAACATTTTGCGACTCATTTTCTTTTGAATTGATAATCAGGCTCGTTTATATGCATTGTAACTTCATGTTGGGATTTCCATTGACCATTGGTTGGATTTGAGCATGCAGGGGACGGGATATGGGGCAGATCCCCGTGCGTAATCACTGTGGCAGCTGCTGCAACGGGGAATCACTCAAACGCAACTTCAATGGAAACGCCTACAAGTCGCAATTGTACATTGTCGAAGTTGTAGAAATATCGCAATTCTTTTGCGAAAAACTGTAATGGAAACACAGCTATAGATGAAGAGGAGTTCGTTGGTTTTGAGTGACAATGAAGGAGAGAGGAGAGTGGTTGACAAAGCCACCCTGAACCTGTTCGTTTCCGACACTGAAGATGAGGACTTTGGTGGTTTCAGTACGCAGGAAGAAGAGGAAGACGAGCATTAGTGACTTGACTTCTCTGGTTACAGGTTTGCTGCACATATAGCCTATTGTTGTGTGATTTTGTCTGGGGATTAGTGACCTGACTTTTGTTTTGTTTTGTTGAAATGTTAATAAATGGGAGCTTCCCCAAACAGCCATCGCTTTCCCGACATTCCTCTCTGTGCACGAACCCTTTCATATGGTAATTAAACATCAAAACACCCGCGGCTTATAGACCGGTGCGGCTTATAGAAGAAAAAAATAGTCAATTTTGGTCCCGCGGCTTATACACCGGTGCGTCTTATAGTCCGGAATTTACGGTACACAACATATCAAAATAACTTGAATTTCTATTCTTCCACAAAATATAGTTTCAATGACCCATGTTTATGCCTATTTTCAAAAACTTTTCAAAGCCCCCCCTTCAAATTAACACACTTTCCAGGGTTTCCAGGACCCATGGAACCTGGTCCATGCCATAAGTGGTGTTGTTAAGACCACAGCCTCATGGGCCTTATTGCTTTATCTTATTAGAGAGAGGGGCGTGCGACATAGGGACACATTGACCTTTCCATTAAACGCATTGCGAAAGCAGGATAACGACAAAACCGGCCAATCAGAGCACTCTGTTGCCGTTGCTAGACGACGACCGGACCAGACATCGCACTATAATCCGATCGGCTCCTAGCGCCCGAGGCGAATACAGACAGATTCTACCCCAATTAGATTTCAGAGCAGCGAGGAGCCTTATTTACTTCCTTGTCTCCTTCTTTATCTCCCTGTGTCCTTATCTCTGTACTGCTTTTGTAGTTCCATTCCATACAATCAATCAATCAATCAATCAATCAATCAATCAATCAATCAATCAGTTTAATACATGTCCCAGAAGGGCACTTTGGTTCACATCAGACAGTAGTGGATAATTACAACATCATTACTAGTTTGAGATTAGTAATAACGGCACACTTCAGAATTGAGATACATTATTACTAGTTTTAAAGAATGCTTAATAGGACTAGATGTTACAATCCCTGATGAAATCAGCACAACACTTGAGAGATGTCTTCTTGAGTAGGGTTGGAGATGTTCTCTTTGGTGGGGTTGGAACTGGCGATGACCACCAGGAGCCACCAGCACAACACATCGTCAGTTGTGTACCCCAGACTCACTGGGTGTTTCGGCTATACAATACATAAACATTTGTTGCATTATGTACAGATTCCAAAGGACCATCTACTGCCCTCAGCCGGGTCGCCGCGTGCGCAGCGCCACCGTCTATCCTTTATGCATGTGATGATTATTTTCTTATCTCTCACACTGCAGAACTTCTCCGCCATTAAACCACTAACTTCCCTTTATAACCAAGCTATCAAAGTTCTGAAGAAACCACTGACATCTCATCATTGTAATATTAAAGAAAAGAGCCTAATTTTCTTTCTTAGTTTTGAAAATTCCAACCTCACACTTAGATTTATGTGACACTGTAAAATGTATTTTCCACAAACTGCTTTACTCAATTTAAAACCTTTTCTACTACAGTCAAGTCCTGTAACCAAGACAACTACCCGTAGTCCTTATGTGTGTGTGAGTTCATGGTAAACGTGTTTTCAGTTGTTTGTCTTGTTTTGTTTCATTTGGAAAAAATATTTTAGTATTATTTTTATTTTAGTTAGTTTGATGGTTGATGCTCATGTGTTATTGCTGCTATGTGCTGTGATGACCACACATGCGCGTACGCACACACGCACGCGCACGCACACACACACACACACACACACACACACACACACACACACACACACACACACACACACACAAACACATTTAAATTATTTATTTATGTCCCCATAGATACAGAGTACAAAGGACATAAACACTAGTAATGCAATCAGATGTTGGGAGTTGGTCAGATACAAGAGTGCCTAATTGGCGACCACAATAATGCATACAAAGAAGATATATATAATACCACACAAGGTGATGACAAAGGCAGATTGACATACAGTTATACTGTAATACAAGATAAGGGACAGTATCCAAGTTCATGGGTACAAAAAGCAGCGCCTCCTCCATATTGAGCGACTGCCAATAATAGCAGATACTGAACAATACCTTGCTAACTGCTTGGCCCTTCTCTTAGGTAGACCAGCCATCTGGAGGCCTCTCACAACCAGCTTATGGACATGACCCAGGCTACCAAATATGAAAACTACAAGTTTACACCTGTAGCCCAGCTGTGAAATGGTCTGCTCCAGCTGTTGATATTTTAGCATCTTGGTTATAAAGGCCTCCTCTAGGCTGTGGTCAAAGGTACAGCCAACCTCAAGAACAAACACCTCTCTGAGATTTTCATTCACGACAACAACATCAGGAGTGTTAGCTGGAATATTAGAGAACACATCAGAGTCGTCACTACACAGACTGAACATGCTCGGCTTCACGGTGGAATGTTTATAGAGTGAAATAGAAGATCTGAAAATAGAGGTGATATAATGTTTCCAGTCTGTTGTTCATCTCACTTCAGTCATTTTTATTGCAGCAAAATAGGATTGTCAAGCAGACAGACTGACCAACACTGTCATCAAAACCTATCATAATTTAAAATGTTGTTTGTAAGTGGGGACCATCTGTATAGTGGTCGTGCCACTGGTTGCAGAATCTCATCTCGATATCTCTCTGCTTTGAGATTGCCTCCAATGATGACAAGCCTGGTGCCAGGCTGTTGTGGCTGTGTATGGTTCTTCCACACACTACTGAGGCTCCTGACTGTTTGTTAAATGATTAAATCACCCACATACTCAGCTGTGCTGCTCATTCCACAAATGCATGTTCCTTACAAATGGGGCACCATTTAAAAGAGAAATAAACAGGCTTTCCAACGGTATAAAATGTATTGCCAAGATTGAAGCATTGTTACAACAGAGAAATAATTTACCAAACACAAATTTCCGAACTTTTTGTTCAATGTTTATATATGTTTTATACAAGTATCTCTTCATGGCCTTTCTGTAGCCATCTAGCGGTGTTGTGCTGATTGTCGTAGTTGTAGTGGGTTTGTCGAATGTTGTTTTGGTCACTCTTATTGTTACTTATTTGATTACATTTTTGTTTGATAACTTTATACTGCGTTAGGACCTCCTCGAAAATGAGATGGTTCATTTCAAGGGTTTTTTCAGAATAAATAAAGTTATATCATCATCTATTATTATCATTAATCAATTATATAAAATAATCCACAGATTAATCGATAATGAAACTCCAGACCTCTTTTTCAACTCTCCCCTCTTCACCTCTAAACCACCTTCTTTACCTCCCTTTTCACCCAAATCGAAGGCGAGCGACACAGAGAATATATACAGTTAGAGAGATTAAATTTAACGCATTTCCAGACAATTAAAAAAAGAGACTGATGAGAGACATTCACTTACAATGGAGAGAGAGAAAGAGAGAAAACAACCTCTTACCTTGAGAGGAGAAGTAAGGAGGGAAGGGTAATCAAGAGCCGCAGTGACTGTCAGAGAGAGAGAGAGAGTGGGCGAGTTACATAGGAAACCAATGGGAAAAAGAGAGAGACAGGGCGAGTTACATGGAACACTAATGGGAGAGAGAGGGTGAGTTGCATATGAAAGTAACTAAACCAATGGGAGAAGGAGAGAGAGAGAACAACCTCTTACCTGGAGTAGAGAAGGAGGGAGGGAGGGACGATCAAGACCGACTGTCTGCAAGAGAGAGAGGGCGAGTTACATAGGAAACCAATGGGATAGAGAGGGGGGAGATACATAGGGAACCAATGCGAGAGAGACAGAGATGGCGAGTGACATAGAAAACCAATGGGGAAAAAGAGAGCGAGCACTTTTGTCATTTGATTTGCTTTATGGCAGGGGGCGGAGCTTAAAGCGATAAAGCGACCAGTAAAAAGCGAGATAAGGATGGACTTTAGCTGTAAACGTGGAGGAAGACAGCGACCAATCACTTGCCAGTGTGTGTTCTGCGGGGGCCAATCAGCTGGGAGTGTGCCAGTGAGCTGGAATGTGGCAGCCAATGAGATTTGAGGATCAAACAGCCAATGAACGTCCAGCCTCTTTTTCTAACAGCCAATTGGCTTCAAGAACTTCCAGTCTTAATGCTTGGCATTAAAGTGGTCACGTCGTGAGCATGTGCAGTTCAATAGAAGCCACCGAGGCTAACAATTTCGCTAACACTAGCTAGCGAGCAGCTAACTACGTTAATGCAGGTCAAAATGCCAAGGCATAATGGCAGAGGAAAAAAGATGAGAATGTTAGGAATATCAACATGTTTCTCAGACATATTATAAAATGACTATGGAATGCTCTATACGCATAAAATTACTATATATTTCATTTCCATCCACGTCCTCCGCCATTTTCTGAAAACGTCACAAAACACGTCACAAGTCGTGAACTCGAAGCTTTAAAAAAATCCACTCAAATAGACTTATGTCGTATTTACGGTAAACACGACCTCAATTGAAGGGGGCAATAACAGCCAATGAGAAGCTAGGCTGCCACTCTTTCACAGCCATTGAGATTAGTGTGATTTCTAACAGCCAATGATATTCTACTATGATTTCTGACAGCTAATGAGGTGTTACTCTGACTTTTCTACACCAAATAAGAATCAAATCTGCTTTTTTATTTTTAGGGAATGAGCTTTCTCATTGCCTACCAAAACGAAACAGGGCAAAGGTCTTTGTTTTTATCTGTTCATGAAGTTCATGCTAATACTAACATCATGCTAATGCTAACTTTTAATCTTGCCTGAATGCAAAGAGTAAAACCAGGTGGCAAGCTTGGGCTTGGGCAGAGGAAGCCACAGAAGTGATAGTGAAAGCTGTAGTTCCTCGAATTGCCACTTGGAAAGTGAGGTTCGGGGGTCGTTCGCCGTTCACCTCCATGTTAAAATGCCTGACTTTACAACAGGACATGTTTACAGCCTGGTTCAAAATACAGTTTTGGTCTATTAGCTAATGTCACCTTTCATAACAACTGTACGGGGGGTGAATTTCTATATAATGCTGCATTCATGTGCTGTCGGAGTAATCTGAAAAATGAGTTCACGTGAATGAAGTGGGAAAACAAATCAGCAACTCTGTGGGTTTCCTCCGGGTGCTCCGCTTTCCACCCACCACCAAAAGACATGTATATTATCGTTAATACTCTTGTCAGTGCCCCTGACCTAGGCAATGGCAAAAGAACTGGAGTTGGTCCCCGGCTGCTGAAGAAGGTTCCTAGTAGAGGATGGGTCAAATGCAAAGGATGAATTTCCCCATGGGGATAAATAAAGGATAACTTAACTTATAACTTAACTTAACTTAAGATAACTTAACGGACGGACGGACAACCCGAATCCATAATGCCTCCGGCCTGGCTATCGCCGGCATAAAAATGTGGTCAATACTGCCGTCATGTGGGCATAAGCTGTAACTACTACGATAATTTCACTGATGGGAAAAAGGCTTGTTGCAGTTAATTTAATGGCTCTCTACATTATTCTTTAGGCTTGCGATATTCTGTAGGCTAGTAACAATTGTGCTGTATTCAGTTGAATTATTTTAATGAATATTTAATTAAATTTGTATTTCTTGCATTGTATTTTCTTACAGATACCACAAGCTCAATCACATGCCAGTTAATAACCCAGTGGAACAAAGACAGTGGTTGCAGTTTCTCTCTCTAACCGGAGTGCATAGCCAGTTGGATACACCCAGTTATTCAGCATCGGGACACTGAAGCGCGCACACACACAATCAGCTGGAAAAAATCCAAAAAAGAGCCTATTATTCTTGGCCGTGAGTACAAACACTACCAGCCCTCCCTCGGTATCCTCGGCATCTCTTCAGAGGGAAGAGAAGAACTGTGCCGGCCGATCATGTCCAAAACTCCCACCTGAGAGAACTCCCCCCCCCCCCCCCCCCCAACGGGTCTGTCTCTGGCCACAGCACCAGACAGGCCAGTAAGCTCCAGTCTATGCCAACAAGAACTGAGCACTATAGGAACTCCACCATCCCCTACCTGAGCAGACTTATAAATGAAAAGATGTAACTTGATCTCATGTAATATTTTAACCCCTCTTTTTTCAAATAATGTTTTGTGTTTGTGTTTTTAACATTTATACTGTGAAGGACATTATTCATCTAGTGTTAACTTGATACAATATGTTCCTGAATAAAAACTTAAACTAAACACACACACACACACACACACGCATATAAATAAGACTGGACCGTGTGTAGTGTGTTTATACTATTGTACTTTCATACTATTATACTTCTCTAACTATTTGTTGCCCTGCATAGCTCAAAAAGGATATTTTTTCTCTAGCGCACCCAGTGGAAAAAAAGGTACCAGCCGCCACTGCATCAAGGCATAAGAATAAACCAACACAGATGGACAGACAGACGCACAACTCTCCATAATCTAGACCTAATAAAACTCATTAAAAACGTTGGACTTAGATCAGAACACTTGTTTGATTTCTCATTCAAATAAAGTACTGCTGGTATCCATACTGTTGCAAATGGGTATTGTATCCGTTGCAAAAAAATAACAATTAATAATAATAAAAAAGTATTGCTACTTAGATACTTTTGTCAACCGTATTTAACAGCCTAATAATAAAGGGTATAAAAACATTCATTTCCCATTCACATTCACGGTACTTCTAAGCTCAGAAAATGAGCCCAACTTGAATTGTCAGCTCCTTCCAGGTAAATGGCTAACGTGAAGCACCTGGAAAAGTGGTGTTTTTACGAGAATGACGTCATGACAGCTGTGTTACAGGTAGGCCGAGTCATGCACAAGACCCGCCGGGTTCAGAGTAGGTCGCGGGCTCCATTCCCGCACGCGCGGCTCGCCGCCCATGAGCAAGACACCGTCAGACCAATTATTTCTCTATAGAGATTTGTGTTGTGGCTAATGCTAGCTCTGTTAGCTTCTCTGTTAGTAGAGGTCACACACGCGCGCGCGCACACACACACACACTCACACACACGCACAGTTAGACTTACCAGGAAAACGCAGAAAAACAAGAGATAACAGCAAGTCTGTGGAGTTTATAACTTCGTCTGGTCTCTCTCTCTCTCACACTCACTCACTCACTCACTTCCTGATCGTACGTGCTGACGCTGTGACGTGGCAAAGGATAATATAGGACACTAGTAGATTCTATCCGATCCAAATCCAACTGCAGTTGTCGGTGCAATTTCGGTTCGGGTTAGCGTTACCAGGCTCTGGTATGCGTTACTACCATGGATTATTATAAGAGCCAAATAGATCCTGTACCTATAGTTTTTTTTTTTTTTTTTTTTTTTTATTCAAGACCATATCATACAAAAAACAGATAAAACACACGACACACACAGACAACATCTACAGTACAAGGCTCAGGGGTACAAGCAAATAATACTAATAAGAAGAAACAACAAGGTAGGCTACTTCATGAGGTCACAAAAGTTGTAAATAGCAGCACAGTCCTGATTGCTTTGGTATTCTTTGAGTGTTTGATAGAGTCCATATATTCAGTGAAATCATTTTTAAACACGGGGAAGAATGGTTTAGAACCATTGAATTTACACTTGTGGATGTGGTATTTAGCAAGTAAAAACAAAAGATTAATTATAAAACATTTCCCCTCATTCTCCATCGTGAAATCAAATACACCAAAGAAAACATCCTTAAAACAGAAAGAAAAATCTGAGATGAAATGCAGTTGGATGAACTTCAAAATCTATCCTGTCTGGGCACCTTTCACCCCGCATTTTGTCATGGGGGCATAAACCACGGAACCAGAATGAACACCGGAAGGAAGTGCGCCAAAAAAACGTATTTGTTGCCGTTAGCTTGACTCTTTTCTCGATTAATTATCTGATGCAAAGCTTCTGTATTGGCTTAAAAGATGTGAGATTGTGAATCCGCAATGTTTCTACAAGAACTTCGTTCGGTACGTCCATCTTTTGTTTTGTTGTTTGCCGTTCTGATACGTTGTGTCTAATTGTCAAGTTAACGTAAAAGTTGACGAGCTATATCCGCTGTTACTTCCTGTCTAGGGCGGGCTCTAGGCCGGAACCAGGCAGGGTGACAAAATCAATTGTGAACGGAGGTCAGGCTCTTTACTGTACCTATACCGATACCGACACGTTCCCTTGTTGGTGACGTCAGAAGCTAGGGTGAACGGTCTTTTCGTATCTCCCGTTTTTCCTTTTTGACTTGAACGCAGCATTACGCTTGATGACGTTGTAGCAGAGCGAAGGATAACAAAGATGGCGTCCGGGCAGCAGTGGGTGTTGGTGGAGATGGTCCAAGCATTTTACGAGGTAATGTTGTCTATTCTAAAGCCTCTGACGGCCTAAAGATATGTCTACCGTCCACTAACAGATGGCCCACATGGTGTTTACATGTCATTGCGTTTAGGTTTGATTGAAGACCGCGGCGTCTAATGGAAAAACTCCCCAGTTCAGGAAATAACTCTCGAGTTAGAAATTATGACGGACAGATTCTCACAGCCAATCGTCTGTTTACTTTTCATGTCAGCCGATCGATTGAATTACAAAACATTGCGTGGTGTGAAATTTGAAAAAAATATCTTAAAACAATTGATCGCAAGTTACGTATGAGTTTGAAAAGTTTGATCATGTCAGACTGAAGAACAGAAACGCTCAAACAACAAATATAACGACACGTGTAGGCTGTACTGTCATTATGAAAGTCCCTGTTTGATCTATCAGTGTCCTCAGTAGAAGACAGTCACAGTAGAGACCCTTACACTTTCTAACATGTGTTCGACATTGTCAGAAATTTGACAGCACACCATATTCAATTATGTCTTATTCTGGCCAACTGAAACCCAACTACTGTGGTGTTTTCTATAACATTTTATAGTTTTGCAATAGGCTATGTGTTACAAAACATCTATTTAAAGGCTAGAATTTCACTCTATATTTATTTTGTTCGGGTAAAGATGATAGTTTCTTAAAAAAAGGCAGAAATCCAGTTAGAGGTCTTATCTCTTCCACTATATAATGTTTCTTTGTGTTGCAGTTATTGGCTAACATTGACTCTCTGAATGCTCCCTCATGTGATTTTATTTTTAGATTTGACTTCAGTTCCAAAATATTATTGTGATAATATTTGCTTGATCTTTGCTCTCTTTCATAATGATAAAAAGTACAAGAATTTGGACACACTTAGGCTAATGTGTGGCAAGTGCCACATTTTGTTATACACATTTGATGCTAGGGATGCACGATATTGGATCCTCCCCCCCCCCCCAATATCCGATATGTCGATATTTTCCAATTCTTTTGGCTGATTGCCAATACCGTTATATGTACACAATTTCAGAGAACATAAGGGTAACACTTTATAATAACGTTCACTCATAAGTCATTTATAAGCCTTTAGTTAATGATGAACTAATCACAAAACAGGAATATACATTTGTAGATTATTAATAAATGCTATGTTAACATATCACAAATCATTTGTGCATTTGAAATGCGTTGTAAGTCATCTATACACTTTTAGTAAATTAAGTGTTCCTCACCTCTTATAAATCATTTACAATTCATTTTCAAGGCTTTCTGCATCCCCTAATCTAAAGTGTAAACCAGTGGTTCCCAACCTTTTCCAACTCAGGGCCCACTTTTATGTCTCAAAAATGTTCGCGGCCCACCTCCGACCCCATAAATACAAAGGCCATATAATGCGTTCTCAGAGCACTTTTTTATTGAAAATTGAACATAAAGGACTGAACTGAATACAGGAGAAACATGTTGGAAGCTCCACAGTCACTAACACAGCACCTGTAACATGTTGCAACACCTTCAGTATTACAGTTTTCAAGGAGCTGTCCACACACACACACACACATACACACACACACGCACACACACACACACACACACACACACACACACACACACACACACACCAATCATTCAAGGAGCTGTCCATCAGCACCACACAGATGTCAGAAATGACAAGCAAGGGGCTGTCTGTAACAGGCTAATTAACAAATGATTAATAAATAACGGTATCCTTCAACAATGGAAAAATGCATTCTCATAACAATTTGACATCCAATATCAGATCCAAACAAAATCCAAATATCAGAAGAAAGCCCATTAAATCGATAGGGTTACAAATAAACACAAACCCAATATAAAGATGATGTAAAGATGAAACTTCAATTCAAGCAAAAGCAATAACATCACAGAAACAAAAATCATACTTTTTCAAGTATGATTTTTCAAAATCTTTCAAAAAAAAATTGAATTTTTTTTTTTTTTTTTTTCAAAAATCATACTTTTTTGGAAATGATTTGGCGGCCCACTTGCAATACCTTCGCGGCCCACCAGGGGGCCGCGGACCACAGGTTGGGAATCACTGGTGTAAACCATTCATCACACATAAATGTGTTACATACAAGGGCGTAGCTCTGTCAAAATTGAAGCCAATGGAAGTGCACTTGAACCTGCATTCTTTCAAATGGCCTGCAGCGGGCGACGGTCGACCCATTGGTCTGTGGACTTATGTTTGTTGACGCCTCGCATATGACATTTTGGCCATTGCCATCTTGGATCTCGACACAAGTCCAGGGGTTTCCCACAGAGCACGGCCTGCTATTGGTCCGTGATCAGCGAGCTGTGTGATCAGTGGACAAGCGACCTGTCAATCACGCCCCAAAACATAGTCTGCAACTACAACATAGTCTGAAACTAGCGATTGAGGCCATGAACGCATTAGGAAAGTATTTACTGAGGCCATACTTGAGGCTTCAAAAGAGAAGTCCACAAACCAGTCCTCTTTGCCCCTGCAGGCAAAGAGGACACTTCCGCATTGGCTTCAATTTTGACAGAGCTACCTACCCCCTTGTATGTAACACATTTATGTGTGATGAATGGTTTACACTTTAGATTAAGGGATGCAGAAAGCCTTGTAGATTAATTGTAAATTATTTACACATCATTTACAACAGGTGAGGAACACTTCATTTACTAAAAGTTTATAGATGACTTACACCACATTTGTATATGTTAACATAACATTTATTAATTATCTACAAATGTGTATTCATGTTTTGTAAATGGTTAGTTCATCATTAACTAAAGCCTTATAAATGACTTACGACTGAACGTTATTATGAAGTGTTACCGATGCGGTAATAAATACAATGCTTTTCAAAATGTACACATTCACTAAATAAGAAAACGACTTCAACTTAGGTTATAAGTTATATTGAGCATTTTGACATAATTAATTACATTCTTGTAATGTAATGTAATGAATGTATGTCTCTTTCTCAGGCTCCTGCTTATCACTTGATCTTGGAGGGGATCCTCATATTGTGGATCATCAGACTTCTGTTCTCAAAGACCTACAAGCTCCAGGAGACTTATAAACTCACAGAGAAGGTAATGCCTCAGCATGCACGCCAGATGAAAAGCTACAATAATAGCATAAATATGTCCCTAAAGCATTGTTACGTGTGTGCTTAGTTACCTGTTATAAATATGTCACTAAAGCATTGTTACAGTACGTGTGTGCTTACCTGTAATATGTCATTAACCCATTGATACCTGATGCAGCATTTGTGTGTATATCCCTCATTTGTGTGTGTATCCCTTTAAGACCGCAAACCGTGGTTTGCGGTCTTAAAGGGATACACACAAATGCTGCATCAGGTATCAATGGGTTAAAGCATTGTCACGTGTGTGCTTACCTGTTATAAATATGGTATGTCACTAAAGCATTGTCACGTGGGTGCTTACCTGTTGATATGTCACTAAAGCATTGTCACGTGGGTGCTTACCTGTTGATATGTCACTAAAGCATTGTCACGTGGGTGCTTACCTGTTATAAATATGGTATGTCACTAAAGCATTGTCACGTGGGTGCTTACCTGTTGATATGTCACTAAAGCATTGTCATGTGTGTGCTTACCTGTTATAAATACGGTATGTCACAAAAGCATTGTCACGTGTGTGCTTACCTGTTATAAATATGGTATGTCACTAAAGCATTGTCATGTGTGTGCTTACCTGTTGATATGTCACTAAAGCATTGTCATGTGTGTGCTTACCTGTAATATGTCCCTAAAGCATTGTCACGTGTGTGCTTACCTGTTGATATGTCACTAAAGCATTGTTAAGTGTGTGCTTACCTGTAATGTGTCCCTAAAGCATTGTCACGTGTGTGCTTACCTGTTGCAGGAAAAGGAGGACCTGATTGAGGAATGGCAGCCGGAACCCCTTGTTCCCCCTGTGTCCAAAGACCATCCGTCCCTCAACTACGATGTTGTTACAGGGTAAGCTAGTCACAGTCCTCCTACGATGTTGTTACAGGGTAAGCTAGTCACAGTCCTCCTCCTACGATGTTGTTACAGGGTAAGCTAGTCACAGTCCTCCTCCTACGATGTTGTTACAGGGTAAGCTAGTCACAGTCCTCCTCCTATGATGTTGTTACAGGGTAAGCTAGTCACAGTCCTCCTCCTACGATGTTGTTACAGGGTAAGCTAGTCACAGTCCTCCTCCTACGATGTTGTTACAGGGTAAGCTAGTCACAGTCCTCCTCCTATGATGTTGTTACAGGGTAAGCTAGTCACAGTCCTCCTCCTACGATGTTGTTACAGGGTAAGCTAGTCACAGTCCTCCTCCTATGATGTTGTTACAGGGTAAGCTAGTCACAGTCCTCCTACGATGTTGTTACAGGGTAAGCTAGTCACAGTCCTCCTCCTACGATGTTGTTACAGGGTAAGCTAGTCACAGTCCTCCTCCTATGATGTTGTTACAGGGTAAGCTAGTCACAGTCCTCCTCCTATGATGTTGTTACAGGGTAAGCTAGTCACAGTCCTCCTCCTACGATGTTGTTACAGGGTAAGCTAGTCACAGTCCTCCTCCTACGATGTTGTTACAGGGTAAGCTAGTCACAGTCCTCCTCCTATGATGTTGTTACAGGGTAAGCTAGTCACAGTCCTCCTACGATGTTGTTACAGGGTAAGCTAGTCACAGTCCTCCTCCTAAGATGTTGTTACAGGGTAAGCTAGTCACAGTCCTCCTCCTACGATGTTACAGGGTAAGCTAGTCACAGTCCTCCTCCTACGATGTTACAGGGTAAGCTAGTCACAGTCCTCCTCCTACGATGTTGTTACAGGGTAAGCTAGTCACAGTCCTCCTCCTACGATGTTACAGGGTAAGCTAGTCACAGTCCTCCTCCTATGATGTTGTTACAGGGTAAGCTAGTCACAGTCCTCCTACGATGTTACAGGGTAAGCTAGTCACAGTCCTCCTACGATGTTGTTCCAGGGTAGCTAGTCACAGTCCTCCTCCTACGATGTTGTGACAGGGTAAGCTAGTCACAGTCCTCCTACGATGTTGTTACAGGGTAAGCTAGTCACAGTCCTCCTCCTACGATGTTACAGGGTAAGCTAGTCACAGTCCTCCTCCTACGATGTTACAGGGTAAGCTAGTCACAGTCCTCCTCCTACGATGTTACAGGGTAAGCTAGTCACAGTCCTCCTCCTACGATGTTACAGGGTAAGCTAGTCACAGTCCTCCTCCTACGATGTTACAGGGTAAGCTAGTCACAGTCCTCCTCCTACGATGTTGTTACAGGGTAAGCTAGTCACAGTCCTCCTACGATGTTGTTACAGGGTAAGCTAGTCACAGTCCTCCTACGATGTTGTTACAGGGTAAGCTAGTCACAGTCCTCCTCCTATGATGTTGTTACAGGGTAAGCTAGTCACAGTCCTCCTCCTATGATGTTGTTACAGGGTAAGCTAGTCACAGTCCTCCTACAATGTTGTTACAGGGTAAGCTAGTCACAGTCCTCCTCCTACGATGTTACAGGGTAAGCTAGTCACAGTCCTCCTCCTACGATGTTACAGGGTAAGCTAGTCACAGTCCTCCTCCTACGATGTTACAGGGTAAGCTAGTCACAGTCCTCCTCCTACGATGTTACAGGGTAAGCTAGTCACAGTCCTCCTCCTACGATGTTACAGGGTAAGCTAGTCACAGTCCTCCTCCTACGATGTTGTTACAGGGTAAGCTAGTCACAGTCCTCCTACGATGTTGTTACAGGGTAAGCTAGTCACAGTCCTCCTACGATGTTGTTACAGGGTAAGCTAGTCACAGTCCTCCTCCTATGATGTTGTTACAGGGTAAGCTAGTCACAGTCCTCCTCCTATGATGTTGTTACAGGGTAAGCTAGTCACAGTCCTCCTCCTACGATGTTGTTACAGGGTAAGCTAGTCACAGTCCTCCTCCTATGATGTTGTTACAGGGTAAGCTAGTCACAGTCCTCCTCCTACGATGTTGTTACAGGGTAAGCTAGTCACAGTCCTCCTCCTACGATGTTGTTACAGGGTAAGCTAGTCACAGTCCTCCTACGATGTTGTTACAGGGTAAGCTAGTCACAGTCCTCCTACGATGTTGTTACAGGGTAAGCTAGTCACAGTCCTCCTCCTACGATGTTGTTACAGGGTAAGCTAGTCACAGTCCTCCTACGATGTTGTTACAGGGTAAGCTAGCCACAGCCTCCTTAGGTACCCATCATAAATATTTAAATAGACATTTTTTAATTCCCGGCAGCGGTATTTCCGGCTTGGTCAGACGTTCTTACAGACACAATTTGCGGTGTCTGGGTGGGAAGCCAGTGGGGTATGTGTCCTGTTCACTGCACTAGCGCCTCCTCTGGTCGGTCGGGGCCTGTTCAGGGGGAACTGGGGGGAATAGCGTGATCCTCCCACATGCTACATCCTGCCGGTGAAACTCTTCTTCTTCTTCTTATCTACAGTATCGCTCTCCACGCTGCGCTGGGTCACTGCTGATCGTCAGTATCGCTCTCCACGCTGCGCTGGGTCACTGCTGATCGTCAGTATCGCTCTCCACGCTGCGCTGGGTCACTGCTGATCATCAGTATCGCTCTCCGGGCTGCGCTGGGTCACTGCTGATCATCAGTATCGCTCTCCACGCTGCGCTGGGTCACTGCTGATCATCAGTATCGCTCTCCACGCTGCGCTGGGTCACTGCTGATCATCAGTATCGCTCTCTGCGCTGCGCTAGGTCACTGCTGATCGTCAGTATCGCTCTCCACACTGCGCTGGGTCACTGCTGATCATCAGTATCGCTCTCCACGCTGCGCTGGGTCACTGCTGATCATCAGTATCGCTCTCTGCGCTGCGCTAGGTCACTGCTGATCGTCAGTATCGCTCTCCACGCTGCGCTGGGTCACTGCTGATCATCAGTATCGCTCTCCGCGCTGCGCTGGGTCACTGCTGATCGTCAGTATCGCTCTCCGGGCTGCGCTGGGTCACTGCTGATCATCAGTATCGCTCTCCACGCTGCGCTGGGTCACTGCTGATCATCAGTATCGCTCTCCACGCTGCGCTGGGTCACTGCTGATCATCAGTATCGCTCTCCACGCTGCGCTGGGTCACTGCTGATCATCAGTATCGCTCTCCGCGCTGCGCTAGGTCACTGCTGATCATCAGTATCGCTCTCTGCGCTGCGCTAGGTCACTGCTGATCATCAGTATCGCTCTCTGCGCTGCGCTAGGTCACTGCTAATTGTCTAGGTCTTGAGAGCACTTAAGAAACGATGAGAATTTCAAGACTGCTTTGAGTTGATGTGAAGTGTTAATGATTCATTCCGATGTGTAAGCGTGACTGTTAACAAATTTGCATTGGAGGACTTGCGAGACTGGTTTGTACATGTATATGTGAACATCTCTGAATTATAGGCCAGTCATTTTTGGAATAAGTTGTATTTGAAACGTGCTTGAAATCCATCATTACATTTTCACTTTTTGTTGAAGTGGTGTTTTTAAGCTAAGGAACTAAAGACACCGGTTTCCTTTCCAGACCCCCCAGCCACAAAATCATCATCAACGGAAAGGAGTGCGTTAACTTTGCCTCATTCAACTTCCTGGGTCTCCTGGACAACGAGCGGGTGAAGGTTGGTGCTATTTCCCAGCATGCACATAGAGTATTTGTAAGCTATTAGCAGTTGTGCTGTTTTGTTTTGTCTTCTATTCGGCATTTCTTTTGATATAATGCATGTGTTTTCTGTGAGAACGATCAGTTGAAGAACACATCTAGGATTGAAAAACATTCAAAAGAGTTTCTAAGTAAAAGGAACATTGAATTCATTCCATTTCCTTCCCTCTCTCTCTCTCCCTCCATACAGCAAAAGGCTTTGGCGTCTCTCAAGAAATATGGTGTTGGTACATGTGGTCCAAGAGGCTTCTATGGAACTTTTGGTAAAAGAAAAATACTTTGACATGACCCACTTTACACTTGACTTTCCATTAGCTGCCTAGCATCTTTTATCCACATAACATCCATATTGAAATTGTGTGTATTTTATATTCCAGGATTAAAAAGTTGTCTCATCGGCCATATTGGACACAAATTGGATAGCTCTTCGTCTACCAAGAACTTTCTCTTGTAGTAAATGCAAAATTATTCAACTTAAGTGTCATAAGCATGATCCCACAGCACTTACAAAGGCCGTAATAGGGCTGGGTGATATGGAGCGAAAATAATCATACAACAAAGTGGGCTAAATGTGCAGTTGTAAATCAAAACAAGACTGTGATCAAAATAATGCAAAGACAGGGTTTTCTTCCCTGGCTATTGGTGCTTTCACAAAATATTTACACAATGAGATTTTTGATAAATAATCAGTAATCTGGATATAATGACTAAAGGCAAATAATAGAACAGCTAGAACTCACTTTACTGTAATACTTTAAAACCATGAAAAGACGATGCTTGTGCCATATCACCATATTACGATATCCAAAATCTAAGACTACATCTAATCTCATATCACACTAATGATATATTGCCCAGCCCTACGAGAGAAGCTATCATTGTGAACTTTTCATTTCCATTCAGTAGCTTTCAAACGGTTGTTTCCCCCCAGATGTTCACCTGGAGTTAGAGAATCGCCTGGCTAAATTCATGAAAACAGAAGAGGCCATCATCTATTCCTATGGCTTTGCAACCATTGCTAGTGCGATACCTGCCTACTCCAAGAGAGGAGACATTGTGTTTGTGTGAGTACCTGCATTACACACTTGTTTATACAGCACTATTTAACACTTGTCAGGCTTCTTGTGGCTGATCCTGATTACCGGTACTGATTTTGTCTGATCGATTCAAATGACGCATTTTTGCCGGACTTTCTACGAACGGCACATCTTCAAGTTCAAAATGGCAACGTTTCAATCAAACAGAATATTGTTTCCATTGAGGCCGCATAGGTTTTGCCTTCTGTCCAATATGTTAAACAAAATCCAAGATTCCTCAGACATCGCGTTAGGAGAGGAGAACACACAGACGCACCCACACACACGCACGGCCAAAAACATGATCTTCTCCCGCGATTCTTGCCTGGCGGAGATAAAAATACAATTTGCATTATGTATATGCCTAATATCTTATATACATATATTAGTAATGGAGCCCTCTGTTTGATTGTCCATCCAGGGATGAGGCAGCATGCTTCTCTATCCAGAAGGGCCTCCAAGCCTCCCGCAGCTTCATCAAATACTTCAAACACAACGACATGGAAGATCTGGAGAGGCTGCTCAAGGAACAGGAGTTGGAAGACCAGAAGGTTAGTCCTAGAGTCATCTTGCATTGCATATGTCTCAGGATCAGAAGGTTAGTCCTAGAGTCATCTTGCATTGCATAGGTCTCAGGATCAGAAGGTTAGTCCTAGAGCACCCATGGGCAAAATACACTTATTTGGCACACTTATTCTTTGGCTGCTAAAGGACTCGTATGGCTCGGTCCTCTGTCCTTAGCATAGTGTAGCAGTGATCAAGTGTCTTCTCTTGCCTGGTCGCGCATGTAATGTGTCTATATTTAGGAAGTTCATCTCTCGGGTTTGGTCCATTAAAATCTCCTGAAATGATGAGTGGGAGTCTGGTAGCGTACTCATGCTCCACAGTGCTAATCCTTTCTGCCTGTGGAGGTATGTAAACATCGAGCAGAACAAACGAGGTGAATGTAGATTTATTTACAGAGTTGTTCAAATCTGACGATAAGAGTTGGTGGAACTGGAACTGGGTTTGAATAACCGGGGTGAGCTCATACTCTGAATATGAGAAACCTGGTTCAGATGCCGCGCTTATTCCCATATTAAGGAGGTTACTGTGGCATGGAAACATTCGAGTCTTTAGCCCATGGCACACCAATCAAACATTATCCAACAACTGCCAACGTTGTTGGTTGATGGTGGTGGTGGCCCATTGGTGTGCCATGGGCTAAAGGATTGAACATGTGGAATTTGACCAAACATCTCCAAACAAGGACAGACAGCCATGGCACACCAAATAAACGTGTGTTTGCCTGTCTGTTGTAGAATTTTGTTTGATTGGTGTGCCACGGGTTTGAAGTCTGAACACTTGTTCTCTCTTGTAGAATGTTTGATTGGTGTGCCATGTCTATGAGGCCATTTACACCTGGCGTTAACATGCGTTTTCTGCAATCAGATTGCAATCTGATTGCAGAAATGGTTGTCCTCTCAATCCGCATAAAGTTGCTGTATCCAGATTGAGAGGACACATTGCATTTACACTTGTGTTCAATGTGTACACAATGCATCCCTGACCACCTCCGGAGGTGGTTTGGCCGATCAGATTGCAATCCTTCTTCAATGCGTTTTGGGAGTGTTTACACCTGGCATTTCAAGTGATAAAACACAATCTGATTGCAAACTGATCACAGAAAACGCATGTTAGCGCCAGGTGTAAATTACCTCTATGGGTTTGAAGTCTGAACACTTCTTCTCTCTTGTAGAATCCCCGTAAGGCCAGAGTGACCAGGAGGTTCATCGTCGTGGAGGGGCTGTACATAAACACTGCAGATGTCTGTCCTCTCCCAGACCTGGTAAGATCAACATTCATGCTCCTCAAAAGCTGCTATTATTCAAAACCGACTCCTTTAAGCCAAGGCTTAAAGGAACACTCCGCTGATTTTCAACCAGCTTTGTATCAATCAATTAAATCAATACATTTGATATTTATATAGCGCCAAATCATAACAAGAGTTATTCCAAGGTGCTTTACAAATAGAGCAGGTAGGAGACAGGCTCTTTATTTTAGACCCAACAATTGAAACAATTCTCACATGCACAGCCTCAAGTGGCCATTCGAGGAACTACAACTTTCAGTCAAAGCCTGAGCTAGCCCACTGGAGGTGGCGCAACAGTCTGCCTCCGTTGCCACTAGTTCTTTGAAGTGGGTTTGGTGTGTCTGGGCCTTGATTGAAGAGAATGTCTAGTGTTCCATAACCCATGCACCCAAAATGAAGTATTCATTTAGCTTCAATATGTTTGGCTTTAATGTGTGTGTGTGTGTGTGTGTGTGTGTGTGTGTGTGTGTGTGTGTGTGTGTGTGTGTGTGTGTGTGTGTGTGTGTGTGTGTGTGTGTGTGTGTGTGTGTGTGTGTGCGCCTGCGCCTGCGCGTGTGTCTGTATTGTATGCATGTTACCACCAGGTGAGGCTGAAGTATAAGTACAAGGTGCGGATCTTTCTGGAGGAGAGCATGTCTTTTGGCGTGTTGGGGGAGCATGGGCGCGGGGTCACGGAGCACTTTGGGGTCAACGTGAGTACATGGAGCAATGATATACTGTGCTTATGATTTATGATATAGGATAAATACATGCAGTGTTTTGGCACCTCACAAGGCCAAACATTCTGAGTAACAGTTGTAATAGTTGAAAGGACAATTTCAACCAAATTGACTTTGAGCAGAAGTCATAATTTTCTTAAAGGGATACGGCAACATTTTGAGAGTTTAGGCCATTTGTCATATTGTCGATATAACTAGAATGTACATTTTCAATCTGCGTGCCCTATGAACAGCGGTACAGCCCTCACTGCTACTTAGCTTAGCGCTACAATGGTAGTGAACGGTACAGCTGCCTACTCCCGTTCAGTCACCCAAAAGGCACATTAGAACATGTTGTGGCTCGTGTACTCTCCACACGATGAAATAATAATCCAAAGAAACTGTCATTTTTGTAGTAAATCCACACACCTAACAAAACTAACAAAGAGTAACCGAACTAACCAAGAGAAACTGAAGTTACTTCCTCGTTTGCCATGAGCTGTGCATGCGCTGTGTGCAGCACTGAACACAGTGCATGCGCTGTACTAATGACTGCACACAGTGCATGCGCAGCTCATGGCAAACGAGGAAGTAACTTGGGTTATATGCGTTTCCCCTGTAATTGTTTTATGAATGAGCGGACAATTCGCACCCCTGTTCCGTGTCGCCACTCCTACGCTTTCAGGTGGAGGCGGGTGGACGCTGATCTGGCGCTATGAGTACCTCCACTGGCGGAACGAAAGGCGTAACACAATTATCCACGACTCCGCTTTCATCACTTTCACATCGCGGAGACGCGGATTATATATTCAATAACATTTACCGCTTTCAAGGCCGGTGTGAATGAGGCTACTGTCAGCATATCACCAGCCCTGTTTGTTAAACTTCCTCTGAACTCTTATCATAATAACGTCTTGTACTTTTTATTAACTCTTTCATAATAGTATTGTACTTCCTGTGAACTCTTCCATAATAAAGGATTGTACTTCCTGTGACCTCTTTCACAATAAAGTCTTGTTGCTTGTTGGACCCTGCAGATAGATGACATTGACCTGATCAGTGCCAACATGGAGAATGCTGTGGCCTCTATCGGCGGCTTCTGCTGCGGCCGCTCCTTTGTGATCGACCACCAGGTATTTACAATCAGCTTTCATTCATTCATGAGAACTAAATGATGACTGTGTGCGTGGGTGCTGACAATGTATTTGTTCTGTATCTGTGTATGTTTATGTTATAGTTATTTGAATTCATGTAAAGCGTCTTTGAGTACTTAGAAAAACGCTATACAAGTCCTATATATTATTATTATTATTAAAACACCCCAATCAAAATCGAATCGAAAACATAATTATTTCTCTAGGCCCATTTTACAATTATGATATAATTTAGGTTACTACAATAATTAGATCTACTTTTGATTTGGATAATTAGGGCAACTTTGATCAATTTCAGCCAAATGATGGGAAATTCTGCAATATTCCATGTTTTACAGTTGACTCAATTTCTATTACCAAATTACATGATTCCGTCCGTTTTTTCTGCATTGCAGAAATCATATGGCCCTACATATGGAGACACTGCTACTTACTATACCCCTGAGAACTGAGTACTATGTGGGCCTTCATTTTGTCAATGTCCTCCACTGCACCTTCAATATTTGTGTCCTGTACCGTTTTCGTCTGTGTGGACATGAATCAATTGTTAAAGTGTACGTGTGCGTGTGTTGTAGCGTCTGTCAGGCCAAGGCTACTGCTTCTCAGCCTCCCTGCCTCCCATGCTGGCTGCTGCTGCCATTGAGGCCCTGAACATCATGGAGGAGGACCCAGGTACTCCTCTCCCCTCTCTGTCTCCTTAAGTGCATTTTATAGTACATAGTCGCCATCGACTATCGTCAATGTCCATTGGGCCTAGTGGACATCGATGATAGTCGGTGGCCATGGTCGCCTACAGTGTGGAGGAGGACCCATGTACTCCTCTCCCCTCTCTGTCTCCATAGTGTGATGAACAAATTAACAGCAATGTTAATATCACTTATTGATATTGGCCAAAATGTTCATATTGAAAGGAAACAATGTGGTAAATCCATGATTTATGGTGTTTTCCAAATGTTTTGGAAATAAAGAAATGCATTACTTGTTCAAATCCACAGTTTACATGTGGTTTTCAGTATATAAAAAATTGGATTATCAAAGAAACTTGATTTTATACAGATCATTATCGACATCAGTAAATATCGGTTATCGGCCATAACAGCAGTGTTAATATCGGTTATTGGTATGGGCCACAATTTTTTTACATCAGTACATCCCTAAAAACACTTGACAAGATTTAATTTCTCAATTTATTTCTTCTTTTGTGAATCTGGCCCATGGAAGTTATGAGAAGTTGTAAACAAGATGCTGAAGCGGTCCTCTTGTTTTTCCAGATATTTTTACTGTCCTGAGGGAAAAGTGCAGACATGTTTACAAGGCGTTACAGGGGTAAGTTCACCTACGCAAATCAAATCCTTCAATGTATTTAATATTCTATGATGAAGATGCCTCGCTGCAATAAATACTTGACAGGGTTTGGGTTTAATCACCAGATGCCCCATGATACGATATTATCATGATATTTAATTCACAATAAGATAGTATTGCGATATGCTAGTATTTTTGATATATTGAGTATTGCGATATTTTACCTTTTTTCCACTGCAAACGATGTCCCCAAAGGAAAACTTTGTCAACTTCTGTTTTATTTAAAATAAAGTTTCCAGTCTGTTCATCCTTCAGGCTAGAGCGAGGTGCTCGCCGCAGGTGTATGACGTGCAGCGCACAGGCCTCCTTGAGGCATCCTCCCTGCCCATGGTACGGCATGGTAGGATTGCCTTTTGCCACAGGAGGTTCTGGTGAGACGAAGGAGGTGCCCGGACTGGAATCACCACACAGGGCCTTAGCCCTCCATGCAGCGAAGGTCTTTCAATACTGCGATGTAGCACTAAACTATTGCAGCGGATTGGGCGTGATCAACCCTTCCGCGGGCAACGTTGCAGATAGAGTAGGAAGGCTGATCCGTGAGCGGCTGCTTCTGGGACGCGGGTCGGGGTCGTAATCGGCCTCGGCTGGGTCTACTGGGCGAGGGTGTATGATGTTGTCAGACCCGAAACACCCCACGACCCCAGTTAACATCACTGATGACGCGTCCCAGCGCATGCTGTAGCATGTATACTGAAACCAAAATCTCACTTCAATCATTTTTATTGCAGCAAAATTGTGAAGTAGACAGACTGACCAACGCTGTCATAGAAACCTGTTATAAATGTTGCATGCACCTGACAATTTATATACAGTATAATGAAATATTGCGATACTTTGCATTCATGCGATGCGATATATATAGTACCGCAGGAATTAGTCCGGATGCATGTTGGATCATAATGGGTTTTTAAAATGGGGATTTCACTTCAATGCATAAAATTAAGGGTTAACAAAAGTTTATGAAACTGTGGCCTTTGTGTCAGCAACATAATCTTCACAAATGAGGACCACTTTTATGACTTTTGAAACGTTTTCTGAAAATCGCGTTTAAAAAAACACATTTACGCATCAAAAGTCCTAAAAGTGGTCCACGTTTGTGAAGATGATCATGCTGACAAAAAGGCTGCAGTTTCATAAACTTTTGTTAACCACATATCTTATTTCATAGCCTGGTAAACCAGCCCATCACATAAACTCACATTTCAAAATGAAATGTGAGTTCACGTTACGGCTCGTTTACCAGGCTACTTATTTCATGCATTTAAGCGAATTCCCCATTCTAAAACCCCATAGCCTTTTCCCCTTATGATCCAACATGACTGTGATTTCTGGTTACACCTACAAAAATATGTCATCCCCCCGGTACTCTATTTCCACACAAAAGATCACGATACTATACTGTATCGATCCCCCCCCACCCACCCCTAGTTTGCTTGTGATGTGCACACCAACTTTAGTTTATTATTCAGTCTTTTTCTGTATTTCTTTTGGAATACATTTGATGCGAAAGACGTTTTGTAATGGATGTATTTCCTAATCATATTTTGTAGATAGTGTTCTTCTTGCTGGTAACTGGGATACTTTGAAATCTCACTGTTTGCTGCCCAATGTGCCTGTGTTGCAGAACTCCAGGTCTGAAGGTAATAGGAATGCCGTTTGTCCCAGCGCTTCACTTACAGCTGGAGAGGAGCTCTGGCTCCAGAGACACTGACCTGAGGATGCTGCGCAGCATTGTAGATTATGTAAGTTCTTTCTCTTCCCAGCTGATTACATTAACCCATTGATACCTGATGCAGCATTTGTGTGCACACAAATGAGGGATATACACGCAAATGCTGCATCAGGTATCAATGGGTTAAAGCCCCATTCAGCAACTTTTCCAAGTTTTGCTATTGGAGAAACTGCGCCCTCTGGGTGCAATAGTATTGATATCGATATCGCCATTCAAAGTCAACAAAACACAGCGGCAGAAAGCTCTATGTACATGTTGTGACATCGGGGTACTCACCACGTGATGAAATAATAATCCATAGTTACGTGAAACGTCATTTTCGTAGCAAATCCGCACCGAGTTACTTCCCTGTTTCACTGAACACAACGCTCGCATGCGCGCATCTTGCCTCCGGGACGCAGGCACCAAACTGCTTAGTCCCAGGAGAGGCCTTTGGAGGGCGGTGTGTGACCAATAGAGGTGACATTCTCCCTGTTACAAGTCACTCTACCATCCTCAATGACTAAAAAGCTGTTACCGGTATATTAAAGTCGAAGTGACCCGGAGGCGAATGCAAATGCGCGAGCGCCGGAGACTCAAACAAATCTTAGGAATACGGTAGTGGTACGGTTGGGAGAAAAAGCAGTGCCGAATGCGACGGCTGTTTGGCGGAAAAGTAAAGCGCTGAAAATTGTCAAAATAGAGCGTGCATGTACACAGATATCGATTTGTTTAGGTGGGCGTTGTTTTAGGTGGCTAAATTACGTTTTAGTTCTTGGCCCCGTGTAGTAGAGAGACAGAGCTATGGAGGCTGTTGCTTGGAGTGCTGGGTCTCGATAAACGGTGCGCTCAGCGCCCAGGACACTGTACCTATTTCAGTTAGTGTATGCAACTAGCTGATAGGACCCCACTTCAAACAAACCAAACTATCCCTTTAAGGTTAAAAAGTTACTGATTGGGGCTGTTTATTATTGCCATGTCAAAAATCCCAGATATCTTATCTTGTTAGCCGTCTACAAAGGTTCTAATCACAAACATCATGATGATCTAACAACTCTGAAGCTAATGGGCAAAGCCAGCCACTTATCAAATGAATCATAATGACTCAAATATGGGCGACGCCAAATAGTCGACGAGTCGTTCAAACGGAGCCTCAATGGACTTCCTAGCTCACAGTCGAACAGTCGTAAAATGTGGTTATGAAACAAGGTCATGACTCACCATCACATGAAATATCTTCAAAATGACAAGAGGGGGGGGGGGGGGGGGCGTTTATTATGCGCACATTGCACAGCAGATTTTTTCTCTCTTTATGATGGTAATGAAACTATCGTAGTTTCTAATAATACCCCAGGATACGGTATTACCTTATTACCACCCCAACCCTACATCACACAACTCAATCCTTAATCATACCATTAGTAAATAGGTCTAATCGAATCTTACATTAGAGCAGATTACATTTCATTCCAACACATTTCAACAATGCACTTTACTGGCATGCAAAACGTAAACAGTCCCATTAAATGATATAGCTCGCAGGCAAGCAAATATTAGATTCCTGCCTCACAAGTAAGGACATGTTGTGCACTGTCAAGTTTCTGCAGAGCGGGAAAAAAAGCAAAAAAATCTCTCAATCCCTCACGATGGTTATTGAAATGTTTTTCTTTTTCAAAAAATCTCATGGTTATTCTAATGTTTCTTTCTTTCTGTATTTGTCAGTGTCTCGAGAGGCAGGTGGCTCTCACGCTCGCTCGCTACCTGGAGAAAGAGGAGCGCTTCCTCCCCTCGCCCAGGCAAGTCAATGCTCTCTGTCTCACATCTCTGCCATGCTTTTCATTATATCATGCATCATTTATCCTCAACTAAAATAATGATCAAATATTATATATTTGGATAAAGTTATACAATTCAAATAAATGACAAATCTTTTGCAAAAGTAAGTAACCCCCTTGAGCTAAATTCTGTCACTGGCAACAATTTGTTTCATATCTTCTGCTGCTCCGATGTCATATCCAGTTTGTAGCTATAGGTTTTAAACATTTGCATTTTTAGCCAACAAAAGCTGATAACAGTGCTTAAAGGAATCTCTCTGGATTTCAGCCTGTGGATTGGATTCAGTCTCAGAAAACGTGTGGAATGTGAGGTTTACCTATGGGTTAGGGTTGTGAATGTGAGGTTTACCTATGGGTTGGGGTTGTGAATGGGAGGTTTACCTATGGGTTAGGGTTGTGAATGTGAGGTTTACCTATGGGTTAGGGTTGTAAATGGGAGGTTTACCTATGGGTTAGGGTTGTGAATGGGAGGTTCACTTATGGGTTAGGGTTTAGGGTTAGGTTAGGGTTGGAGTTACGGTTGTGAATGTGAGGTTTACCTATGGGTGGCATAGGGGGAAAAAAGATATATCATGCCCCCCTCACTATATCCGAAAAGACATACTGGAGTCTATCATCCGGAGACACACTCCACGGAAACCGCGTATGTCTGTATGTAGGTCTTTCCTTCGCGTATCTCGAGAACCGTTCATCAGATCTACTTCAAACTCAGGGAGTGTGCTTAGGGGGATGTGAGGGAGTGCAGTGCCGACTTTTGTGCAGTTCAGCATAGCGCCATCTACTGGCAACACTGGTTTATTGGGGGAAGTGGGGGAGGGGAACGGCCACTGCACTAGTATACTGTAGATCAGCCATTCCCAACCTGTGGGCCAAGAAGGTATTGCAAGTGGGCCGCCAAATAATTTGCAGAACATTACTATCTTTGTGGGGGATTTTTTTTAAATATTCCTTCTCCATTGTTGAATGATACAGTTATTTCATTTGTAATAATTTATTCATGAATTAGCCTATTGCAGACAGCCCCTCACTTTTAGTTTCTGATTTCTGTGTGGTGCTGATGGACAGCTCCTTTTATCATTAAAATAAAAAGTGCTCTGAGAACGCATTATTTGGCCTGCGTCCTGTTTGCGGTCAGGTGTGGTCTGCAGATAATTTTTTCAATTTTCAAGTGGGCCTTGAGTCGGAAAAGGTTGGGAACTACTGCTGTAGATGAATTGTGTACCCGCTTTAGTAGCCTATTGCAGCAGTTTGTCTGACGGCTCCACCTGTCTCTTCACAGCATCAGAGTGGTCGTCACCATCGAGCAGACCGAGGAGGAGATCAATAACGCGGCGTCTTGTATTAAAGAGGCAGCTTCTGCCATCCTGAAATGAGCACACAGCCATCCTCACCTCCAAAACAAGCCATGCATCTCTGGAGCTTCTGGAGGATGGACTGGGACGACTCTGTGACCTCCAGACGTTCTCCTCCACAGACCTGCGGGCTCCAACACTTGAAAGATGGAAGATGTGTTGTGAACATCCTTGCTGATGAACCCCAATTTTATATCTCACCACCTCGCTTTTGTCGGACTCTTAATAACACTTTTGCCTCGCCTCATGTTTCACGTGTCATATTTATTCTTCTCGTTCACACGTCAGCATTATATATTCCTGTGATATATATGAATTAGGGATGCAAGATATTGGATTTTTGATGGATATTTTCCAGCCTTGATTGACGATACTGATATGCAAAAAATCCCCTCCCCCACCACCACCTACAGTAATTTCAGAGAGCATCAAGTCTCTCCTGTAGTGGAATTAACACATTATTATGCCTACTCTTATCATGATGGACCACTGGCAGATGCAGACATAAATACAATGATTTTCTAAATACACATTCACTGGAGAAAATAAGAAAATTTGCATATAAAGTGCATAAATAAAGCATAATTTTATCGGCATGTCATATCGGCAGAAATGTTCGTTTGGGGCTGATGCAGATATTTCATTTTAAAGCCTTTATCGGCCGATACCGACAACGTGCCGATGATATCATGCATCCCTACTATGAATGTAAATCGAGGGCCTTGTCATCAGTAAGATTGTTGTCTTTTTGCCTAGAACAATGGGCCCAAGTCTGAACTAATCCAGACTAAATACTGTATTGAAAAGACTTTAGATGGTCATAGACCAAATAACTTTCCTCACAGAATGATGGAAAGCAAAGATGATCATTAGTTGTTTGCCTTTTATGCATTGACCAAAGTGTAGATAGACATGTGGTCCTTGACTTATTTGATATCCACGCCTATACTACCGTACTCGTAAAATGTACAAGATATTTTGCAAGTTTGTATGCTACTGATTTTTTTCTCCAAAGCAACACTGATTTTTAAACCTTGTGAATTGACCGTGTTTTGTTTTCTTATACACTTTTCATTTGATATTGTAATTTTTTGTTCTTGTTCTTTTCATTTGTGACCGTTTTTATGTCTAATAAAAGATCTGATTTAAAGTGTGTTCTCTGTTGGGTGGTCGAGCAGCCCCGCCCCCTCTGCATGTAGATCAGCTAGACTAGAGGTTTTCAAAGTCTGAGACCATGGGCCTCCCCTCAGACAAAGCTTGGAAAAGGTGCCTCCCCTCCCCCCTTATAGTCCGGCAGCAAAAGGCTGCTTTTTTGACAAACATTGTTTTGTCGGATACAGTTTCTTTCTCTGCTGATTCTTGTAGTTTGGAGGTAGACTACCTATTAAAAATAGAGGAGGGTGCGCTTGAAAATTAACAATTAACCCCAGTGTCAAAAGATTTTGTAATTTTTATGCAAAATGCTCAAATCAAATACATCAAATTTGCTTTCTCCAATGCTTATTCATAAAGGAGGCCATGTATTAATGTATTTGACTCCCCCGCCATGCCCCCCCCAAACAAGATTGATAAATCACATCCAGGTGTAAGCGGTGCAGGTGGCCACTAGATGGAGCACTTCTACAAAAATGTGTGTGCGCGCGCACAAACACGCACGTTTGAGAAGTTCATTCCAGTGTTGCCAAGTCCGCTTATTTATATGCGACTTCGGGCTTCTTTTCTTTTTGTTTTCTAGTGCGTTTATTTGGGCTCGCTCCCTTGTTGTCAAGGAGATCATATTTTCGATAGTTGTCCTGTTGCAGGATCTCTCTCTCTCTCTTTCTCTCTCTCTCGCTCTCTCTCTCTCTCGCTCTCTCTCTCTCTCTCTCTCTGACACTCTCTGACAGCTAGAAATAAGGTGGATAGGGTTAGGCCCAAATAAAATGAAGTAGGCCTACCCTATAAATAAACACACAAACCTAAACGAAACGTGCTATGCATATCCTTGTTTACTTTTGTTTTAATGCAGTAACAGATGTTCGTTCTCTCAAAAGGCAAGTAATAATTCAAAAGCAGGTGGATCATCGTCCTACAATACTTGCATCAGTGCAGAATGGCTTCATCTAACAACAGTGAAGAAGACCCTGGTCAGTTGTTTTCTATGGTGTGTTCGCTTCTTTTGGGCTTGTTTTCCAATAGACCGGGGTTGCTTCTTTCTCGCGCGACATCTGGCAACCCTGGTTGTCTCCTCGCTAGTGAGAGCAGGAGCAGGCTGTGCTGGAACAACAGCGGTGGTTAGGACGGAGCCGAGCTGCCCCCCTCTCGACGCTTTCTGCCCGGGATGAGCGTCCACCAAGCCCGCCTCAGACTGGCCCACACCGCCTCACACACGTGAGCTGACACACACAGCCTGGAAGAGCACATTGTTTTTTCTTTTCTGCTGATTTGGGGGGAAGAAGACAGAAGATCTGCAGAAGGAATCCGACTCTATTGACACTATCGTCGGATGCGACCATCACAAGTCCCTCTGAAGTGAACTCTGTGGAACAGTGGCGATGGATACTGAAGCCATGAAAACTCTGCTCCTCTTGCTTTTCTTGGCTGCAAACACGAGATGCGAGGGTGAGTCCACGGCTTTCTTTCACACTTGCCTGCTTAGCCTACTTAAGACGTTCCAGCTGGGAGATGTGATGATGATGATGATGATGAAGATGCATTGGACAAGTTGTGTAACGTTATAAATTAGGACATGCATGAAACATTTCTCTCCAGCCTCCAATCAGAATTATTGTATTCGGCCCATAGTATGTTGTTTTGCACATATACAAGGAAATTGACTTATAGTTGGTGCGTCTTTCTCCTTTCCTTTTACTTTAATGTCCTTAGTACAGCCAACTAGACCCAATTCTGCAAAGAAAAATAATATCTTGGGTGAATCTCTTAACTTCGAGCTTGATATTGCATTCTTCTCCTATCCATCCCCCTCCAGGCTAATGGAACGTTTTTGTGGGGAGGGGGCGGGGGCGATTTAGATTCTGCTTGATGGAACTTAGGATGGACAAATTTCACCCAATTGCATCACATCCATCGACTTGATTGGAGATGGCATACCACTAAAAGGATCATGCCAATTTGCCACTTTTCAACTTTTCTTCCTTGCCTAGATGTTGGTCAGAAGTTCTCAGAAGCTTCTGTGTTTGTACTTGGAGCTGGCTCAGACTGGTCAGACTCAGGCTGTTGGCATGTTAACTGGATGCAGAGTTGGAGGAGGTGCGTTTCCTTTGTCAGTCATGCTAATTCATTGACTTCCCTGTGGGGGGTGACAGATGTGGAGATTTCCTGTTTGCAGCTCTGGCTCAGGTCCTACTCCATGGTCTCACCATTTGGTAAAAAGTCATGGGGGGGTTTGAATCATCGGCACCTTCCCCTTTTTGGCTCGACATCAAGGATGACTTGTGGTTTCATTTGATGGACTCATCTCTTGAGGAAAGAAAAGTTGGAACAAACAGTTTGGGCTGTGTGAACAAGACAAGTCCAATTTTCAATTTAAAAAGGACCATCCTTTTTTCATACCCTGATTTGTTTTGAAGATTTTGACTGGTGTTCAATATGATTTATTACACAGATAGACATCTCGCCCCTGCTTTTTTTCTTTTTCTTTCTACCATTATTTATACAGGGGGAGTCTCAATGCTCAGTGCTCTCAATGCTCTCTTTTTCAGGAGTGCACTGTTCACATTCACACACACATTCACACCTGGAAGCTGACCAGTTCAACCACAGTCTGATCTGCTGGCCACTGATCAGCTCCACTGGAGCGTTTGGGGTTAAGGGCCTTGCTCAAGGGCACCTCAGTGGTGGTAATGAGGGAGGGGCAAGCACTGCCTTTTCACTTTCCCCACGCAGATTTATCCTGCTGGTCCCGGGGATTGAACCGATGACCTTTCCGGTCACAAGCTCGCTTCTCTAACCTTTAGGCCACCATTGCCCGAACAGCTAACTAGGTCATATCACTGTATAGATGAAGAGTGTTCTTCACAGCCACAATATAATAATGATAATGATAAAAAATAATAATGTGAGATGATTGGCAGGGTTCCTACATGCTTTCCATTTTAAAACTCCATACTTGTCCATGCAGAGCCTATGTTCTTGACTGGATTTGATTGTGCATTATTCGTCACATCAACAAAAACATTTTCCATATTTCCAGACATTTTTTCAAATTCCCAAAATATTCAAGACCTGGAAATGATCACATTAATTTTAAGACTTTTCCCAGACCTGCGTAGGAACCCTGTAAACAGTGTAAAGGATGTCCCTTCTCATTATGACTTGATATTCAGACTGGTAGGCATTTCCCTGGGTGTCTTTAAATAGTTGCAATGCAGATAGGAGCAGTGGCAAATGTGCTGAAAGTGTCATTTTAAAGCACAATAAAATGATACAAGAACATTGCATAAAAAGACTGGTGCTAATCAGTAATCAAAGCATTAGAACTCACTATTTTTGGGATCGCTGTAGAAAGTAGAGCTGCAACAAATAATTTATTTAATTACAACTATTAAATTAATCTGAAACTATTTTGATCATTGATTAATCGGATTGAATAACAACAAAAAATCTAAAATCCAACTATTCTCTGGTTTCTCTACTCTATGACCGTAAAATGGATATCTTTGGGTTGTGGACAATGACATTGGACAAAACAAGACATTTGAGGACATCATTTTGGGCTTTGGGAAACACAGATCAACATTATTCACTATTTTCTGACATTTTACAGACCAAAGAACTAATCAATTAACAAGAAAATAATCAACAGATTATTCGACAATGAAAGTAATTGTTAGTAGAAGGAGGAAATAGGGGGTGTAATGGCCCATTTCCACCGCAGGTAGTAGCGCGACCCCGCTCCGCTCGACTCGATAAATTGTCTCATTCCACCGGTTAAAACCGTCCCAGCCCGGGTTGTATTGGGGTCGAGTCGTGCTACTTTTCGTACCTGCCTCGTCGAGGTTCTATTCTGTGAACCCGGTACCATACGGTGACGTGAAAACATTGTTGACGACTGATTGGTCAGGCAGAATCGTGTTTACTCTGTCTATCTACTGACTGTTAATGCAATGCAGCTGCATACCAGTTTAGTGTGCTTACCTTCTCTTCTGTTATGTATATTTCCATCAGTCTTTTGTGTTGCTGCCTTCGCCTCTGGTGAAATAAAATCTTGGTGGTGGTTTCAATTGTTTTGAGTGTGAAAAAAGTCTGCTGCTCAGGAAGCTCCTGTGCAGCGCTCCGCTAGGCCGCAGCGGGTCTTTGGTGAAGCCGCGGTCTTGCCTGGTGAGAGGCCGCCGGGGTACAGGCTTCACACTCTGTCTGTAGCGCCTCTCCCGTCCCCGCGCAGCGCAGCGCATGCATCTCCTGGCCGATTGTCACATTTGCCCATGTACACTGTAGGTAATTTAGAGGCACCAGTATTTCATAAACAGTTTAAAAGTTCTGTGGATCGATTTAATTGTAATGTTATGTTATAGCCTACTTCGGCTATAAGCGAAGGACAGATATGAGGTCGCTATGACGACCAGCTGTGGGCGGGGGCAGATGATCTGCGGTCGAAGCAGAACATCCATCGGGCCGAAACGAGTAGAGCCGACTGGTGACGAGCTGTGCAGGGCAGTAAAATGTGGTGGAAATGAGCCATTAGTTAATCAAAAGTTGTCCGGAGAGATGGTTAGCCAAGGCCATGGACATAGGGAGATGGTCAGCCCAGGCTATTGACACGGGGGAGCTGGTAAGCCCAGGCCATTGACACAGAGAAGCTGGTATGCCCAGGCCATTGACACAGAGAAGCTGGTATGCCCAGGCCATTGACACGGGGGAGCTGGTAAGCCCAGGGCATTGACACGGGGGAGCTGGTAAGCCCAGGCCATTGACACAGGGAAGCTGGTATGCCCAGGGCATTGACACGGGGGAGCTGGTAAGCCCAGGCCATTGACACAGGGAAGCTGGTATGCCCAGGCCATTGACACGGGGTAGCTGGTATGCCCAGGGCATTGACACGGGG